>NC_133490.1:1886263-1936024 GCF_025370935.1 Choristoneura fumiferana | reverse complement strand
GTCCTCAGCAATCCGTGCTGCGTGCTATAACCCCTACACCACCGCTGGACAGGAATTTAGACACGAATTTTCCTATGCATACATATCTCAGGTTGCTTATTTCTACTACGGCTACTTATGCAGCAGCACTAGCGACATCTATGTTTTCGCTCTCATCGAGAGACGTCACATTCTATCGGAACCAACCGCTCACCCAGACAAGAGATGTGTAACAGTAGATATGTTTGTTCTTGGGTCTTGGATGTTTAATATGTATTTAAGTATGTATTTATCTATATAAGTATGTCTATCCGTTGCCTAGTATCCATAGTACAAGCTTTGCTTAGTTTGGGACTAGGTCAATTGGTGTCAAATGTCCCATGATATTTATTTATTTATTGATATGGGACAGTAATTAAGAAAAACAATTATGATGAGTATCAAAAGTCGTTATAAAAAAAGAGAATTAAGTTTTTTTTTTTTTTTTTTTTACGACTGGATGGCAAACGAGCAAGTGGTCTCCTGATGGTAAAGAGATCACCACCGCCATAAACATCTGCAAACCAGGAGAATTGCAGATGCGTTGCCAACCTAGAGGCCTAGATGGGATACCTCCAGTGCCAGTAATTTCACCTGTCTTACTCTCCCGCCGAAACACAACAGTGCAAGCACTGCTGCTTCACGCAGGATTAGCGCGCGTCGCGTGCGACGGATTATTGTACATACCTGCCCCCGCGCCCGCAGGCGTGCGCCCGCGCAGTGCACCTGCTACAGCTACCGTAGGCTCTAAAACAGTCACTTCCCGCCGTCTGTACACTTAGATCTTTTAAACTAAGCGACAGATTGGTTTTTTGGAATCTTTTTGTATTTTTTATTTCAATTCCAAATTTTTACTTTTACGGTCATCCCGTAAAACCGAAATTGAAAAAAAAAAATTGAAATTGACCATCAGTGGTGTAACGGTATAGCACGCGGTACGGATTACCGAGGACCTGGGTTCGATTCCCAGTGATGGTCTTATTTTTCTGTTTTTTCTGTGAATCTATATTTCAGTTTGTATTTTCAATTTCTAAGCGACAGATTTAAATGTTGAATTCACTATCTGTAAGGATATTATTCGTCCGTCATAAATTATCTAACTGATAGTGATAGTTGATACACTAGCGACGCGCCCCGGCTTTGTACTATGTATCCCCGTAAATTTTCAGGTATTTCCACAACCTATATAAAAATATGATGAAGAAACAAAAATATGATTTTATCAAATATATGATTTAGATTGGTTATTTGGAGTCTTTTTGTATTTTTTATTTCAACTCCAAATTTGTTACTTTTACGGGTATCCCGTGAAACCATACGTGATTTAATTTGATTGCTTAGTAGCGACATCTCTTGTCTGGGTGAGCGGTTGGTTCCGAAAGAATGTTGACGTCTCTCGATGAGAGCGAAACATAGATGTCGCTAGTGCTGCTGCATAAGTAGCGTAGTAGAAATAAGCAACCTGAGATATGTATGCATAGGAAAAATTCGTGTCTAAATTCCTGTCCAGCGGTGGTGTAGGGGTTATAGCACGCAGCACGGATTGCTGAGGACCTGGGTTCGATTCCCAGCGCTGGTCTCTTTTTCTGGTTTTTCTGTGCATCCATGTCTCAGTTTGTATTTTCGATATGATTTAGCTCTAGCTCTTTGCGGGTGGTGCGTTATAGGCTTGGCCCGATCATAGAATTATAGATCTATAGGTAGACAGTTTTGAGTAATCCACGAATAGAGTCATGGTGAGTATTAGGACCTTCTCCTTCAACGGCATCGGAACGAGGAAGCGGGCGCCCCATCTAAAACAGAAAGCAAATATAATGTTAGGGTTCCCTTTCAATTTCAATTACAATTGTACTTTTTGAACATGAAACTACCGTGAGACTCACTCATATTAAATGATATCGCTTCATATTAAATGGTATGGTGTGGGGGTCGCGGCAGCCGCCAGGTCGCGTGCTCCTGAGAAGAAGGGCTACGAAATAGCCCGAAACATGTCGAGCTAACCTCAGTTTAAGACGTGAGTTATCCGTTACAATATCATTTAATATAAAATTGTACTATCCAATTTTCTCCTAATGTATTTCTCTCTCCCCTTCTCTTTCTCTCGCTCCCTCTCTCTATCTCTCTCCTTTTCTTTTGTATAACAATGATCTCCAAAACAAACTTTTCGCAACCGATATTACATAAACATTTTGCATAGTCATACTTTTCATAATTATCATTTCGTATAAATAATAGTCAGTTCCAGAGCCCGGAGTTTTCGTGGCACTTTTGATCTGTCAGTGACTTATCACTTATCGACTTCCGATATATTTTCATAATATCGATGCAACACATACTTCACCCACCATTACCTCTCATATTTCGTTTTCTAGAATTTTTTTGCCGTACCACGGCTCTACTCCTTTCAAGAAATAGCATAACTTTAGTATCGCCTATATTTTTATATCGCTTAATGGCAGAACACTGTATCGCCGAATCTGATACCTCTGTAAAGGCGTGGGCCGGATTCCTCCGAGCGGTTCCATCATCCATCTCCTACAAATCTGTGCCACCAGCTCTTTGTTGGACACGCGTTGGACACTCAGCGGCACCGATCCAAATAAACTGTTTTTGTTTCCTATTCACGACAAAAAATATGCAGTTTATACCGAGGACCGTAGAGTAAACGGCTATAAACTCCAATTCAATAGAATCTGACAATCCTGTAGACACTTCCAGCCTACTAATATAAACACCGGGCTGCCTAAGGCTTTATGATGTGACTATTTTTCTTTTTCTGATTCCTTTTAGATGATAATTGCAATAACAGGGACATATATAATGAAGTGTGCCCACGATAGGGTGTCTTAAATATGTAGAAAATTGACAGATTCTATTGAATTGTACTTTAGAGTCTCGGCAAACGTAGTGTAGGTACATATTAGGACGTGACGCCCTCTGGCCAGGTGGAGTGCTGATCTGCGAAAGACTGCTGGAAGAAGTTGGATGCGCAATGGCGCTCATTGGGGAAGGGAGGCTTAGGTCCAGCAGTGGACTGCTATAGGCTGATGATCACGAATAATATATTCGTAGCTGATGATGGCGATGATAGTATTATAGACAATCATTACAAGGAGTTGAAAATCGATTACCCTAAAAAAAATGTCTTATAGTTCATGCAGAAATATGAAACAAACATGAACTTACTAATGATACCGAATATTTTCTTTTTATTCTCATCCAGAATGATATAACGCCACCAAACGCGAATGCGACCCAAGATGAACCAACTCGACAGTCTCATATGTCCAATCACATTTTCAGCCGGTGAACACACCTGAAATATTCAAGGATCCATATCGAATGCGGAGGATCTGGGTTCAATTCCCAGCGCTGGTCTCTTTTTCTGGTTACTCTGTGCATCCATGTTCCAGTTTGTATTTTCGATATGTATAAAAGTTCATGACTCTAATCCCAGCGGTTGTTATTTCGAGATTTTATACCTATCCCGTGGGAATATCGGGATAAAAAGTAGCCTATTAAGTAGTTATTCGAGACGTCCAGCTATCTACGTACCAAATTTCATCCAAATCCGTCCAGCCGTTTTAGCGTGAAGGAGTAACACAAACACACACACACACAAACTTCCGCATATATTAGTAGGATTAAAAAGCACCCAAAAACACATTTTGAGGCAATAGGTCCCAGTCGCATTGTGCTGGAGTTTGCAGACTTTGTATGAATGAGCGACAGACAGAACAGGACGCAGTGCTTTCAAGTACATTACAAGAAAACTAAAGTAAGGTATTAAACAAACACAATTAAAGAAATAAGTAAAGGGGTATAATAAGTAAATATCAGAAGAAAAAAAAAAGTATACCGCCCGCCACCATATACCGCCACGTAATGTACGCCCGTCGCGGGTACCGCACGACCCGCACCCGTCGTCTGTGTGTGTGGGGCTTTAAGCCAAAACGCTCACCCGGAAAATGTAAGTGCATGGCCATAAGTTACAGCATATGGTAAAGCAGGTCTCTAGGGCTCGTACACGGTCGAGCTTCATAACTTCTTTGCCTTCGTACATCATCTTAAGCTTCAATGGCAACCGGCGGTCCTCACAGATGCACGTGCTGAAGATTTTTTTATCTTTGTACAAATTACACCAATTGACCTAGCCCCAAACTATAAAGCAAAGCGTGTACTATGGATGCTAGACAATGGACAGTCATACATCGCTGCTTATAAACAAAAGGGACACAAATCAAAAAAATAAAAAACTTTTTTTTTATTTGTGTCCCTTTTTTATAAGTAGCAACAGAAATAGATACAAGATCGCGAATTTCCTAGGCATGTCGTGAAACGGCGCCATTTCATGAATTGGCTAAGGGACATCCGCCATATCGTTCAAAACTCGCCGTTTAACGATTTGCCTAGTGACGTTTAGGCAGATCATGAAATTCCTAAGCATTATCATGAAACGCCGCCATATCGGTTCTGGCACTTGCCGGTCGCTGCCGCGGCTACATTTTTATTTTTTTCAGCATAAGTATCACGATGTGCCGGTATAGAGCTAGGAATATCGACGAATGCGTTGCTCTAATCCTGCCGTATTGTTTCTCAGGCATATCATGAAATTGCGCCATTTCACGATATGCCTAGGAATTTCGCGTGTTGACAAACGTATTGTGGCATATGTGACGCCCTCCGGCCAGGTGGAGTGACGATCTGCGAAAGGCTGCTGGTAGAAGCTGGGTGCGTCGAGCCGAGGACAGGACGCAAGCGCTCATTGGGGGAGGCCTATAGCCGGACTTTTTATTTATTTATGTATATACATTTTATTTTATTTATACGCAAACATATATGGGTACACTAATCATCATCATCAGCCGGAAGACGTCCACTGCTGAACAAAGATCTCCCCTTAGAACGCCACAAGGAACGACAACTCGCCACTTGCATACACCGGTTTCCCGCTACACACTAATAAATACAAAATAATAAAGTAATGAAATAAAATAATATCTTTGCTCACCCGCGACCTTATTATAGTCAAGTTTGTGCAAAATATGCATGTTCATGCAGTTCCTGTAGGTAAGAACACACACAAACCCATCTATCACCACCACCACACTATACTGACGCGTTTCGAACTCAACCAGAGCTCATCTTTAGAGCAACACAACCGTTCATCATACTACAGCATGTTGTCTAACATAGCTATTATAAGATCGCGGGTGAGCAAAGTAAATGTTTTATTTCATTGTTATGGAATGGACCTCCGCAAAGTAACGCCTCATTCAATATATTTTTTTTTGTTTTATATTTTATACTGTATTTTCATGACATTTTCGATTTCCACTGTTTTAGTAATATTTGTATGTTATTTGTTTGTATTGTGTGTGTGGAATAAACTTTTTAATTTTATTGACCCCCGACACAAAAAGAGGGGTGTTTATAAATTTGACCGCTATGGTGTGCCTAGTTTTTTTATTTGAGAGTAGGTTTTCTAGCGATGGTTCATAGATATGTTTCCTCAAAATCGGTATAGCCGTCTTTGAGATATTGAACTTTGAAGTGACAGAGTCGGGGTTTTGCAACTTTTTGTCAGGTTAGTTAGGTAAAGTACCATTTTATTTCAATGTATACTTAATTCAAATAGTAATTATGCTGCAAGGTTCTACCTGAGCTTCTCCTCAACGATGGTATACACGATGGTCTGGTCAGGGTCCCCGAGGGTGTACGACAAGTTCCTCCCCACTCTATCCGTTTTGGTCATCAGCATCAGCTCAACATTCTCCAGCTCTTGGAACAGTGTGGGTGGCAACTGTTATATCAATACGTAAGCTTTTGTCAAAAAAAAACATTTTTAAAACAAGCTTTTTATTGTTATCCAAACTACACTTCCGTACCGAAATTAAAGTCGATGCCATTAACCGTTGAGGAGTTCCGTTTTGCAGAGACGATCATGGCTGGACCACCAGATTATTGCATTGGCACCAGATTTACATTACATAAATACCAAAGTCAAGTAATTTTAGGAAAACCCGGAATTGTAATTCAATTGCTGTGCCAATTGGTTTAAGGTATGCAAAGCCGCGGGTTAAAGTTAGTACTTTGTATTTGTTGCTATTTTGTGAACGTTAATTCTAAGAAGAACTTAGTTAAGGACAGGGACAGTAACACGAAACATACCGTCATCTTCGGATCTATTACTATTTTCCAATCCAAAGGTCATCAGATAGAAATTACAATTAAGTCGACTTTATTGAAATGTTTTTGTGTATAAAAATGTTATTGCTGAAACATTTGTAAGCATAATAATGTTATGTTAACATTTAAAATTAATCACATGTGACAGCTACGTTGTTTCTCTGCATGGTTTATTCCATGGTAGGTATTCTATTGTCTATGTAACTTTTAAACTTGAAAAGGTTGATTCGGGAGATCTAGCCTTCCTTCAAAAGAGTATCGTTGCTGAATGTCTGATTAACAGACAACGTACAACTCAAATTAAACACTATAGTGCTTTATTATAAAAGTACCTGGGCGACCGAGCTTTGCTCGGGCTAAAACTCTATGATAAGCATTTTCCCAGAGATAAGACCAAAATTATTTTCGATTTGACAAATGTATGTTATTCGAGCGATACACAAACACTTTGTATTGTGTGTTATTTAATATTGTCATCATCATCATCATCATTCCAGCCTATATATTTAATATTGTACTTATGAGATTAAAAAAATATTGTTGATGTACAAAACGTGAATAAAACAGAATTGAATAGATAATAATTAGTCTTTTTATTCAAATTTTAATTCAGTGCAATGCAACAATCAAATTACATTTGAAATTTACCACGAGCTTTGCGGTGAAGGAAAACATCGTGAGGAAACCTGCACAAAACTGCGAAGCGATTCAATGGTGCGTGCGAAGTTCCCAATCCGCACTGGGCCCGAATGGGAACTATGGCCCAAGCCCTCTTGTTCTGAGAGGAGGCCTGTGCCCAGCAGTGGGACGTATATAGGCTGGGATGAATGCAACAATCTACAATATAAATAGAAAATAGTAGGTAGGTAGGTACCTACCTAAACAATATCCCTGGTGTTGCAGATGTTTATGAGCAGTGGTGATCTCTTACCATCAGGAGACCCACTTGCTCGTTTGCCATCCAGTCGAATAAAAAAAAGTGTAAGTTTTCTTGTTTGTTTGTTACCTTTTCACGTCTAAAGCGCTGAACCGATTTAGATGAAATTCATAATACGAAGAATTTGAGTTCCGGGGTAGGTAGTAAAATAATTTTCATCCCCGAAAATTGCATAGTTCCCGCGGGGTAGCGATAAACGCATTCAACGCGGACGTAGTCTGGCAACAGCTAAGTATAATCGTGAATTGAAACGAATTGTGCAATTTTATATACCCCTGTAAATTTTCAGGTTTTTTACAACCATATGTAACAGCAAAGATGATGAAGAAACAAAACAATAAAAGTTTGTACCGAATATATGTATGATTTATTGCTATCTCATGCGGGTGGTGTATTTGGCCTGGTCCGACCTGCCATAGCTAAACGACACCAAGGATCTCTAGACAGTTCCGAGTAATCCACATATAGAGTCATGGCGAGTATTAGGACCCTCTCTTTCAACGGCATCGGGACGAGGATGCGGAAGCCCCATCTAAATCAGAAAGCAAATATAATGTGTGCGTCCCATTCAATTTCGATTAAAATTGTACTATTCAAAATTCTCCTAATGTATTTCTGTCTCTCCCTCTCTTCCTCTCCCCTTCTCTTTCGCTCCCTCTCTCTCTCCCTCTCTTTCTCTCTCTATCTCTCTCCTTTTCTTTCGCATAACATTGATTCTCCAAAACACACTTTTCGCAACCGTATTACAAAAAGATTAATAGTCATACTATTCATAAGTATCAGTTCGTATAAATAATAGTCAGTTCCTGAGCCCGGAGTCTTCGTGGCACTTTTGATCTGTCATAGTGACTTCTCACTTACGACTTCCGATATACATACATAATATCGATACACAACATAGGTACTAAAGGAAGGAAGAAAAAGGTTAAAAAGTTCAGAATGTTTTAATTTCATGTTCAAAGTCTGCTGTAATGCTAACCAGTATTCCATTAATTTTTCTATTAAAGAAAATTTTTCGCTAAAAATTACATTTTAATGCAAGCTTTTTGCTGACTGTACTTTTTGTCCGTACTTGCATTGTCACCCTAACTACATTTGCATACCAAATTTCAAATCGATGCCATTAACCGTTGAAGAGTTCCGTCCAGCGGAGGCGATCCTGGCCGGCCTACCAGGATGTCACTACCAAATTATTGTATTATCAGCCAAGAAATTTAAAGTCAATCCGACTACAGACAGACAGACAGACAACGGGACAGGTGAAACCTAATAAAAGCTTGTAATAAATGACCATACTTTTTCCATATTTGCCGACAGTCATATATCGTTTTGTACGCAGGTAAAAAATGTTGTACATAATATAATATAACATAATAAATTTACTACAATCTGATTTTAGGTATTAAGGTCACAGCTCATTACAGCCACCCGGCACCCGACCAGCACCGCCTCGGCTCGAGCGGTTAGTTTTCTTCATTTATGGATTTGTATAGGCATGCGCTCACTACATCAACTCCGTAGCGTCACCGGATCGCCTCACTCGCCAGGTTACCACGCGCGGGCGGCAAGTGGACCACTCACCACTCGCTGCCCGCACGCTTGTGATGCGGCGCTCTCCACCCCCCTTCATCGCCCTACTCGGAAGTTCGTGGATCGCGCGAGGTCCACTCGCTGTCCGCGCGTGGACCACCTGTCCACAACGACCACCACGACTGTCGAGTCGAGGCGGTGCTGGTCGGGTGCCGGGTGGCTGTAATGAGCTGTAACCTTTAGTCGATAAGTCAAAATGACAGGTCAAAAGTGCCATGAAAGTTCTGGGCTCTGGTCATTTCCCAGAATATTAAATAGCATAACTTTAGTATCGCCTAATTTTATATGGCTTAATGGCAGAACACTGTATCGCCGAATCTGATACCTCTCTGAATGTGTGGACCGGATTTCTCCAAGCGGCTCCATCATCCATCTCCTGCTGATTTGTGCGACCAGCTCTTTGTCGGACACGCGTTGGACATTCAGCGGAAATGGTTCAGAGAAATTGTCTGTGTTTCCTGTTCACGACAAAAAATATGCGGTTTATACCGACAACCAGTAGAGTAAACGAGTGGAGACCGCGTCTCGGCAAACGTAGTGTATGTACATAGGACGTTACGCCTTCCGGCCAGATGGAGTGACGATCTGTGAAAGACTGCTGGTTGGTAGAAGCTGGATGCGCCGAGCCGAGGACAGGGCGCAATGGCGCTCATTCGGGGAGGTAGGACTATGTCCAGCAGTGGACTGCTATGGGCTGATGATGATGACGGTGAGTATTTTATACTATCATTACAAGGAGTTAAAAATCAATAACCGTAAAAAATATAGTTGATAGGTCACATCTCATTAGAGCCACCCGGATCCGACCAGCACCGCCTCGACTTTCGGCGTCCACTCGTTGTGGACAGGTGGTCCACGGGTGGACGCCGCGTTGACAACGAGTGGACCTCGCGTGCAATGGTCTGGTCAACGAGTGAACGTCGCGTGGTCCTCGAATTTCCGAGTAGTCTATTAAGAAATGAGGGTGGGAGCGCCGCGCCGACCACGCGCGGTTCACGCGAGGCAAGCGAACGAGCAGCGAGCTATCACCGAGTGGTCCACTCGCCGTCCGTGCGTGGACACCACGCGAGCGAGGCGATCCGGTATCGCTACGGGCTACAGAGTTGATTTAATGAGCGCATGCCCATACAAATCCATATAAATAATACTAACCGCTCGCGGCGAGGCGGTGCTGATCGGGTGCCGGGTGGATCTAATGAGCTGTGTGACCTTTAGTCCGTCAATAAGATTAACAGAAAATAATGTATTATGCCGATTGGGCCCTGTAACAGGAGCAAACAATTAAAACACGGGTTCAGCTACTCAAATGGAACAACTTTAGTTCTGCAACATTCAAAAATTAAGTGATTTTATCATTATGTTTATTGCGAACTAATTAAATGGTATCTATTTTCAATGTACGGCATCTAATAGCCTAAATGGCATCGCCTGTCACGGAACAAAATGACGGATTTCGCAATACATTACTTGTCGAATTTAACTTTAAACTGGTAGTAGTTGATGCAACTGTTACGTAATAGGGGTCCTTATAACACGAGTGTGGTAAAAGCATCACCATGAGTGTTTTAGGCCTAATTGCATACAATATTTTATCGAGATACTTACACCACGCTGTGGTTTAATTTTTTGCTCCTGTTACGGGGCCCACCTTGTATATAAATCTAATACATTCTGAAAATTTAAGTGACATGGACTATGGTCTGTCCCAGAATTCGAGATACTAAAATGACGTTTCATGTGTTACCTGTTTTTTGCGTCTCATAAATAGTGATGTGCCGCAACCGGTTATCACCGAAAGATTTTGTAGGTACCAATGTATGTATGTCGTAAAATATTAAGATATGAACGGATCCGTGGTGTACTAAAATGTAGGGCACTTAGGACATTCTAGAAAAGGTAAAATAGGTCTAATAAAAATGCGACCGTTTTCGAGATATTTCGACTCTTTATAGATGTTGATGTTTAAGTTTCAATTTCATTCTAAGTAAGTTTACAACCATACACTTCTCGGCTTTGCTAAGAGGTTGACGTTTCCGTTTTTTCCGAGGCGAAAGTATTTCTTCGCTGCGTCGTCTATGCGACGAAGTACTTGGCTGCTCAGAGTCCATGTTTAATCAAACAAAACAAAATTAACAAATAAAAAGTCTATCTCAACAAATTTAACAAATAACGTCAACAGCAACAATAACACGAGAAAACGCACTGATCACATCCGATGACAATACGAGTAAAGTAACGAAAATCGGTTGAATACCACTTGAATACGAAAAACATGAACAATGACGTTGTGTGATATCTGAGGGCCTACTCCGGAATTCGAAAATCAAAGTTCGTACCGTAACGTCCCTCTCACTGAGGGCTATCGCGAATGAATTCGCCGCTAGAGGCGCTAGTGTAGCGTGAGGTCTCCGAAATGTTAAATCTCATAGTTTTTGGGTGAGCTACGCGGGTTTATTTATAATTATAATAATTTTGTAAATATTTTGCAATATCTGAAATGAATTATGGCAAATATGCATTCCGGGGCAATGAATGTCTGTGTTTTGAGACAGTTTTCTCTTTCGGAAACCTTTTCCTCCCTTTTTTCCGAACAAAACGGGGACTATGCAACACTGCGGCATGCTCGATATTTTATGGTACGGTTTTAAGGTGTTTTAAATATGATTTTAATCTAAACTTTGTATTCACGCCCGTAATAACAGACTTTGAAAGCCATACTAAAAACCTCACGCAACAGTGCGCCATCTAGTGAGACAAAAAACGATAGCCCTCCTTACGTATTAAATTAAATAGTAGTGTCAGAAGGACGGAACGACACGAACTTCGATTTTCGAATTTCGTAGTAGCCCTGCTGGCCCTGACTACGAAATGCAAAACTCGAACTTCGTATGTTGCCGTCCCGCTGACGCTTATCTCATTCAATACGCGAGTGAAAGGGACGGTGCCATACGAACTTCGTTTTTCTAGTTTTTTAGTAGCCCCTCTGTATTATTTTTTACGTTGGCACGAAGTGATGAACACTGTATTTTTACCTGTGCTTAGATTTCATCACTTTATCGTATGATAAAGTAAAATGGAAAGTAGAATATTGAATGCATTAATGTTATTTTTGCTATCGTAAAATAAACATTTTATCGGTTATTTACGAAACCGAAATCACGGAGCAGCACTGTTCCTTTTATGCTGGCCACATTATTTTTACGTTTGACATTTCAGACTGTCATTTTAGTATCTCGAATTCTGGGACAGACCATAGGTACATATAGTCTGTCAAAAAAGAGAAGAAATAAAAAAGTGGCAACACTGTAGTGTACTCCCTTTTTGGTTTGGGATGACACTACAGTGTTGACACTTTTTAATTTCGACTCTTTTTTGACAGACTATAGACTTATTTTAGGATACTGTTATTACCGAGAGCGGGTATTCGTCCAGGGGAACGAGGCAAGGCTGAAAAGTATAGTTCATGCAGAAATAGAACCTCCTAACGCCCAAGTCAAATTTTTGATATAAGCAACATCAAACTTTATGTCATTTATGATAGAGTTTGATGTTCAAATGACAATAAGTCCTTTATAAAGGACTCTGGGCGTTAGGAGGGTAAAACAAATATAAACTTACTAATGATATCGAATATTTTCTCTTTATTCTCATCCATAATGGAATAACGCCAATGGAAGCGAGCCCTCTGGTTAGATCATTTGCCCAATATCGTCATTCCTAGTAGGTACCAAAATTTCAAGTCGCGTTTTTTCCTATTCTTAATTTACACCAGACATACCTACATAAATTATTCCTTATATGATTTTTCCATTCGCAGGTTTCCCTAAATGCTTTTTTTCCAATATGCTTTATTACTAAAGCTTATTTTTGCAATCGCGTTTTATTACAATTTTAATCGACACAGAAACATAAGTAGGCTTAGGTTATGTTAAATTTGCATCGGCCTAAAGGGCGAAAACTACACAAAAGTAAGAGCTCCGCACGCGGAGCTTCCGTCGTCACTGTTTCTGTATCTGTATCGATTGAAATTGGTTAAGAACGCGATTGTGAAAAAATGCTTCAGTAAAAAAATATATTGGGAAAATCTGCGAATGGAAAAATCATGTTAGGAATAAATACGTTTGGTGTAAATCAAGAATAGGAAAAAACGCGACTGGAAATTTTGCTGCTAGGAATAATGATTTTGGGCAAATGATCTAACCAATCCGCGGATCCATTCAAACCAATAAGGCAGTCGCTCTACATATCCAATCACATTTTCAGCCGGTGAACACACCTGAAATAATCAAGGATTAATGGCGCTCCCACATTGGCTGTTATAAGTATTCTATAACGTTAAAAAACATTTGTTTTATAACATTGTATAACAACTTGTATAACTTGTAACAAATGTTATCATAAATAAAATAAATAAATAAATAAATATCACGGGACAATTCACATCAATGAGCCGTGGTGGCCTAGTGGTTTGACCTATCGCCTCTCAAACAGAGGGTCGTGGTTTCAAACCCCGGCTCGCACCTCTGAGTTTTTCGAAATTCATGTGCGGAATTACATTTGAAATTTACCACGAGCTATGCGGTGAAGGAAAACATCGTGAGGAAACCTGCACAAACCTGCGAAGCAATTCAATGGTGCGTGTGAAGTTCCCAATCCGCACTGGGCCCGCGTGGGAACTATGGCCCAAGCCCTCTTGTTCTGAGAGGAGGCCTGTGCCCAGCAGTGGGACGTATATAGGCTGGCATGATGATGATGATGAATTCACACCAATTGACCTAGTCCCAAAGTAAGCTTAGCAAAGCTTGTGTTATGGGTACTAAGCAACGGATAAATATAATTATATAGATAGATACATACTTAAATACATGTCATATAACTTTCCCTAACATAGGGCCCTATCTAATTCTCCGTGCACTTTGTAAGTGATAAGCAGATACTTCGCTTGTTGAAAACAAAAATGACACTAAACAAAAAAAAACCGGCCAAGAGCGTGTCGGACACGCCCGAAATAGGGTTCCAAAGTCAAAGTCAAAATATCTTTATTCAATTTAGGCTATAACAAGCACTTATGAATGTCAAAAAAAATCTACCACCGGTTCGGAAAAAACCTCTGCTGAGAAGAATCCGGCAAGAAACTCAACGAGGTATATATATTTTTTTTAAAACAGATTTACAATATTATTAAATGATATTTATACATCACAAGTATTTAACACAACTTTATTTTTAACACAGTAGGTTCGCTATTTGAAGGGATCGCTAATGCGGATCGGAATTATTTCCAAATATCCCTGTCCATGATATAATCATTAACTTTATAATACGCCTTTGATAGGTATTAATGTCTTCTTGACAATAGATCTGAGTTTTGTATCCGTTTCATTTATAATATTTTTTGTTCCGTAGCCATTACGAAAAAATTAAGTAATATTTTTCTAAGGATTTCGTATTTTGTACGGAATATTCCAAGTTTAGGTATATTTTATACCTTCGGCTGCTATTTACTCTTGAACTACTAATAATTCTCAAGAAAACTTAACCGTTGTAGTTTTTCTTGTAAGTTTGATAATGTACTTCCTACTATCCTGAATTTTATCAATTTTTTTCACCCACTGGTTTAGATATTAGAGGGGCGGGGACGCTCGATTTTAATGAAAATTTGCACTTTAAAGTTGAATATTTCGCAAAAAAAACACTGAATGTAAAAATTGTTTTAGCAATCCCCTAATGGTTTAAAAAAACCTATCCAACGATACCCCACACTATAGTCACCCCCACTTTACGTCAAAAAAATCACCCCCACTTTACGTCTAAAATTTATTTTGAATTTTTTATTGTACTATTTTGTCGGCATAGTTTATATATATATATCTCTGTGCAAAATTACAGCTTTCTGGCATTCACAGTCCATGAGCAAAGCCGCAGACAGACAGAAATGGCGAAACTATAAGGGTTCCGTTTTTGCTATTTTGGCTCCAGCACCCTAAAAATGACACTATACTAAACTTTTTTTTTAAACTCGTCATTTTGGTAGAGCCACACATTTTTTATAAAATGTAAAATTGGAAGACAACTAACCAATATAATAAGTTTTTCAAAAATGTCCGTAAAAGTTGACATTATTCTTTACATATAGATAGTATAGTTTATGGTCAGCGAAAAATTAAAAAGTTAAAAAGATTGCAGTATTAGCGCGCCTGCAATCAGTCACAATTTTTTTTAAAGTTAAAAAGGCCATGGGAATGTTGGCACAAGTCATATACAGCCAAATCGGTATCAGATATTTTGTTGGAACTCCGGACTTTTTTTATTGGGTCTGAAACAGCTTGTGGCGTTATCGTTGGAAAAATACACCTGCAGTTTATTTTTAATGAAAAAAGGCGGGAAAATATAAGAAAAATAATTGAAGTAAAATTAAATGTTATGATATATTTTGAGAAAAAGTTAAGTCTATTTCAGAATTATTCATCATTTTTGAGAAAAGCTTTATATTAGTCTCGGCTGGAATAGCAATTGCTGGCTTCGTATTAGTTAAAGTTAAAAAATATACATACTCAGCCAGCAATTGGCTACTTCCAGGCCACGACAATAATCTACTATTAAATGTTTGAAAGTGATGAATAAATACACCTCTAGTTAGTTACACGTCGTAAAAGGCCACTCAAAAGCACAAGTACTACTTTTCGTATTGTGTCATTTTTGTTTTCAACAAGTGAAGTGCTCGGTTTACTAATGTTTCGGCGAATAACGTTTGGCAACCTGTTTCATTTCGCAACTTTTCATTTCCCAACTGTTTAATATTTTTGAAACTGTAAATATTTCAGGATTATTATAAAACTATAACCTAAAGGGTTCTACACGATGGCCCTGAAATAAATCTTGAAATATTCACAGTTTTAGATTTTGCGAAATGAAAAGTTGCGAAATGAAACAGATTGCCAAACGTTACGTTGCGAAAAGGCAGTACTCGGAAGTACTCGTATGTTAGGGGCTAGGGCACCAACCGTAGTCTTAAACCAGAGCGCTCACCCGAAAATTGTCAGTGTATGGACATAGACATATGCATCTGGTATACCAGGTCCCTTGGGTTGGTATGCGGTCCAGCTTCATCACTTCATCGCCTTCGTACATCATCTTGAACTTCATTGGAAATCGGGGGTCCACACGGCTCACGCCTGGAATGTCTGTTTTCCTAAAATGTACAATTCTCAAAACGTCTGCGTTTTTACAATGTTAGTACCTCTATTTTGTCAGCTTTCTCAAAATGTCTGCTATTTAAAATGTGTACAATCTCAGGAAGTCGTCTATTCATAATGTTTACATTCCTATAATATTAGCATTACCATAATTTCTGCTTTCCCGTTATGTTCACTTTTTTAAATAGGCTATAGTCTTGTTATGTTTGTTTTCCCATAATGTCTGCTTTATTTTCAAATCAATGTTCTAAATGTAAAAGGTTTAATTCCTTGCATACCTACTTACTCTTTGATAACATAAACACTTTACCAAATATAAAATTACTGGCATTCAAGATATACTGCATAAAGATAACATTAATGACCGTTTCGTACCCGAACGAAGGGATTTGCGTAGTTCAGTTTTTTACTAAAATCAATGCTTATAAATGTGAAAGTAACTCAGTCTGTCTGTCTGTTACTCTTTCACGGCTAAACCGCTGAACCGATTTAAATGAAATTTGAAGACCATGAGTGGAGACATTTTGGGAATAAGACTTTTCTGGAAAGCCAACGTTATAAGAAGGCGGATATTTTGCGGTTGCAGACATTTTGAGAATAAGCACTTTCTGAAAAGCGAACATTATACAAAAAACTGTAATTCTTGGAGACAGGCAATTTTAAATAGCTGACATTTTGAGAAGCTGACATAATGCAAAAGACGTGTGGACATTCTGAAAAGCAGACATTTTGCGAAAAATACATTTTAGGAAAACTGATATTTCAGGCCTGAGCCGTCCACACAGGAGCGCGTGCTGAGGTTTTTTGTTTATCTTGGGACAAATTGCGCCAATTAACCTAGCCCCAAACTAAGCAAAGCGTGTACGGTCAGCATCAAAAGTATAGCTGCATACTTTTGTACTTTGACATTTTACAGCAAAGTAGGCTATTACCATAAAAATTTGTCAAATTTCAAATACGACAAAGTAAAAAAGTGATCCGCTACTCTTGATACTGACTGTACTATGGGTGCTAGATAAACGGGTAGGCATACATCGCTGCTTATAAACGAAAGGGATACAAATAATAATAAAAAAAACTTTTATCGCAAGAATTGCACTTTAAATAACATTTCAAATGCGATTATTAATTTTATTGTTAACAAAAGTTTTTTTTTCATTTGTGTCCCTTTTATTATAAGCATATTTTATTAAAGATAATTATTTAATTAAATACATACAAACATCCAAGACTCACGTACAAACTTTTGCATTCATCATACAAATATTTTTCCGTCATAGACATAGATAAACAAGTCATTTTTCATCTCTCCTGTTCGGAAAGTTTAATTTTCATGGGTAGATAGCCGGGTGAAAAATTGCGTTTTCATCTCTAGGGTGGAAAGTATTTTTTTTTTTTTCATTTTTCGATTAGCCACGGAGTCGAAGATAATTGAGTTACGTCAATGACACTTTTTTACACATTTCGGCAGGGCCATCTTGATGCACGTCGTGACCAAGAAGCTTATATACTTACAACACTGGAGGTTGAACGCCGAACATATTCCATCTCTTTCTTTAGTTACGTTAAGAAAGAGATGGGTGTCATTCGTGAAATGTGAAAGAAAGAAATGGAATATATGTATAAGTAAGTAATAAAAGTCAAACTTCTTCGTTCGGCGTTCAACCTTCAGTTTTGTAGGTAATATCTATATATACTCCTTGGTCGCGACCAACTCGATTTTTTTTATATACTCGGCCGAGGCAAGTGGCCAGGTCTAAAAGGTACCGTTGGAGGTGAGGTTGAATATAAGAAAATTTAATTTACTGAATACTGAAATTCAATTTAATGATATTCTCATTTTTTGTACTATTTTACTTTCCTCACAGTCGAAATGAAAAGTAGTGTCTAACTCGGGTGAAATCACCCATTTCCCCTCGAACTATTGGAAAATATCTCAGGTGAAATGGGTCACTTTCCACCCTTGGTTATCAATCTACTATTGCATACTTGGTCAGTGTACTACTGAGGCGTTTTGAATGTCAAGGCTAAATGCAAGTCGGACACAACCCGTCTAACATAGCTATTATAAGGTCGCGGGTGAGCAAAGTAACTGTTTTAGTTCATTGATATGGACCTCCGCAAAGTAACGCCCCATTCAGTATACATTTTTTTTGTTTTATACTCAGATTAAATAAAAAAGTAAAGATGGAGAGCGGTGAACAGCCGAGTGAGGCCGATCAAACTACACCAAAACCTTATCACTTAGCAACGCATTCCCGTGGAGCATGACGTATCTTAAACTTCGAAAAATATACTTAACTAATAATGCCAAATTGTGTCGTGAAAGAATGTAAAAACTCTTCATCCAAAAATAAAAAGCAGGATGGAATCACTTTTCACACGCTAGTAAACTCGAAAACCAATATTTTCATTAAAAATCGAAATAATTTTGTTTGAATTTTGCTTTGAACACAAAACGTCAATACTAGTGTTGCCATTATAATAATTGTAGTTACCCTATTATTGGGTAAAAGTCTCCTAGGTAATACAATCTTTTATTTTTATTTTTAAATTCTATTCTTTCTATGGCTTAAAACTTGTCACTTGACACGTAACGTAAAGTTATTTGGTTCTTGTAAAAGTTCATCAACGTTTTTTATTGTAGTAACGGTATTAACGTGACACGCAACGTAAAGTTATTTGTTTCCTGTAAACGTTTACTAACGTATTTTAATGTAGTTGTTTTAGGCTGGTTTATGAATATAAAGCAATAAATAAAAACGTTATTAACGATAACGATATTTTTGTACTTGCGGGGTACTGAGAATTATTATGGCAACACCGGCCTACGAACACATGTTTATAAAACAGGCCTCACTTGGCTGTTTACCGCTCTCCATCTTTACTTTTTATTTGATCTGAAGTTTTATATTTATACTTTATTTTCAAGACATTTTGGATTTCCACTGTTTTTGTAATACATGTTCAGTGATGTATATTATTTGTTTGTATTGCGTGGGTGCGGTATAATCTTTTTTAATTTTATTTTATTATATAATTCAAATACGTAGTAATTGTGCTGCAAAGTTCTACCAGAGCTCCTCCTCAACGATGGTATACACGATGGTCTGGTCAGGGTCCCGAGGGTGTACGAGAAGTTCCTCCCCACTCTATCCTCTTTGGTCATCAGCATCAGCTCAACATTCTCCAGCTCTTGGAACAGTGTGGGTGGCAACTGTGATATCAATATTTTTTTGTTAAAAAAATCATTTTAATAAGTAGTTTCAAGCTTTTTTGAAAGAAAGAAAGAAACATTTATTCACTGTTCGCTATTTTGCAGACTGTACTTGCAATGTCATCCAAACTACATTTCCGTATCAAAATTCAAGATGCCATTAACCGTTGAGCAGTTCCGTTCTGCAGAGACGATCCTGGCTGGACCACCAGGATATTACTACCAGATTATTGCATTGGCACCAGATTTACATAAGTACCTACCTAAGTCTAGTAATTTTGGGAAAACTTGGAATTTCAATTCAATTGCTGAACCAAATTGGTTTAAGGTATACAAACAAAGCCGGGGGTTAAAGTTAGTACTTTATATTTGTCTCTATTTTGTAAACATTAATTCTAAGACTAACTTAATAAAAGAGAAGGACATTAACACGAAACATACCGTCATCTTCGGATATATTACTACATAATTAAGTCGACTTCGTTAAAATGTTTTTGTAGATATATAAAAATGTTATTTCTGAAATATTTGTTAGAATAATAATCTTATGTTTACATTTAAAATTAATCACATGTGACAGGTTCGTTGTTTCTCTGCATTTGGCATGATCATTCCATGTAGGTATTCCGTGTATTCAATGTCTATGTAAGTTTTAAACTTGAAGAGGTTGATTCGGGAGATCTATGCCTACCTTTAAAAGAGTATCGTTGCTGAATGTCTGACTAACAGACATTGATGCAGTGTGATGCAGTATTTATTTGATACCAAACGTCACTTAATTAATACGATGATTGATGGACGGTCGTCAGTGTTCAGAATTCGTCGTGAATAGCCAATGATGTGCAATCATTATCGCTGGGTACCGTGCACTAGCTGACGTGGTTTGCCCGAAGCGAGTGGATGCCTTGAACAATTAGTAATGAGCAGCGCTAACTGCGCGTGTCGCGTGACGGATACCTGCCCCCGCGCCCGCAGGCGTGCGCCCGCGCAGTGCACCCGCGACAGCTGCTGGACTACTACGAAACTCGCAAATAGAAGTTCGTATCGCACCGTCCCTTTCACTCGCGTATTAAATGAGATACGCGTCAGCGGGACGGCAACATACGAAGTTCGAGTTTTGCACTTCATGGTATGGCCTGGCGTAGGCCCTAAAACAGTCACTGCCCACCTTCCGTACAGTTAGATCTTTTAAACTAATCGAAGGATTTAAATGCAATATTCACTATCTGTAAGGATATTATCCTTCCGTGATAAATTATCTAGCTGACAGTGATAGTTGATATGTCGGCGGCCGATCGTAAAATCCGCCAGATCACGAAATTCTTAGGCATGTCGTGAAATTGCGCCATTTCATGAAACTCACCGTTTACCGATTTGCCTAGTGTCGTTTAGGCAGATCATGAAATTCCTAGGCATATCAGGAATCTCCGCCATCTCATGATTTGGCTAGTTTAGGCAGATCATGAAATTCCTAGGCATATCATGAAACGCCGCCATATCGATTCTGGCACTTCGCCGGCCGCTGCTGATATCTGCCCCGGCCGGGATTCGAACCCGGGACCTTAAGCTTCGTAGTCATGCAGGTTCTCTAACCACTTGGCCATCCGGTCATACTCGTATTATTCCGTGAAAAAATATATAACTGACAGTCACAGTTGATATCTATACTAGCAACGCGTGCCGGCTTTGTTTGTAGTTTTGGCAAATCAAGCTGATAAAAGTGTCTTGAAAGTACTCGAGCCAAGCCGGAAAGGTCGCTAGGGATTTATAAAATTTCAGAATTTACGGATAATGATTATATTTATACTTAAGTCAAGAATGCAACGTCTGTTTCCAATCTTTTTGGTAGATTCGCTAGGTTCCTGACTTATTTGTTATAATCGCTAGTTTAACCAAATTCTATATATATATATTTTTTTTATACGACTGGAAGGCAAACGAGCAAGTGGGTCTCCTGATGGTAAGAGGTCACCACCGCCCATAAACATCTGCAACACCAGGGGTATTGCAAACGCGTTGCCAACCTAGAGGCCTAAGATGGGATACCTCATATTTTGTAAATCCTTCTAAATTTTTAGGTTTTTTTTTAATCTGTACATAGCAAAGATGATGACGAAACAATAAAACAAAAGTTTGTATCAAATATATTATTTATTGCTATCTCATTGCGGGTGGTGTCTTTGGCTTGGCCCGGCCTACCATAGAGTTATGACCCGAAGGATCTATAGACAGTTCTATGTAATCCACGATTAGAGTCATGGTGAGTATTAGGACCTTCTCCTTCAAAGGCATCGGGACGAGGAAGCGGGTGCCCCATCTAAAACAGAAAGCAAATATAATTTTAGGGTTCCCTTTTAATTTCAATTCAATATTCCCGTGGTGGTGTAGCGGTATAGCACGTGGCACGGAATGCTGAGGACCTGGGTTCGAGCGCTGATCTCTTTTTTTGGTTTTTCTGTGCATCTATGTTTCAGTTTGTATTTTCGATATGGGTAAAATTTGGAGTCGAAATAAAAAATGTCAAAAAGACTCCAAAAACCAAACTTAATGTTTGAAGGGTCCACGGAAATAACGTGTCTAGTCACCAAAGAAACATTTTGAGTTATAGCGGTTGGAAATTTAGTTATAACATCACAAACAATTACTATGGTTACGATTTGACATTCTTCTATGCCATACGATTAAATAAATAACTATGGTTACAATTTCTGGCTCAGGCTCATTCTGTCTGTTTCCTAAAATGTCTGCTTCTCAAAATGGCCTTCTTCCAACAAGCGTCTTTTTCCTATCATGCCTGCTATTTGTTTCCTATGATAGCTCTTTCCTAAAATGTTCGCTTCAAAAAATAAAAACAAAATCATTTATTCAGTAAATAGGCCGCAATGGGCACTTTTACACGTCATTTTTTAAAACTACCAGCGCTTTCGGAAAGACCATCATTGCCAAGAAGAATGCGCAGCAAGAAACTTGGCAGAAAGTCATTTTTTCAACATAAAATAATTACAAATAAAATACTTAAAAACTACAGTATACAATGAAATAAAAGAAAATACAAAAAAATAATAATAATAATATAGGGATGTATGGGGTCCCTTAGTTACAAAACTAAACACTAACTATAATCTACGTTCAGTGGAAGTGTAGACTGCTTCCACCGTCATAAATTAAAAAAAAAATTATAATAATAATAATTTAATTCTGAAATTTACATTTCAGGTCAAGTAACCATTAAACTTTTGGATTCCGAAGGCAAGCTCACGTCTGCCGCCCCCAAAGTTAGCTCACACGAACTCATGTCATGCTCTGAAAGCAGAGCGGTACCGAGGGCATGGTATTGCTTCCGTTCCCATAAGCTCTATGGGATCGTATGGGAGCTTCGACGTCGCGGGCCTGTGACTAGAAATTAAACTAAAAATATATACTTCTTATTATGTCCACTTCTAAATATGGCCTGATTCCTATAATGTCCGCTTATTATGATGTCTAATTCCCACAATGTATGTTTCCTATAATGTCCACTATTTGTGTTCTACAAACCCGTTTTTGAAAATGTCCGCTTCTCTTTACCATATAAATGAAATTAATTGTATACCGAATGTCATGAATTGATGGGTTTGATTTAATTAAAAGTTTATATTCTTCTTTTTTTGAGCATTTAAATAATTTGAAGTCGGTTAAAATTGTTAGAATTATTTAGGTGTAGCAGATGAGTTGATGGAAATTGACCCTAGGAATACTATTTATATGAGAAGCGGACATTATAGAAAGCAGTCATATTTGAAAACTGTCAATACTGGAACCAGACATCTTAGGAAACTGTCAAATATGAGAAATAGACATTTCAGTAAACAGACAATATAAGAAGTTGACATCATAGGAAACTGACAATGTGGAAGAAGGCCATTTTGAGAAGCAGACATTTTAGGAAACAGACAGAACGAGCCTGAGCTCAATTTCTTAAGTAAAAAAAAAATATATTGTTTCATATTATTTATTTCATAGTAATTTGCGAGCTCTACATTTTGAAATAAAAATCTCAATTTTACAAAAAGATGATTAAACCCTTGGTGGACCCTTCAAATACTATTCGATGTTCTTTTTAGTATTTTTTCTTCTTCTGCATTTCTCTTTCTCTCTCTCTCTCTTATCTCTCTCTCCCTCTATCTTGCATAAGATCGATTCTCCAAAATACACTTCGCAACAGGATATCATAGAAACATTTTTAGCCGAATGATAAATTTGCATAATCATACTTTGTATATTATCAGTTCGAATAGTACTCATTTCTTAGAACGTTAAATAGCATAACTTTAGTATCGCCTATTTTTATACGGTATGGCGTCCAAATCAACGGAGGTCCATGGGGGAGGCCTATGTCCAACAGTGGACGTCCTACAACTAATATGATGATGATAATGATAATGGCAATAACACTGTATCATAGGTATCGCCGAATTTAATACCTCTGTAAAGGCGTGGGCCGGATTTCTCCGAGCGGTTCCATCATCCATCTCCTACCAATCTGTGCCACCAGCTCTTTGTTGGACACGCGTTGGACACTCATCGGCACTGGTCCAAACAAACTGTCTTCGTTTTCTGTTCAGGACAAAAAATAGAAAGGCCCTATGCTACGTAGTGCAAACTTCGAACTTCGTATCTTGCCGTCCCGCTGACGCTAATATTATTCAATACGAGAGTGACAGGGACGGTACGATATGAACTTCGATTTATGAATTTCGCGCCCCAGTTTATACCGAATTTATATCCGCCGCAGTTTATACATTGTGTAATTATACATTATGAACGTTCATAATATGAAATTATATCTAACGTTTTTATATAACTTAAAGCCTAAATGGCTGGAAGAATTTCCCGTCCAAATCGTGACCAGCTAAAAAAATCTTAGTAGATAGCTAATGAGTCCCGACTTTGGAACTTTGAGAGCTTCTTACTTAATAAAGTTCTAGACCACTAGACATGTTTTCTTCTTTTTAGTATTTTCTCTAACGCAGTCGATTTTTTTATTTATTTATTTATTAGCGGGTATTCATCCAGTGGAACAGGGCAAGGTTGAAAAGTATAGTTCATACAAATATATGAAACAAACATGGACTTACTTGTAATATTGAATATTTTCTCTTTATTCTCATCCAGAATTAAATAACCCGACAGTCGCCTTAAATGTCCAATCACATTTTCAACCGGTGAACACACCTGAAATAAACAAGAAATTTATAAGATAGGTACAGAGACTTTTCAATCCAACCTTTGCCAATCTACCTGCTATGTAAGCCATTCTAGCTAGCCTGAGTCAAAGGGGGCAGGCAGAAAACCAGCGCTGGCAGCTTCTGAGCAAGCGCAGCATAAGCTGAGCCTGTTCCTTTTGCAACACAGTGCAAGGGGCTGGCAAACACATTCTATATTAGTTTACCTATTGTTTATTTGTATTCTGTGTGCCTATCCTGTATTGTTTATATAACGTTTTAAACTTTCGTGATTTTCACTCATAGTCAAAATACCACAAACGGGACTTATCACGCTATTATTACCAAGTACGTTTACGGCGACGTTACAATTGCCGTGGTCACGAGTAGACTGAAGTGTGGGGTGTCAAGTCTGCCTAGCAGCGCGAGTTCTTCGAACTACCCGCACTTGATCACTAATAGTGCCGACACTCGTATCACGAACTACCCGCACTTGGTCACTTTTATTAGTCACCCTATCACACCGACACACAACACTAACAACGTGTGATCGTCTCTCCGAACATTCATCCCGACGCCGACACTTATTAATAACAGGATTCCACGAAGATGAAAGCTTATACCCATCGTCCCGGTTGAAATTCTTATGCTTTTTTATTTCAACCGCTTCACGTACCATTCTTGAGTAAAAATGACGTTCCGTGGACAGAATTTTGGGATTGTGAAGCTCAATCCAGTGGTTTGGCCCTGACTCCAACAAATAACGTAACGTTGCCGAAACGTCGAGGTAAATATTACTTGTGTAATAATAGCGTGATAAGTCCCGTTTGTGGTATTTTGACTGTATTGTTTATGTTGGCAAATAAATCAATCTTCTTCTTCTTCTTCAATTCTAAGAGTGGGTACATCTTTGCCAGACACGTTCCTATTACAGTCATGGTATGGCGCGGTGTAATAGGTAGAGACCTTTAAACCAAAACGCTCACCCGGAAAATCTTAGAGTATGGGGCATAAGTTAAAGCAGGTCGTTTTGGCTCGTAGGCGGTCCATCTTCAACACTTCGTCACCTTCGTACATCATCTTAAGCTTCAATGGCAAACGTTGTTCATCAAACATGCTCGTGCTGAAGATTGAGGATGATTCAATTAGACCGCGTCTCGATAAACGTAGTGTAGGAGGGTTGTCCCATTAATCATGTACCAGGCTGGAACTTCTCCAGCCCGGTACATTTTTCTTCTTCTTCTTTTTTTTTCTTCTCCTTCTTTTGAAAGGTTCTCGAATGGCGTCCGCGGACCGGGAGACGAGCTGTCGGTAGGCCTCCAACAAGATGGAGCGACGACTTGGTTAAGATCGCGGGATCGCGGTGGATGCGGAAAGCACAAGACCGGTCTGAGTGAAGAGCCTTGGGGGAGGCCTATGTCCAGCAGTGGACGTCTTTCGGCTGACATGATGATGATGATGATGAGGCTGGAACTTTTGTGCTACTAATGTCATGTTGACATCCCATACATTGGCCAAAGAAATCGTAGCGAAATAGGTTATGAAGAGGTTCCACCCTGGCACGTGATTCAGTTTCCTTGACTGTCCCAGCACGGATGGTTCCTAGTACCATCAGCCAAATAAGTGGTCTCTCAATTTTTAAACAAGTTCCTATGTCGCTAAAGTCGAACTTTCTAGTTGACAGAGGCATCTATTGGCTTATTTTTTTTATTCGATTGGATGGCAAACGAGCAAGTGGGTCTCCTGCTCTGCTGCTGGTGAGAGATTACCACTGCCCATAAACATCTGCGTTGCCAACCCAGAGGCCTAAGATAGGATACCTCAAGTGCTAGTAATTTCACCGGTTGTCTAACTCTCCACGCCGAAACACAACAGTGCAAGCACTGCTGCTTCACGGCAGGATTAGCGAGCAAGATGGTGGTAGCAATCCGGGCGGACCTTGCACCTGCTTATTTAACGACATGCAAACGATTATCAATTATCAGGGTAGTAGACCACATATTTGGCTGATGGTACAGTCGGCCAAGAAAGTGGTCTACCAGTTTTGACAAAAGTTTCTGTGAGATCAAATTATCACTAAGGTTGACTTTTCTAACGGAGTGTAAGAGATGCACAAATATGACGTATCGTCTATTATTTGAGATTCCTGACATTTAAAGTCATATATTATTTTGATTTTGTCATTTTGACCTTTGTTATAAATGCAGAAGGCTATTATTTTGCGGTAATGTTATAATATGATTCCCTTTAATTTAAACCATTTCGATCTTTTTCAAGAAAAACTTTTTGCAGCTGAAAAATAAATTATCACTGACAAGTGTCAAGTATTTTTATCGACGTAAATTCAACAAAAGTGTTCTTATATATCGAGATCATGCTTAAACAGCGGCAACATTCCCGGAGCGTTACAACTTAGGGATCTTTAAAAAACGAGCCTATCAATTCCTTAAAGGGTCGGCAACGCACCTGTGATTCCCCTCGTGTTGCGGGTGTCCATGGGCGACGGTGATCGCTCTCCATCAGGTGACCCGTCTGCTCGTTTGCCCCCTCGTTTTATAAAAAAAAAAAAAAAACACTACGATGTCAGTTGTCAATTCAAACTTGACACATCACATGACGTAAATACATAATGATAAAGAGAGCAATTGTCACTGTCATAACATTACTGCAAGGGGAAATAGACCTTGTTGTCTCATGACGTTCAAATAAACATCGACTGTAGGGTGGTAGACCAATTTCTTGGCTGACTGTACATTTGGGTCGCAAAGATCGCGCCAAAGAGAGCTATTAAATGAAATTAGTCAGATTCCGGCAAATACAATACAACAATACTGACCTGTTTGAGCTCGGATTTTAAAGCTAATATGAACTCGTGTTTACGACTTCTTGAATCCTAGCGCCAGGGTCAGAGCACTCCAACAAATAAAAAGAAAATCTTGTTCTTGAGGCAAATTTATAGGAAAGGCACACACAACACTGCCTGCTCCTGGCTGTTACTACGGGGATTTATTAGCGCAATGGAATCCAAAATAATTATTTTTAGAATTACTGTCGATTTGTCTGTGCGTTCGCTCACGCTAATCATAGAAACGGCTTAACCTAGAAGGATGCGGTTTTCACTAATGTACTGATGTTTTGTTGGATTAACATTTAGGGTTTATTTCGTTTGAATCGGTTCATAAATAAAAAAACACTTGGAAGAATTGTTGTTGATTTCACGAAAACGTCGGTTATCTATTATTAGTTTGGATTAATTATATAGTCTGTTAAATGATGATAATTTAAAATTTATAAGTATACGAATATAAAATTTGATAAATGGATGTTGGTGGAAAGATAATTTCCAACTTAAGACAAGGTAACAACAATAGGGCTGACTATAATAAGTTAGGGTTCATCTTAAGTTACCTATCTTTTGGAAATTGGTATGTAGTTAAAACATTAACTGGCTGAGATAATTCTAAGTCGCACGTGGACGAAGTCGCGGGCACAGGTAGTACAGTAATAAAAAGGGGAGCGACAAAGTTCGCATACTTTGCGCTAGTCATACTGTTATATTTGTCCAAATCATAATTTGTCATAATTATTTTCCCACTGAAACATTAACTTTTTCTGAAATTTTTAAATGGTCGTCATATAGAAAACAATTATTGGATTCGGAGAAAAAGAGTTATGACAAACGATCATTCTGACTAACATCACATTCGAACTTTCAACAAGTTTGCGAGGCGATATGAACCTAATACCTATAAAAAGGTATAGAATATGCCGCAAAGTTCTACCTGAGCTCCTCCTCAACGATGGTATACACGATGGTCTGGTCAGGGTCCCCGAGGGTGTACGAGAAGTTCCTCCCCACTCTATCCCTTTTGGTCATCAGCATCAGCTCAACATTCTCCAGCTCTTGAAAGAGTGGGGGTGGCAACTGTGATATCAAATACAAATACAAATGCTTTATCATTTGTTAAAATAGTTATTTGTGCAACAAGAGAGCAAAGTTGTTTTTTGTTGCGAGTGTTGATTTTGAATCCCGAGTAAGCGAAGGATTCTATAATTGAATCACGAGCGTTAGCGAGTGATTCTAGGTTAGAATCCTGAGATCAGCAAGGGATTGAAATACACGAGATGCAAAAAACTTTGGTCTCGTGTGACACATACAATTTTTCACCTCAGCAGCGAGAAAATAATTTAAATGTAACATAAGAATACAACCACATATACCTACCTGTTTACAAAACAAACACATTTTTTTTAAATAGAATCCGATTATTATCAAATATAATAATTACATTTAAAACCATAAAAAGAGTCCAGTCCAGCTACAATACATATCGCATACTCATAACATGCAATCTTAACTTCTTGTACTAATGTCACACTTATTTTTTAATACTGCAAAAAGCCTCATCTCGGGGTAATTGAAAAGGCTGAACAAATAAACCTTTAAATATTATTTTTATTAAGATTTCTATGACATAAACATAAATAGATTTGTTAAAAAATCATTCAATTTAACAAATAATAATTATACTGTAGAGGCAGTATACGGAATTCTTTTATAAAAAAAAAAAAACAAAAGAAGCGGCTTTCGTGCAACGAGGTTGCATACTTTATTAAAAGATCGGAAAAATTTACATTTTGGAAATATTTTGATATATTTTTAATATCAAAAATTTAATTTAAGTTTGTAATCAACAAATTTGATCCTTCTCTTGCTTTTTTCGAGCTGAAGTGAAATGACAGATCAAAGTAAAGTTCAAATATTTGGAATTCAGTGAGTAGACCCAACACTGTACTCAGCATTTAAAAAAAAAAATTAAAAAGTTACTTTGTCTCACGGAGTGAGCAAAATGCGATTTTGCTCACTGTTTTTTCATAGCAAAACCTGCCTGTTTGAGGTGCTGAGGTGAAAAAAATATTTTAATAGTTACAAGCTTTCTTGAAAGAGAGGAAGAACGAAACATTTTTATTTTTTTTTATTCGACTGGATGGCAAACGAGCAAGTGGGTCTCCTGATGGTAAGAGATCACCACCGCCCATAGACTACTGCAACACCAGGGTATTGCAGACGCGTTGCCAACCTAGAGGCCTAAGATGGAATACCTCAAGTGCCAGTTATTTCACCGGCTGTCTTACTCTCCACGCCGAAACACAACAGTGCAAGCACTGCTGCTTCACGGCAGGATTAGCGAGTAAGATGGATTTATACATATTTTTTCGATATTTTGCAGACTGTACTTGCATTGTCATCCAAACTACATTTCTGTACCAAAATTCAAGTTGATCCCACTAACCGTTGAGGAGTTCCGTACTGCAGAGACGATCCTGGCTGGACCACCAGGATGTCACAAAACCCGGAATTTCAATTCAATTGCTGAAGTTAGTACTTTATATTTGTTGCTATTATGTGAAGGTTAATTCTAAGAAGAACTAAATTTTATTAAGGATAGTAACGCGAAAAACATACCGTCATCTTCGGATCTATTACTATTTTCCAATCCAAAGGTTCATCAGATATTCATAATTAAGTCGACTTCATTAAAATGTTTTTGTATATAAAAATGTTATTGCTGTAACATGTGCTAGCATAATGGTGTTACGTTTACTTCTTTCTTTAAAAAAGAAAGAAGTAAACGTAGATTACATTTTTGATGTTTACATTTTGATGACATGTGACAGGTTCGTTGTTTCTCCTCTCCGCTCTCCGCTTAGTGTATTGTCTATGGCTTATGTAACTTTTAAACTTGAAGAGGTTGATACGGGAGATCTACGCCGCCGCCACCGCTTTAAAAGAGTACGAGTATCAAACTGATTAGCTGACTAACAGACAACGTACAATTCAAATTAAACACTATACTATCATTCATCATCCCAGCTTATATACGTCCCACTGCTGGGCACAGGCCTCCTCTCAGATCAAGAGGGCTTGGGCCATAGTTCCCACGCGGGCCCAGTGCGGATTGGACACTTCGCACGCACCATTGAATCGCGTCGCAGGTTTGTGCAGGTTTCCTCACGATGTTTTCCTTCACCGCAAAGCTCGTGGTAAATTTCAACTGTAATTCCGCACATGAATTTCGAAAAACTCAGAGGTGCGAGCCGGGGTTCGAACCCACGACCCTCTGCTTGAGAGGCGATAGGTCAAACCACTAGGCCACCACGGCTACTAGGCCACCACGGCTAATACTATACTATAGTTCTTAATTATTAGTAGTTTAAGAGTAAATAGCAGCCTAAGGTATAAAATATACCTATACTTGGAAGATTCCGTATAAAATACGCAATCCTTAGAAAAATATAACTTAATTTTTTCGTAATGGCTACGGAACGGAACCCTATCTTGGGCGTGTCCGACACGCTCTTGGCCGGTATTTTAAAGTTACAATAAAACATTGCATAATTTTGCTTAGCCCATTTTCCTGTACTTCCACGGAGAGGCCGTGGGAATATTCCATGATATTTCATAAGATATTCAGGGTTTATTTGTATGTACTACGATAACTGATAAAGTAAGCGACAACCGATAACCGTAGAGGGTTCCGATATCATCGGACACGTGTGTACTAAACGTAACTAATCGATGGCCAATTTTTTGTCCAAATTCGTTTCCCCATGAGAATGTATTGAACATGCAAATACAGTATTATTAGCAGGGGACCTCATTTAAATTTTATGAAAAAGAAACTGTATCGCTTTTATTAATCTATGCAACAATGGGAGCGAATTACAATGGAGATGCATGGTGACCATCATTTTATCAATAGCTCGAAATACAGGAATTCGACTTTTTTATCCGACTGCCAGAATAAAGGTTATGTTTTTCGAGCGTGTACTTATGTATGTGGGAATGTATGTATGTAGTCATATGAATCTTCATGATCCCAGCCTATATACGTCCCACTGCTTGGCACAGGCCTCCTCTCAGAACGAGTGGGCTGGGGCCGTAGTTCCCACGTGGGCCCAGTGCGGATTGAGACCTTCACACACACCATTGAGTCGCTTCGCAGGTTGTACAGGTTTCCTCACGATGTTTTCTTTCACCGTAAAGCTTATGGTAAATTTCAAATGAATTTACATTCATCCATTTATCTAAGCCTATATACGTCCCACTGCTGGGCACAGGCCTTCTTTCGGGATGAGAGGGATTGGGCCGCAGTTCCCACGCGGGCCAGTGCGGATTAGGACCTTCACACACACCATTGAGTTGCTTCGCAGATTGTGCAGGTTTTCTCATGATGTTTTCTTTCACCGTAGTTTGTGGTAAATTTCAAATGAATCTTACCTATGTTAAAATTTTATAAAACATGTACACAGTTTATTACTATATTAATTGACAACTTTGTGGATTAACTCCAATGAGGGCTAAAAGACAGGTAAAATATCGCTAGATGGCGTTAATATGGTGAGGTTTTTTGACGTTTCAGTCTTGCTTGCGATTGGATCAGATAATTATCCAATCACAAGCGTGACAGAAATGTCAAACGGACCTCACGACGCTAACGCCATCTAGCGATATTTCACCTGCAATAAAACCCTCATTATTCCAATGAATGAAATTCTGCGAAATCGGTAGCAAAATCACATTAGAACTGGACTATTTATTTAAACATTCATTCTTTCATTTATTTATTTCCATTAAATGTGGTTAACAGAAGGTCTTATAAATGTGTATTATGATTTCCAGGACACATTTAGCTAAATCACAGCATGCATCATGTAGGTATATTATTATAATCTTACTCAATATAAAAATGACTGAATACAATGTCTGAGAGTTGAGATCTTCAGTCTTCATAACGAGTACAATGTAAGATGAATATAATTTTAAACTCCACATAATAAAAATAGTTTTTAAGGATTGAAGGAAAAAATGGTAAGACAAGCAATAAGAGGTGTTATAACTTCAGAGCGATCTTTTCTAAGCATCTTTACTACCTACTTCAGAAAAGTCCTACCAAACTAGTATATTGTGGTCGCCATACATTTTTAATGTCACGCGCACGCGTCGTTTTTATGCAAAAACGCAAATTTCGTTCGAAATTTGAAACGCCCCATTGTTGCCAGTTGCACATAAAAATAATCGCCATTCTCCAGTTTTTGGGGGAAAAATGCATTTGGATCATGCGCGTAGAATTAATAGGGAATTTTATGCAAGGGAGCGACCAGATTGGAAGCTTTTGATCGATTTTTAACTGTAACATGTTTGTCACAAGATAATGAAATCAGACGGCGCTTTGAAACCATGAACTAAACAAATAACATTGCAGTATGTGAACACACGCAGTCTTCTACTTTCCTTGGATAAAATTGGCATATTAATACCTTAATTAAAAGCTTTTCATTAGGAGATACAGTGTAGCAAAGATCTTAATGAACATGGTAAGAAACGGAACTAACGCACAAGAAAAAAACGCAAGAAGCATGCTCCGCCTTAGTCCACATGTTCCCTGATGGCGTGATTTCGGTCAAACGCAGTTTCTGTAAGTATACAATAAATATATTTATTTGGTTATCATATCACAGGTGAAGCTTATAAAACAAATTTCGTTAGAATCTGTTAGTTTTTCCCATCCTTATAAACTTTTGCGTTTATAATAATATTGGTTGATTTTTAGAAAAATATGGCTCTGTCCATTGGAGGACAATTTTGCCAGTGTCAGTAGGTTTTGCCGTTGTACGGTAAAAAAAATCTATAAAACGAAATATGAGAGGTAATGGTGGATGACAGCGCCTATAATAATATAAGTAGGATTCTAAAGACACAGTCGAGTCGGCTGAACGTGGCTTGAAGTAATTCATTAAAAAAAACATCATCTTGTCTACTTTTCCACTTTAATTTCCTTTGACCTGTCATGCCTTGTCATGTTTGTGTCAATCATTTTTCTAAAATCTTTTCACCTCTAGAAATTCAAATATTGTGATCCTAAACAATAATTTACTCACAGAATGTTGGCATCTCCAATCCCACTTCAGACATATGATCCACTGCCGGATGTGAAGGCAGCTGTGCCTGGAACCGACACTGAGGCACTGCTTGAGCCAGTAAAAGACTCTGTAAGTTTATTTTCCCATAAAAAGTGTAGGTGTGCAAGAATAGAATTCGGTCTCTCCTTAGCTGTCCGGATAATAAAGGATATATCCGGAATAACCTAACCATACAAAAAGTTGGAATACCCCCGACTTTGTCACTTCAAAGTTCAATATCTCAAAAACGGCTAAACCGATTTTGATGAAACATGTCTAAGAACCATTGCTAGAAAACCTGCTTTCAAATAAAAAATACCGCATTCAAATCGGTCCACCCGTTTAAGAGCTACGGTGCAGACAGACAGACAGATACACAGACACACATAGCGGTCAAACTTATAACACCCCTCTTTTTGCGTGGGGGGTTAAAAAAGGATAACTAGGGCTTTTCATGTTTACAGTAAATAGGCTGTTTGAACCAGTGAGAGACCTTTGGCCTCAGCTGTACTTTTTATCAGGTGATAGGGATCAATAATGAGCCAGTTAAATCGTATGTAAAAAATATATATTATATTTTACTAGCTGTTGTCCTTGTTGTGTATATATGTCCTTACCCGGGGCTCAAACTATCAGTAAACCGAATTTCATCTAAATCGATTCAGCGGTTTATACGTGATGAGGTAAGAAACAAACAAATAAACGGACTTAACACGTTCCCTGTCCGGGTGCCCCCGAGGTGGGGTCATGAAGCTTTTATTCAGGAGTCCGTGCTTGCACTATGGGTTCAAAACTTCGAATGACCCACGACGTTAGATACCTATCACAACTCCGCGTGTCTCCACATTAGGATCACATTTGAATTTGTCATTATTTAGTTTAAAAATACAATTAATTCTTCTTAAACTTTATTTTACTAAAATATAAACTAATATAGTTTTACGATCTTTCGACAAATCGTGAGGTATATTTAGCACCACACTAAGAAAAACGATAACAGATCATTTTGGTACAAATGTCTAAATATACAATGGTTTGAAATGCCTCATTATCAAAATTACAACGGTCAAAAAGGTATGTAAACATGTAAACATGAATAAAAGACAAATCGATTGGATGCCACAAAAACCTAAGAGCCTAAATACATGATAGAAAAAACGAATAGAAGATAAATGGTCAATATCTCAAAATAATCAATGGGTTCGAAAATTCCCTTGTCAAATTGTACAAAAGTCAAAAGTATATTAATGTCAANGTCAAATTGTACAAAAGTCAAAAAGTATATTAATGTCAACATGTTGTAGGACGAACGACAAAACATTTAGTCAATAGCGTTTTGTACATTTCGGCCCCAGAGTATTCTGTCCTGGAAACTCCCAGACACAAAGACATCTGGACCATAGTGAAAGCTGCCTTGGAAACATTTTGAGTAAAAAGTGCATGTTGGCCATAGCATGTTTTGTGCTTAAAATATTCAGACAAATTGACCTGGTGGCACAAACATTTTGTACTTTTTGACAGTGTTACATCTCAACATTGTATGCATTTTGGTATTTGTACCAAAATTACCTGTTACCTCCAACGTTTCACAAACTATTCATTTCACAACCACTTCATATCACAAATGATCATTTGTGATAAATATACTTTTAACAAATTTGTCACTTTACAAACATATATCATATGATAAATCATCACTTAAAAATTGCAACCTGATATGTATGCATAGGAAAAATTCGTATCTAGATTCCTGTCCAGCGGTGGTGTAGGGTTATAGCACGCAGCACGGATTGCTGAGGACCTGGGTTCGATTTCCAGCGCTGGTCTCTTTTTCTGGTTTTTCTGTGCATCCATGTCTCAGTTTGTATTTTCGATACTTAAAAAATGTCCATTACCCAAACAACTCATTTTTCAAACCAGTAATTTCACAAAACATAAATTAATAAATGATTTTTTGTCAAACTAGTTACATAACATTTAAATCGGTAGGATTTGGTTCTCGTGGCGCGGTTTTGTTTCGCATTTCTTAAGGTTGCAGTTCTGTCTAACCTAACCCAACCTAAACTATTGTACTGGCAGCAGTTCTTTTTTCTTAGAGTCACAGTTCTAACCTAACCTAACCAACTTTACTGGCAGAAGTTAGTTTTTCTTGGGGTCTCAGTTCTAACCTAACCTATTTCTTAAACAAGTTAACCGGAGTTACAGGCACATCTAAATTATTCTTGTGTTTATCAAATGATACATTTTATTAAACATTTTTTTGCCAAACGTTAGTTTGACAAACGTGGTTTTGCCAAATGATGAAAATAATAAATGAATAGTTTGCCAAATAAATGATTGTTATGGTTTGCCTAATAAAGAGTTCGTGAAATAATCAATTGTGAAATTTGGTTTATTAAAACGATTAAGTCGTGAAACAGAAGTGTGCGAAACGTTGTTTGTTAAATGAATATTTCGTCGTGTGAGAATACGTTTGTGCCATACGCCTCATGACCGGCGCGGTCGTGGGAACCGTACAGTGAACATCGTCGTCGCTTTGCTCCGTGAATTTTATTCGTAAAATAGAGTTTAAAGTGGTGTTTAGCTTCAGTGACCGTCATAAAAATAAAGTTAGAGGACAAAGGTAACTATTAGTGAAAACGAAATTACAATATTCACAGTGCTGTACGAGATATTAAACAAAACATCTTCAAAAACTTCCAAATTCCAAAATATTCCTGCGCGTCGAGCTCACCGATCGGCCGCTTCTTGGAATTGCCGCTTCTCGCTTCGCACGCACTCCGCACGACTGGCCCTCTCGCTCTCACCCGCACGTCTTTGAGCTGTGTTGAGTTCTAGGAATGCCGCGCTGGTTTAACTAGAACTCGTGAATGATAATAATAACTAACTTTTCTGTAAAACAATCATTTTTATAAATTTTAAATGAGACTTGCATACCTACTAACCTTACCAAGACACATGTAAAGGTGCATGCGACGTGAACTAACCTCCTTCATAGTTTCTGCGAAACAATAACACAACCATGAGTAAGAACTCGAAGCTTAATAAAGGGAAGTCCAACGACGAGATTCAAACCCCTGACGCTCTCGCCGAGTTGCGTCAACTCAGACAAGACCTAAGCGAGATGAAAACTCAAAATAATGAAATAAGTTTACTTAGACAAGAGGTCATTGAACTTAAAGAGCAGATATCGATCCTATCGGTCTCCCTGACTGATAAACACGCGCAATTTTTGACGAAGCTCGAACAGGCAGACTTTGAAATTGCTACATTAAAATCATCTGTAGCTCACCTACAACAACAAGTCAATGCTCAAGAACAACATTCGATGAGGAACGAATTGGAGATCGTTGGTGTGCCAGAGAGTGATACTGAGAACCTCACCCATATATTGCTCACAACATCACAAATTATCGGGGTTCAATTGCTGGAAACGGACGTCGACGACATCGCCCGAGTCGGACCCATGCGCCCAAGGGGCTCTAAACTCAATAGTAATGACGACCATAAGCCGCGCCCAATTCGAGTTAAACTGTTACGCCGGCAAAAGAGAGACGAACTACTTAAGGCTGCAAAAGCCAGACGCAACCTGACATCGGAAACTATTGTAGGCGGAGCTCCGCGGAAGCTGTATGTAAATGAACGACTCACGCGAGAAAATAGATTGTTATTTCGCGAAGCCAGGCTGCGGGCTACTGCAAACGGCTTCCGCTACTGTTGGACTCGGAACGGTGTCATCTACGTTCGCGAAAATGACAACAAGCCGAGCTCCCGCATATCTTCTCTGGACGACCTGGAACAAAGGGTTGGACCGGCTGGACAAGCCGGACAGGATAGAACCACGTAAACTTGTTTTCGCAATAATAATTATTTTCTTTATAAGTTAAAAATATTATATTTTATTCCACGAACTGATCTCAACATTAGTATAAATAATATTAAATACTTACTATACATACTACACTCACATACACACACAACACACTCACTCACACACTTTTTCTACACTAATGTAATTAATTTTCACTACATACAGGCATTACCTAATTTTACCGATCAGCTGGCAACACTTCGTAACAGTCTCTCAAGCGCTAACCTTTATACTGACCTTGTCTAATTTTTACTTAAACAAACTAGATAACTGGACTACGTAACAGAAGCAGATCAACTACTGAAAATCAACTGTCGCACGTTTGAGAGCCTGGAGAAGTGTGGTGAAGCTATTTCGGTTTCTAATTCACAATTTAAAATCCTCACTTTCAACATACGCAGTATTCAAAAGAATTTTAACGAGTTTATTGTAACCTTAAAGCGATTAAAAGTAACCTTTGACGTTATCGTACTAACTGAGTGCTGGCTTGCAGAAGGCATGTACTTACCTGTGATCGATGGATACTACAGTCATCGTACAAAAAAGTTCATAAACAAAAGTGGTGGCGTAGTAGTTTACATCAGTGACTCATGGAACGCAAATGTGTCAGAACCTCTGATGAACGATTGCAACTGTTTAAAAATCTCCCTAGGAACAGATGTAAATATAATAGGTATTTATCGCTCTCCATCCTTTTCATTAATAGACGAATTTTTAACGTCCTTGGAAACATTATTGCGAAGGGAACAACAGCAAAATTACGATTGTAGCAGGTGACCTGAACTTAGATATTTGTAACTTCCCACTAAGTGAGCAATGTTCTGAATACCTGTGTCTTCTTACCGAGCACTTACTGCTCCCCGCTATCACAACTCCAACTAGAGGACAAGCTTGTCTAGACCATATTTTTGTCAAAAACGGAATCGGAGGTAATGGATTTGTAGCGCAGTCTGGTATTACAGATCATGATTTATGTATTTTAGGATTACCCAGAGTAAAGCTTAACCCTGATGCACCCAAACGCACAAAAACTATAATAGATCACACTGCGCTTGTTAACAATTTAAAATCTGTAGACTGGTCACCTATCTTCGAAACAAATGATGTAGACAGTGCAACAACATTTCTGGTTAATACATTAAATAATGCTATTCGCACAAACATGAAAGATGTTGTTGTATCTCGAACTAGATTTAATGTCAAGCCATGGATTACTCCTGGCCTGATTAAATTTCAGCGTAACCGCGACTTCCTCCACCTTCAGGCTAGAAAAAATCCAAATGACCTTATTCTTCAAGTAACTTATAAAAGATACCGTAACTTTCTCACAAATTTACTGCATAGGCTTAAATCTAGTTACGAGAATAAACTCTTACTAGACAGCAAAAATGATCCTAAGAAGCTTTGGCACAACATTAAAAGTATATGCAAGATCTCAAAGACTAAAAATGACGCTGCATCTCTCCTCTGTTCCGCTAATCCAATTAACTCGTTAAATGCTTGTAACGAATATTTTTCAAAGATTGGTAAAATGCTAGCAGACGAAACGTTAAATAAACTAGAAATGACTGAAAATACTCTCGCAGCCGAAGTCAGCAATAATAATGCTCCAGTAAACTCCATGTTTCTTTTACCTACTGACGATAAAGAAGTTACTGAATTAATCAAAGACCTTCGGCTGGGTAGCGCCCCTGGTTTCGATGGATATACTCCTCTGCTAATCAAACTGATCCATCCATATATAGTAGCACCTTTGACGCATATTTTTAACCTAAGTTTAGCAAATGGGAGGTTTCCTAACGTATGGAAGCTGGGCGTTGTGTCACCAATACACAAAGATGGCGATAAAACGTCCCCAACTAATTTCAGACCCATTACTTTGTTAAGCATATTTTCCAAACTCCTAGAAAAAATAGTAAGCAAGCGTCTAGTAGAATATCTGGAAAACCAATCCCTTCTTGCTGATAAACAGTTTGGGTTCAGACGAAAGAAGTCAACGGAAGACGCCGTAGTACTATTAACAAAACGAATAGCTTATTATTTAGATCAAAATAAATGTTGCCTCGGCGTCTTCCTTGACCTAGCTAAGGCATTTGACACAGTCTCGATTCCAATACTGCTACAAAAACTCGCCAGCATGGGTATTAGAGGTATTACACTTGAATGGTTCCGCAGTTATCTCACGAATCGTAGGCAGTGTGTAAAAGTCGGATCTCTAGTTAGCGAACAGCTCCCTGTAAGCTATGGAGTCCCTCAGGGTAGCATACTAGGTCCAACTCTTTTTGCTATTTACATGAATGATATATTTAACATCCCAATTCAAGAATCAGACCTAATATGCTACGCTGATGACACGGTTATTCTATTCCACGAAAACTCCTGGGACGCTGTCTTACAAACAGCTGAAAAGGAAATGTCTAAAATTGCGCTTTGGTTAAGTAAAAACCTTTTAACATTAAATGTAAAAAAGACAAAATTCCTCCCCTTTCACAAAACACGCTCTTCTAGCCCACCTGAAACGATTAAACTTAGAATACACTCATGCTCACCGAACTCTAATCCATCTTTAAACTGTAACTGTCCATCCACAGAAAATGTTGACATGATTAAGTATCTTGGTGTAGTAGTTGATAAAAATCTTTCTTTTAAAGAACATGTTTCCTCATTAGCTGGTAAAATCAGAAAAACTATTTTTATCGTCAAGTCCCTACGTAAATCTGCACCTAAATATATATTAACATTAGTTTATAAAGCCTTATGCCAGTCTGCCCTTACATACTGCCTGTTGGCATGGGGTGGCATCGCTAAAACTACTTTGAGAGAACTGGAGACTGCTCAACGAGCAGTGCTTAAGGTCATGCTAAGTAAACCTCGCAGATTCCCCACTAATGAACTTTATTGTGTAGCTAAAGTCTTACGTGTACGTCAATTATTTATTTCAAAAGTAACTACAGTAATCCACAAGTTAACTGTCTCATCCAAAGATTTTGCAAACCTTACCAAACAACGCAAATATAAAATACCGACACCGACCATAAGAACAACATTTGCGAGGCGATTGCCACCTTACTCCCATACATACATTTACAATAAAGCGTGTAAGCATATAAGAAATATGAAAAAGTTTATCCAAAAAAATCTCAAAAAAGTTATTGAAACTTGGTTGATGACTCTTAGCTACGATGAAACTGAGGAGGTTATTGCAGGCAGCCTGTAATTAAATTTACACACTTATACACACGCGCACACACACATACACACACACACACACACACACGCACATACACACACACACACACACACACGCACACACACACGCACACACACACGCCCACTTTAGGTTAAGAATTTGCTTTGTGTCAACTTAGTATTAAGTAACTGCTGTAAATTGTAAATTCTCTGGTCTCCGCGATACAGGCCCAGAGTCTAGTGCGGAGTCCGCCGATGAATCTAAATTGTAACCTTGTTATATTTCAAATAAATTCTCTCTTCTTCCTTTTCATACCTTTTGTTTACAGGAGGCAAAATAAAGCAAACATATTTAATTTTAACATTAAGTCTAATTTTAGTGTAAATTTAAGTTAAATGGTCAAAACGGTACAACATACAGGTTGTCCCAGAAGTACCAACGTCACAAGTGACACCAGAGGTAAGCCAGCTCAAGAGGAACCTAACCAACCTAACATGACCCCAGTAAAGTTGCACGGTTTTCGATTTATACCGAAATAAAGATTTTTGGGGATACTCCCCTTTGTCTTGACATTTTTAGTACCAGCATCGACTTGGAAGCTTTTAATAACAGTTTTATGTGTATCGAATCGTGAATAGTTACTTCAGAGTGTAGTGTGTTACTTTGTCAGTAACTACCGTAAAAAGCGCTGTTTTTTAAAATTAATCTTGATTTAAGTTGTCTCGAAAACATGAATTCAACTTTAACCATCTGCCATGTATTTTTTTTATTAGAAACCAAAAAAATAAATAACGCCAATAAATTAGACATGTTATGCAGATTCAGAAAGGGTATGACACATGTATCTTACTCCAAGAACATTAGACATTCTTATCACTTTAGCGAAAGCCCTATCGAACCAACTTAAAACTGGAACTCCGAAAGCAGTCCCTGCTAAGTGGTACAAAAATGCTGTGTATAGCATAGCTCATCTATTATCATACAATTATTTTGCCAAATGCACGAAGTTAAATATTAATATTTGTCTTCCTTTTCAAGGCTAGGACCGGATCCTAAAAGAACCGGATATAACCTAACCAAAAAAAAAGTTGGAAAATCCCCAACTTTGTCACTTCAAAGTTCAATATTTCAAAAGCGGCTGAAAACGATTTTGATAGAATATGTCTTAGAACCATCGCTAGAAAACCTGCTTTAAAATAATAAAAAAAAACGCATTCAAATCGGTACGCGTTTAAGAGCTACGGTACCACAGACAACAGACAGGACATAGCGGTCAAACTTATAACACCCTTCTTTTTGCGTGGGTGGTTAAAACATTTTATCTTTCATTCATTTATTTGGAATAAATTTAGTTGACAATAAAATGTTCAAATTGTCTCCCATGGACTCTGATGCCACAAAAAACATCGTTTAATAAAATTCGGGCTCAGATTTCGTAAAACTGACTTCCGATATGGTACGGGCCGCGTCGAATACTCGTTGCCGGCAATCTTTCTTCAGAGCGTATTGGTTTCGCGTAAACTTTGTCTTTTAAACATCCCAATAAAAAAAATCTAGTGGGTTTAGATCCGGGGAACGCGGTGGCCATAAAATTGGTCCCAATCGACCAATCCATCTCTCAGGGAATGTTTCGCTGAGGTGCTCACGGACTAGCCGAGCTTAATATGCCGAGAAACCATCTTGTTGGTACCACATGGTTCGTGTCAGTGCCAACGGGTACATCTTCTAATAAACCAGGCAGGTCGTTTTGCAAAAACTGTAAATAGTTTCTACCATTAAGAATAGGAGGCAACTCGACCGGTCCCACAATTTGTCCATTAAGAATTCCAGTCCACAAATTAATTTTGAATTGGTATTGGGACCGATCTTATCGTTCTTATGTGTCGTGTGTTGGTTTCTGTCTGCCAGCTATGGACGCTGTGTAAATTGAAATATCCATCCCTTTTGCAAGCCGATTCTTCAGTCCACAATATTTCATTGAAATAAATCGGGTTTTAGAATATTTTTACGGCTTACGTTTGGCCTCAATCTCGCTTGATGGAAGGCGAAGATGATGCCTAAGATGGTACACGTTTGTCTAGAAGGTGTCTGTTCACTTTGACCTTAAAGATGTCCAGATTATAGCGTTAACCAAATAATATTATCTAACGTTTTAAACTTTCGTGATTTTCATTCATATTCATAATACCACCAACGGGACTTATCACGCTTACACACACGAGTAATATTTACGCTCGACGTTTCGGGGTGTTTCGGCAACATTACAGTGGCGTGGTCACGAGTAGAAAGACTGAAGTGTGGGGTGTCAAGTCTGCTAGCAGCGCGAGTCCTTCGAACTACCCTGTTTTTGCAGTGTGGAGGAGGAGGAGAGGACTGAATGAACACACATTTCTAGTATAAACGTAGCTATCATAAGGTCGCGGGTGAGCAAAGTAGGTGATTGTTTCAGTTTCGATTTGAACTCGGCAAAGTAACGCCTGATTCAATAAATTAGTAGGAATGTAACATGTTTTACTTAACAGTGACGGCTTGCGGCATAGCAGCAAGTGATAAGAATGCTTAATGTTATTTCAGTAAGATACATGTGTCATACCATTTCTGAATTTGCATAACATGTCTAATTTATTGGCGTTATTTGTTTGTTTCGTTCTAGTAATTTTTTTCCATGGCAGATGGTTAAAGTTTGAAATTCTTATTTTTAAGACAAACTTAAATCAAGATTAATAAAGTTTTTTTCAGCATTTTACGGTTAGTTACTGAAAAATAACACACTGCACTTCTGAAGTAACTATTCACGATTCGATACACAAAAAACTGTTAATAAGAGCTTTCCAAGTCGATGCTTGGTACTAAAATGTCAAGACAAAGGGGAGTATCCCAAAAATCTTATTTCGGTAATAACTCGAAAACCGTGCAACTTTTACTGGGGTCATGTTAGGTTGGTTAGGTTTCTCTTGAGCTGGCCTACCTCTGGTGTCCCTGTGACGTGGTACTTCTGGGACACCCTGTATATACTATTCTTAGTACAAAACATACACTCAGTATAGTGTATTAATGAGATTTTTGCAGATTTTGCGATTGCATATTCCATTTTAATGAACAGTTGTTTATCGTTTGTGGCACAAAATACTTGGATATGGCACCAGATGGTTCATTACTTTTAATAAATTTGTACCACAAAGAAAAGAAAAAGAAAGAAAAAGAAAATGCGTTTATTGCCAACAATTAGGTAGGTATATAATGCATATTACACAGAAGGGACCTACTCTAAAAATTAAGTTAACTTACTAACTATATGCGGGTTCTATAAAAGTTCGTGAGACCTGCTTTCTAATGTAGGTGTTTAATGAACTTTTATAAAATCCCGCCTTAAACCTAAAAGTATCCCCGCATGCTACTCGACCCATTAAATTGGCGGCAAATGGGTTCGGGCATCAGCATAATGCTGACAGTGACCACATCCATTATAAATTCAATAATTATAGAGCTTTTTATATATCGTATTACTATTTAATAAGACTTCAAAATAAGTTTTTGATAAAAAAAACATTTTTCATATGACTGACTGTACTTTTTGTCAACATTACTTTGCATTGTCACCCAAACTAAATTTGCATACCAAATTTCAAGTCGATGCCATTAACCGTTGAAGAGTTCCGCCCTGTGGAGATGATCCTGGCCAGACTACCAGGATGTCACTACCAGATTATTTGTATCGTCCAAATTTCAAGTCAATTTGACTACTGGAAGTCGGTCAAATTTTAACTGCAAGATTTGATTACAGACAGACAGACAGACAGACAGACAGACAGACAACGTGACAGGTGATACTAATAATAAGCTTGAAAAAAGATTTATCGTCTTTGGCCATGAATGTCAACATAGAATGTCCGATATTTTTTTACTTATACTTTTATTAATGTTTTTTCGTGCGTGTCGTGCGGTCCCTCTGACACTTATACTATTTAATACGAGAGCGAGAGGGACGGTACGATACGAACTTCGAGTTTCGTAGTAGGACCTGCTGTCTTGCTTACGCTTGCTCATTTAGTTATTATACTTAAAAATAATGTTGTTGCGTCCTGTGTTTGCTGTGAATAAGTTTTATTTTCTTTTTCTCTTTCTTAGGTAGCGGTGTGTGCGCCACTTGTTCACCAGCATAGCATAGTTACAGCCGAAACGACGATTACGACGCTCTCGTTAATATAATGTTTTCCATTTTCTCCGCGACGGAGAGCTATAGACACGGCCATGCACGTGTGAAGATTTGGTTTAAAAAGTGAAAATTCTTTTTGAGTAGTATATATTGCTTACCTTGGAAAATCTCTTTCACCGTATTTTCTATACTGCTTAAATTACTATGTGATGGTGTTCAATTAAATACATTGTATTTTAGGTATTGTACACCTGAAGTTTGCTAGGTTTGAACTACGACCACTGAAGCAGAGGTCGATGGACCCTGGCTCGCGCTTCTGAGTTTTTTTAATCTTCCGTGGAATTACATTTGAAGTTTACCATGAACTTTAACAGTTCAATGAAAAATTGTAAGTAAATATATGCATGTAACCAGCCGAGTATACTATGGTGTATAATGTCGGTGGCCGATCGTAAAATCCGCCAGATAACGAAATTCCTAAGCATATTGTAAAATGGCGCCGTTTCATGAATTGGCTAAGGAACATCCGCCATTTCGTTGAAAAACTCAACGTTTAGGCAGATCATGAAGTTCCTGGGCATTGAATAGTAAGCGTTAAGTTTGGCGAACTCCAAAATTACTCCAAGCCTTCATATGAATTTCACCCAAATTCAGCTTTTGATAGTGTGGCGCTATTAAGCGACCAGCAGCGCCGCCGCATCATCCCGCCACTATTATTATCTCTATCTGTGCACCACGGTTTGAACCGACCAATCAACGCTCACGCGCGCCTGGCGGTCGACGTTGATTGGCCGGTTACGACAAGATGGCCTGTGACACTGAATAGAATTTTCTCAGGTTTTTCTTCTTCTACGACTCGCGGCCGTGGCACATTGTTTGTAAAAATAGATACTGTAATACGAACTGTAAACTCGTGGTGAAATGGAATAAACGTCTTAACTTGGTGCGTGTGTGTATCATTCCTAAAGACTCCAAAGTGGTGACCCCGAAGAAGAACTACGCAACGCATCGGAGCCCTACGTTTACCGAGTGCTACCTACCACGTGGTCGCGCGCGCCTCCAACCTGCCACGGCCACCGCCCCGCGTTTCTCTGTGCCTGCAAAGCACGCGCCCTACGCCGATCTCACCCGGCCGCGCCCGCGCGCCGTGCCCGCGCCTTTGCCCGCGGCGACTACGCCCCACACCGGCGACGCCCGCGTTTTCGCGCGCCGCGCCCTACGCCGATCTCATCCGGCCCGCGCCCCGCGCCCTTGCCCGTGCCCGTGCCCGTGCCCGCGGCGCACGTGCCACACCGGCGAAGCCCCGCGGTCGCGCGCGCGCGCCGCGCGCCTTCACTCGCGCCGCCGCACGCTCCGTTGCCGCGCGCCCGCCTGAGTCATCCATCGTTACTCAACGTGCACCGGCGCGCGCGCCCCCGCTGCGCCCGCCTTGCCACGCCGCCCCGCCCGAGAGATACGCCTGCGTAACGCGCGCGCGCTCGGCGCGCCATTTGCCCCGCCGCCACCGCACGCCGCTACTGCGCCACGGAACTGCGCACTTTCGGAGAGAAGCGCCCGGACCAACTGCGCCTCTGCAGCAGAGCGCCAGCCACGGCGCGCCATTAGCTCGCTACCACCGTCGCACGCTGCGTGGCCGCGTGTTGCGCGCTGCGTGCCACCACCGCCACGCGCCCGCGTGCCGCCGCCGCGCGCTATCCGCGCTGCTACGCGCCCCGCGTGCTCCCGCTGCGTGCTGCCACCGCGCGCGCCAGCACTGCCACGCGCCCACGTGCTACCACCGCGCGTCCCCGTGTTGCCGCTGCGTGCCACGCGCCTGCGTGCTGCCGCCGCGCGCCCTCGTGTTTCCGCTGCGTGCCGCTGCCGCGCGCGCCCGCGCGCTGCCACGCCTACCACTGCTGTGTGCTGCCATCGCCGCGCACCCGCTTGCTACCACTGCGCACGCTACCACCGCCGCGTGCTACCTCAACAGCGCGTGGCGCGCTATTCAACTCGTGCGTGCTGCGAGCGGCGAGCCGTCACCGCGCTGAACTCGTATCGCCTCACCGCGACACACCAACCACGTGCACGTGCCTCGATTCGCCTGCGGTACATCCGCGCGTCCCCGAAGCGCTCGCGCACTCAAAGTTGTATTTTAATATTTTATTCCTATTGTTTTAACTAGAATAATTATTTTAAATATGGAAGACATGGAGGCTCGCTTGGCGGCCTTGCAGGAGCAGTATGCTGCCCTGCAAGACCGGTTAAGTAATCAGCCTACACCAGATCCTACCACTTCCCACCCCCCTGCCCCAACTGCAATACACAAGGTCGCTGTCAGACTTCCTCCCTTCTGGACAGACAAACCAGCCGTGTGGTTCGCTCAGCCGAAGCTCAGTTTATACTATCAGGAATAACTCAGGACACCACTAAATATAATCATATAATATCGCAGCTTGACACACGACTGGCAGCGGAGGTGGAGACATAATAACCAACCCTCGAAGGATGGAGCATATCAACTGCTGAAGACGGAGCTGGTGAGACGGCTTGTTCACAATCAGATGCAGAGCGGGTGAGGAAGCTCACGGCAAGGAAGAGCTGGGAGACCGTCGCCCCACTCAGTTCCTGCGGCACCTCAAATCCCTATCAGGTAAGACGCCCGATTTAGTAATGCTTAAACAGCTGTGGCTCTCCCGGCTACCCAACCACGTTCAGGCCATTCTTACCAGCCACTCCGAGCTGACCTTAGAAAAATTGGCAGAGCTAGCGGATAGCATCATGGAATTGTCACCAGGCAACCCCCTGGTACACTCCACCATGAGCATGCCACGTCCACTTAACCAGCCGCAGCCCTTCAGTCACGATCACCTGTGGCATTCCAAGCAGCACCTGCACAAAGTGCCCAGACCCCACAGCTATTACCACGGAGGGCTGCTTGGTTTAGCTACCAAAGTGGATCTGCTGTGCCAGCAGATGTCGGGTGCTGCTATAGGTCAACAACGTAGACCCAGAACAAGAGACAGGTCACACTCTAGATTCAGGTCCAAGTCCTAGGGTATCACTAGCCACACCAGCCCAGCCTACCATTTGCTGGTATCATAAAAAATTCAAGCTGATGCCCAGAGATGCACCACACCGTGCACCTGGACTAACAACCCTCAGGCAAACTCCAACGGCAATCAGTAGCGGCGGCAACTGATTGTCTCCCTGTCGGCCGCCGTCTATTTTGTCACCGACAAAATACAAAGTGCCGTTTTTTACTTGACACGGGTCGGATCTGTGCTGCTACCCTAAGCATCGCCTTACGGGTCACCGGGTAGCCACAACTATGACCTCAGTGCTGGCAACGGTACCTGTATAAAAACCTACGGCACCCTACAATTACATTTAGACTTAGGCCTAAATAAATTATTTAAATGGAAATTTTGTAATAGCGGATGTAGACATAGCCATCATTGGGTCAGATTTCCTGCATATTACAACTTGCTACCTGATTGCCGCGGCAAGAAGCTTCTTGACGGCAATACTGGTATGTCTACTCCTGCCCCGCTATCACAGGGAAGAACAACATAGTGTTAAAGCAGTCGCTACCAAAAACTGTCCGTTCCTAAAATTACTTCAGAGTTCCCGGACATCACGAGGCCACCGGGCACGATCCGAGCGAGGAAGCACAACACGGAGCACCACACCTACCACGACGGTCGCCCTCCGGTGTCCTGCCGCCCTCGCCGCCTCGGTCCTCAGAAAGCTGCTTGCTGCGAAGAAGGAATTTGGTGAGATGGTTCAGTGCGGAACAGCAAGACCATCGAAAAGCCCCTGGTCCTCGCCTCTTCACAGGCACAAAAGCGAGACGCCACATGGCGCCCATGTGGAGACTACAGAGCGCTCAACTCAAGGACCATCCCTGACCGGTACCCCGTCCGTCACATTGGCGATTTTAACCAGCGCTATCGCGGGCTGCACCATCTTCAGCTCGATTGACCTGATTAAGGCCTACCAGCAAATTCCTGTTTCGAGGCGACATAGAGAAAACTGCCATCACCACTCCGTTTTGGAATGTTTGAAATTTCCCTACATGACCTTTCGGCTTACGCAATGCCGGTCAAACATTCCAACGGTTCATTGATGAGGTTACACAGGGCCTGGATTTTACCCTATTCCTATTAGACGACATCCTGTTTTTTCTCGCAACGCGGAGCAGCACGTGGAGCACCTGCGCACACTGTTCCAGCGACTTCAGGACTACGGTGTGGTCGTGAACCCTTCGAAGTGTCACCTGGGCGCAGACCAACTGTCTTCCTGGGCTACCACATCAGCGCAGAAGGTACGCAACCACCCCAGGAACGCATCCAAGCCCTGCAAGATTACCCGCTTCCCAAAACCATCCAGGATTGCGAAGGTTCCTGGCATGATCAACTACTACCGACGTTTCTTGCCCATGCAGCAGAACTGCAAGCACCCCTGATCGACGCCTTAGCCACTACCAGGACAAGGGAGCCAAGCCGTTTCCATGGACGCCAGAGCTGGAGCAATGCTTCGAAGCTTGCAAAGTGAGCCTCGCCAACGCCACCGTCCTCGCTCACCCCGTCGCTCGGCGCCGCTCGCCCTCTTCACTGACGCATCCGTACCCAGGTCGGCCTGCCTGCAGCAACGTATTAACGATGCGTGGCAGCCGATCGCCTTCTTTAGCAAGAAACTTACCGCAGCGCAGAGCGAGTGGCCCGCTTACTACCGCGAGCTGCTAGCAGTCTACGAGAGCGTCCAGCACTTCCCGCCACATCCTGGAAGCACAGCACGCCACCGTGTACACCGACCACAAACCCCTCGTATACGCGTTCACCCAGCGCCGCGAGAAACTGCCACCCGGCTCCTCAACCAGCTGTCATTCATCAGCCAGTTCACTACCGACATAGTACATGTTCCCGGCCAGGACAACGTAGTGGCGGACGCTATGTCGCGGATAGAGGCGATCTCGCTCGAGGAGGACTACGTCGCCCTCGCCGCCTCACAAGAGACCGACGACGAGCTAGCCAGCCTTCGTCGATCAAACGGATCCTCTCTCAAGCTGGAGCAGGTCTGCATACCAGGGACGGACTGCATACTCACCTGCGACGTCTCGACCGGTAAGCCCCGCCCATTTCTCACCGCCCCCTACCGCCGCGCGGTGTTCAACAAACTACACGGTTGAGTCACCCGGCGCGCGCGTCACTTCTAAACTTGTCGGCGACCGCTAGTGTGGCCCGGCATGAA
>NC_133490.1:1883282-1884464 GCF_025370935.1 Choristoneura fumiferana | reverse complement strand
CAGTATTAGGGTCCCGTTGGACACCGTTTGGGTACAGAACACTAAACGGTTAATTCGTACTAGCAACATGTCTAATAGTGATCGCTCGCTAGGGCACCATTGTGACATAGATGACACCAAAAAACATACAAAAACCACTTCATTTTAGCTCTGAACAGGTTAACACGTTACGTGTACAATATTTTCTGATAAGGTAAGTGTCCGAGTGCTCGGCACGCTAATGTCCAATAGACGACACCCCGCTGTCATCTCTACTGACAGTGACATAAGATTTAAGATGCCAATTATTGGGACAGTGACCAGCTAACATACGTTTACCTTACTATATCTGACGGAGTAAATAGAATACCTATTCTTTTTTATTCATGAAAGTATTTCGTTGGGATCTATGACGGTTTTATTTGAGATTACAATTGTATTCAGTTCGACTTATATTATCTACTTTGTGGTTCTACTATTCAACCGTTTTCAAGTCACACTTTACACGGTGTATCATGGTTCCAAACTACAGCCTTTTATTTGTGTTTGTTTTGTTTCATTTCATAATGTTATGTTATGTCTTATGTACGGATGGATAACATATGTACATATGTACATTTGAAATTCAAATTTCCGACAGCAAACACCATTTGAAACGTGCCGGCAGCAGTGGCAGTACCGTCTAGCGATAGACTAGAAAACTGTATGTTGACATGTTAGTTCCAATTTGGCCACGCGCACGAGTAAGTATGCAGATCGGTGTAACTATGAATTGGCAAAGAAACAATGGTAGGAATGAGCCAAAGTGTTAAAATAGGACATCGCGCGTAAATGCTGGTACAGTCAGCTTTGGAAAGGAGCACAGGTAAGAGAAACTGGATTATTTAATTACTATACAGACAGATATGGTAAAATAAGGTATGTAAGTATTTTTTCGTAAACGTACGGAACGCTATCTGGCCGTGTCCGACACGCTCTTGGCCGTTTTTTTATTTAATGTATATTTGATTGAACTTAGAAGTTTGAATTTTAATGCTTCAGGGTGTTCAGACCTCTAAGTATATTGATATTAATTTCAATTTGACACTCCACGTGTTACTGAGAAAAAAGTTCCTTTTTTCCTGTTCCTGGTACTAGCAATAAAAAGTTCAAAAATCCCAAAACAATCCCGTCCCAAGATACAGGCTCAGCCAGTTTGGGATC
>NC_133490.1:1869418-1883182 GCF_025370935.1 Choristoneura fumiferana | reverse complement strand
AAAATTGGTGCAGGGAAAGCTACAGAATAAAAATAACACGTGAATAGGAATGGTGCTATGGAAATTCAGCAGTTGTCAGAATACTGTAACGCCAAATAAGTACGTTTGAATTTCGCGCGCTTTAATGCGCCTTTTGCTTTCGTGCAAATTTATACTTCCAAAACACACTGAATTAAACTGCTTCCAAAAAGTTGCTTAGGTTGGCAGTCAGTATAACCATATCCTATGTCCTTTTCCCTCCGCACGCCTACGTATCTTCTATCGCATCGCGCGCGCGACAGGAGCGCGCCCTGATTGGCGGATTTAAACGCGGCTCGCCGAGCGCCAGCCAAAATGGAGATAGAAGGAGTTCGAGAGAAATGTCGACACGCGCATGATCTTGTCGCTGTAAAATATTGTATTCAGGACTTTGTTCCATCTTTTGGTGCCTCTCGATTCGTCGCGAGTGCTACTTGGTGAAGGAAGCTGAGGTGGCCACCGTTTTAGACTTTTTACGAACACTTGGTGCTGTTTAGTGGTGAAACGAACGGGCTACGCCCTACTGGATTGTTCTGGTCCGCTCCGTCCTTGGACGCTGGACCCTGGACCCTGGACATCGTGCACTGGGAGCTACGCAAGGATCCTCAAGGTAGGCGTGCTCTTCCATCTACCACTGACTGCCAACGTAGATTGTCTACCATAACCCCTTTATTAAATACAGTCCACTCTTGCTGGTGGCTGTTCCTCCATACCTACACCTCAGGCCGTATAGAACCTTCGTTTCTCCGTGCCTCGCATCAGGTTTTCCAATTCCTGACTCTCGTTCCTTCCGCGCTAACATTTTTGGTTCCTTCGAGCCTGGATAGGTATTAACCTACCAGCATCTAGTTAGGTATTTTATTCCATAACCTAAAAAAAAACCGCTAGTTTTAGGCTAAATTCGTTTAGTTCTACACTTAGGATACCTAGGTTAAATACTAATACGTATCCATTTACTCCCGCCCTTATAGGTATTGCCTAAAACACCGTCGTTTAGGTTATTATCTATAAGTTAAATAAATCCTATTCGTAGGTTTTAACAATTTGTTTAATAAGTTACTATAAGGAAACGTTATATTTTGTACTGCATTCGTGCTTTAAAATATTTAGTTCTTTTGCTAGCTTAAAACATAATATCTTACCGCTAACTTACCTAAAACATAATATCTAACCGCTAACTTATCCTAAAACATAATATCTAACCGCTAACTTATCCTACATTAACTATAAATTGTAACAGCAGTTTGGGTAACTACCTACCTAACCTTTTCGTTTTAAAACGAGCGGCATACCCACTCGTCGCTAGGTAGCTATATATACGTGCGTATACGGGCATCGAGAGCGCTCGCCGCACGCGCCTCGCCTCGCCGCTCTGTAGGCATATAGGTACATACCCATACTGACCATACCCACTGGTTGTATAAAACGATATTTTCGCGTGTCGCTATGGCTAAACAAAATGAAAGTAGTTCTGGCGATAGTAAAGACTTAAACATGGATTACGAGTCTGATTTGTTTATGTTGGAAGAGCGACGTAATATCCTTTTTCAATTAGTTCAAAACATATACGAAAGTGCCCTTAAAGCTCACACGAGCTCAGAGCTTAAAGAGAAATTCCTCTGCTCCGTCGCGACTATCGATGAAGTTCGCACAGAGTTTAAAATTTAGTTAATGAGTATAATCAAACATTGCTTAAAAACAAAATTGGCGCGAAACCTAATTACCAGCCAATTATTGCTTTCGAAGAAATGTTCTGCCGCATTAAGCGTGTGATACAACAATGCGAAACACCTTCGAGGGCAGAACTCGGTCCAATCATGCCTAAATTACCTGCTTTACCTCCATTGGAGCTTATGTCATTTGACGGTGATATACGAAATTGGCCTCTATTTTATGCAAGTTTTAAGTCAAGAGTGCATAACAACCCATCGCTGTCAGATGACGACAAACTGTATTATTTAATAGGCAAGTTGTCGCCAAGGGCCCAGGCTGTGTTCTCGGGAATAACGCCGTGCGCTGATAACTATCAGCTGATCGTCAGCTGTCTGGTCGATAGGTATCAGGACACACGGACGCTCGCGTCCACTTATTTAGACCAAATAAATAACTTTAAAATGACTGGCCCCGCTTCTTCGTCCAACTTACAACTATTTATGGATAAGTTTGTCACGGCCGCGAATGCAATTAAGCATCTTAATCTGAATGATCTGGCGGATTACATGTTATTACACACCGCCTTAAAAAAGTTGGACGACGAAACGGTCCTCGCGTTCGAAATGAAATATCGCGACGTGAAAATGCCGACGTTCGGTAATCTTTCTGATTTCATCAAAAGTCAGTATAGAGTGTATCAAAATACGCAGCCTAGCATTAGTGCAGGCCCGTCGCGATCTTCCAGTAACACGCAACCGCCTAAACTTAAGCGAAGCGAAGCGAAGATGCCTAACGCTCAGAGTTACGTAGCCAGCGCGATACCTACTAAGTGTCTGTGTCAGAATATCGTGCACGAACATTTCTTTAAATGTCCACGTTCAGTACTATGACGCCAGTTGAACGTTTCAAATGCGTTAAAGAAAATAATGGATGCATTAATTGTTTAAGTTTGAAACATCGATGCCGTGATTGTGGTTCAAACTCAAAGTGTCGCAACTGCCAACAGAAACATCACACCTTATTGCATAGGGATAAAGTTCATAATGAAACGTCGCCCGGCCCGGCGGTCGGCTCGCCGCCGCCACATCCCGCGCAGCCCGCTATTGAGTCTCGCCCGCCGCCATTGCCGAATGACGCAATAACGTCGTGTAACACGTCCATTGCCGCGCATGTGAGTGACGTTCCTGATAAGGTCACCATACAAAACGCGCAATGTATACAACGTACAACGATATTGCTCTCTACCGCTCAAGTGTTAATCTACGATAGTAGTGGCAAATCACAAATAATTAGATGTTTGTTAGATTCGGCATCTCAAAGTAATTTTATTACTCAGGAGTGTTGCACACGTTTGGGTTTGAACTACAATAAAAAATCTCGCATGATTGTTCGCGGTATAGGCGGCGCGGAAAAATCTATTAAAGGCACGGCTGACTTTAAGATATATTCGCGATTTAACGAAAATACTAGTTTTGATGTATCGGGGCTCGTAGTAGACCGCATCACGGACAACCTGCCGACGGTGCCCGTGAACGTATCCATGTTGTCACACATATCGTCGCTCCCGCTGGCTGATGAGTCGTTCGCGTCGCCCGCCTCGGTGGATGTGCTACTCGGCGCATCTATATTTCCGCACCTGTTGCTACCTAACATGGTACATAGCAGTGTACCCGACATACCGCCCGCTATACAAACAGTATTGGGATATATTATAATGGGTTCAGTTCCTGCCGTAGTACAGGCCCCATATAAATATAACACCACAACTGCTTGTTGCGCTGTCGTCCATGAGTCGCCGTTGGACCAAGTTCTTAAGAAGTTCTGGGAGCTTGAAGAGGTTACCGCTCCGCCCGCTCACAGTCGCGATGACCTGGAATGTGAACATCACTTTCGCACCACCACTACTCGCGATGATAGTGGTAGGTACACTGTTGCGTTGCCTTTTAGTGATGACGTGTATAAGTTGGGTGATTCTCATACCGCCGCCTATCGCAGGTTTTTATGTCTCGAAAGAAAGCTGGAGGCATCCAGCGCGTTACGTACCGCCTTTGACGATATCATTCGCGAATACGTCAATAAGGGATACTTATCGGAGGTAACGACTGACGTAAATAGTGTCGGATATTTTATACCGACCCTTGTAGTTATTCGTAGCGACAAGGATACCACGAAATTTCGCATGGTTTTAGATTCGAGCTGCAAAACGACAACAGGCATGTCTCTCAATGACGTCTTGCATTCGGGCCCGAATCTACAGGGTGATCTTTTTTGTATACTTCTAAACTTTAGGTTATTTAAAATCGCCCTTACCGCAGACTGTCGTCAAATGTATTTGCAGATAGGAGTGCATGAATCCGATCGCCGTTTTCAAAGGATCTTGTTCCGATTTCACCCGCAAGAACCTATGAGTACCTATGAGTTTAACCGAGTATGCTTCGGCATGAAGTCGAGCCCATTTCACGCGCTGCGCGTAGTGCATCAGCTTATCGCGGATGACGGTGATCAGTTCCCTATCGCGGCGACCATAGCGTCTACCTCTACCTATATGGATGACGTCTGTTTCAGCATTATGGCTGACGACTCGGCGACCAATGACGAGACTGTGGCTATAGCTGCGAGCAAAGAGCTCATAAATCTATTCAAACGTGGTCAGTTTGATCTTGTCAAGTGGACGTGCAATTCGGAAAGCGTGTTGCGTGAGATCCCTGCTTCGCACCGAGCGTCCACAGAGCTCGAAATAGATAAAGGTGTTCCTCAAAAAATCCTCGGTCTACATTGGAATAAAGTAGGGGACTTCTTTTATTTCAAGGTCAATGAACCTGATACAGCGTGTACCAAAAGGGCCATACTGTCAACCGTAGCACGTCTGTGGGACAACGTGGGCTTAGTAGCTCCCACCATTTTGTACGCAAAGCTTCTTATTCAGGAGCTATGGCTGATTAAGTGTGACTGGGATGAAACGCCTCCACAGCGTATTGTCGAACTGTGGGACCAGTTTTGTGCTGAGCTTCCGAGACTTAACGAGATTCGTATACCGCGCCATCTCGGGGTAGTGCAAGGTTGCACCGCGATGCTTTTAGGTTTCGGAGACGCTAGCGAGCGTGCTTACGGTGGCGTCGTGTACCTTAGGGTCGCTAATGGAGCTGACGTGACGGTTCAGCTGGTGTGTTCAAAATCAAAAGTAGCACCGCTGAAAACCGCTTCTGTAGCGAGACTGGAGCTTTGCGCTGCAGTTCTGCTCTCGAAGCTCATGCGTACGGTGTTAGATAACTTCGAACCACGCTATAAAATCAATCAGATCTATGCCTTCACTGACTCGAAGATCGTTCTTTGCTGGATTAATTCATCTCCTCACCGCTGGCAAACGTTTGTGGCCAATCGCGTCGTAAAGATAGTTGAGAACGTACCCGCCGATTGCTTCCACCACGTAGCTGGAGTTCAGAACCCGGCTGACTGTTTATCACGTGGCCTCTCGCCCGCGAAGCTTATAGGCCATCCGCTGTGGTACCAGGGACCGCCATGGGTTTTGAATGATCCGACAGAGTGGCCCATAAAAGAACACGATCGCGATGCCGTCGGTGAAGGTGAAATACCTGAACTAAAGCCACTAGCACATGCCGTCACTACGGATAGTGCCGAGTCTCCCCTTTACACACTCGCACAGCGGACCTCATCTTGGTCAAAACTATTGCGAATCACGGTTTACGTATGCCGTTTTTTAAAATTACTGCCGCGCAGAGCGACGGTTTCCAGATCTGACTTAGAAGTAGCGGAAAAGAAAATTATAACTTCTCTTCAGAATGTTCACTTCAGACAAGACATTCAAAATTTGAAAAATAAAGAACCATGTTCTCCCACATTACAAAAACTGCATCCGTTTTTTAGACGAGGACGGTTTAATTCGCGTTGGCGGCCGTCTGACAAATGCTAAAATTGATTACGTGCAGAAACATCCGTTTGTGTTCCCGCGTCGCGATCACGTCGTGGATATGGTAGTTGATTACTATCACAAGAAGCATTTGCATGCCGGTCCCGAACTACTGATGTCCTTACTCAGGTGTCAGTACTGGATACTCGCCGCTCGACGAGTAATCCGTCATCGCATCCACAACTGCAACACTTGCTTTAGAGCAAAACCACAACCTTCTTTGCCGCTCATGGCTGACTTGCCGGATTGCCGCGTCAACCAAGCAGTTAAGCCTTTCACGCACACAGGATGCGACTACGCTGGTCCTATCCAGTATACGCCGGTGCGTGGACGAGGCGTCAAAAGCCGCAAAGCATGGCTGTGTATTTTCACGTGCCTCACGACACGTTGTCTCCATATAGAGATAGCGACAGAGTTGAGTACTGTCAATTTCTTGTCAGCATTAAAGCGTTTTTTATCGCGTCGCGGTCCAGTACAATGTATGTACTCGGACCAAGGAACCAATTTCATTGGCTGCCGATCATACTTACGTGACCTTTACAAGTTTCTCGACCAGTACCGACCCCACTTTGAAAACCAACTTTCGGAAAATCGAATTGATTGGAAATTCAATCCACCCGCATCTCCCCATTTCGGAGGAAGTTGGGAAAGTATGGTTAAGCTCGTTAAGAATCATCTGTTCAAGGTCGTTGGACAGCAGATATTGTCTTACGAGGAGCTGCTGACTGTGCTAGCCCAGGTCGAGGCACTTGTAAACTCGCGCCCGCTCACTGCTATGAGTAGCGACCCCGCAGAGCCTGCTGCACTCACGCCGGCTCATTTTCTCCACACAGCGCCACTACTCTCCTTGCCCACTCCGTATGTGGAAAACTTAAATTTGCAAGAGAGATATTCTCTCCTCGACAAAATTGTAAAAAGTTTCTGGCAGCGATGGCGAGTTGAGTACTTGCATCAATTGCAATCTCGCGCGAAGTGGACAACACCAACCACGCCTATTCAAATAGGTACAGTTGTTGTCATTATAACCGACAACATACCACCTTTTTCTTGGCCTTTGGGTATGGTGGATGCTGTTCATCCCCTCGAAGGATGGTACTACGCGTGTTGTTACTGTTAGGACCACTAAGGGTACTTTTACGCGCCCCGTTGTTCGATTATGCCCATTACCTAGTCAATAAGTCTGCAGCTCCCTTTGCTCAATAATTTTAGTCGTAGGTAGCTAGTAGTAATAAGTTAGTTATTGGAGTTTCAGACTATATGTAGATCTTAAATTTTAATTCTTAGTTAGCTAAGCATAAATTGCCGAGTGTTTGCTCCTTTATTATAATGTAATGTTTGTAAAGGCAACCCTTTAACGGGGGGAGGAAATGGTAACGCCAAATAAGTACGTTTGAATTTCGCGCGCTTTAATGCGCCTTTTGCTTTCGTGCAAATTTTATTACTTCCAAAACACTGAATTAAACTGCTTCCAAAAAGTTGCTTAGGTTGGCAGTCAGTATAACCACCATATCCTATGTCCTTTTCCCTCCCCGCACGCCTACGTATCTTCTATCGCATCGCGCGCGCGACAGGAGCGCGCCCTGATTGGCGGATTTAAACGCGGCTCGCCGAGCGCCAGCCAACATGGAGATAGAAGGAGTTCGAGAGAAATGTCGACACGCGCATGATCTTGTCGCTGTAAAATATTGGTATTCAGGACTTTGTTCCATCTTTTGGTGCCTCTCGATTCGTCGCGAGTGCTACTTGGTGAAGGAAGCTGAGGTGGCCACCGTTTTAGACTTTTTACGAACACTTGGTGCTGTTTAGTGGTGAAACGAACGGGCTACGCCCTACTGGATTGTTCTGGTCCGCTCCGTCCTTGGACGCTGGACCCTGGACCCTGGACATCGTGCACTGGGAGCTACGCAAGGATCCTCAAGGTAGGCGTGCTCTTCCATCTACCACTGACTGCCAACGTAGATTGTCTACCATAACCCCTTTATTAAATACAGTCCACTCTTGCTGGTGGCTGTTCCTCCATACCTACACCTCAGGCCGTATAGAAACCTTCGTTTCTCCGTGCCTCGCATCAGGTTTTCCAATTCCTGACTCTCGTTCCTTCCGCGCTAACAAATACCATATTGTGTTCGTTTCTAAAGTGCGGAGGCCGCTGATGAACCATTATTGTAACTTTTTTTTCTTTGAAATAAATACATTTTGTTATTCTTTAAATAAGGATTTTACCATGATCAGCCATGATGATATGTAATCCAGGTATCAAATTTCTAGACTTTACTATTTCAAATTCACAATCCACGTTAGCTACTGCCATTCCACTAGTTGTTCAACTCTAAGTGATATCATTAACTTCAATCAGGTATTGCCTCACACAAAGCACGCAGTGTGTTTTCGGCTTCTTATCCACGCTCCCAAAGACCACTGCTGTGCGGCGTGCTACGACGAGGATCCGCGGAGGAAGTGCAGCGACCCTAAACTCGTAAGCGCTTGACCAGAAGAGGAGGGAAGTAAGTCTCTAACTCAGTTCTTAGTCATTTTAGACCAAAAAATGACTTAATTGACACCCATGTCATGTCGTCCACGAGTGGGGCGGGTTGTGGATTTTAAACGTTATCAGTTTTCATAGTGATCATTATCATATCTAATTGGTCGGATCTTACTTCTTGGAGTTTTTTGTCTGCTAGAAAATTATAATTTTAGAATTAGAAACATTTAAGTGTTTGCTATTCGTAAAAAAATTCAAAACATGTGTTATGTTTTGCAAACTTTATATGACATAGACAATTTAAGAAAAAAAAAGCTAGTTTTTGCGAAGTCGCCAAGTGGTCCCAGCTCAGCATAGTGTTACCCGTGCAAGCCAACTAGTCTTCCGCTGTGACCACTTGGCAACTCATGGAAGGTGCATATAAAAAAAATAGAGCGATCTAATTCCGCAGTGCTATCCATCTGCCGACGCACCCTGGAGCTTTGCTCGCAGCTGTCCGCGATATCAGGGAAAATGCTGATGGAGAAATTCGGACTCAAGCGCGACCTGGCCGCAAGATGATCAAGCTGTTACACGCACACTATGTCGTGCCTCTTACCGCCGATGACGAGTAAGTCTGTCTGTCTACTAGAGCGGAGCGAGGCAAAGGAGCAGTGAGCGAGATAAAAACACAACAATAGGATTGCATAAAATCTCCGCTAAGGAGTTGGTAACTAGCTTAAAAAATCATACAAGACTCGAGCCGCGAGCAGAGAAGCGGGGAAGCTTCGCGAATAGGAAAACTCTTCTCCACTCCGCCACAGTACAGAAAAAATGAGCAGTATATTATCTCGGTAGCGTCCTTGATATAATTACCTACGCCGGCTCGGTACATAAACGCGCGATAAGGACTGCTACTCTACAACTGTCACATTCAGTTATGTATTTGAATCATGTCAATTGATAACTCGATTTCAACGTGATTACCCGTTATGTTATCATTTAAAATGTGTAACGTTTTCTTCGGAGACGAATCGCTGTTGCCTTTTGTTAACCTTGATGCCTTTACAGTAAACCGGAGATTGGGTTGCAATGGGCCGCACAACGTACAAAGCACGCACATACTAACAACCATTTAAATTTTAGTAGTATTCTGTGCGAAAATGCTTTGTTATAGAAATAAATAATTTGTTTCAGTTTATCGGCACCAAGAAGAATAAATCCCATTAACTTAAACTCGCCTTCAGACGCTTCTTCCACGCCGAAGACATGGAAGAAGACACCGTGGTGGACAGACTCGTGCAGAAACAGAAACCACTGAGACTTCAGATCCCATAGGAGAAGTACTAAGCCCTTAGAAAAGATAACGCTAAGAAACAGTTCTAAACTAGGTCAGATTATAGAAAACTCAGTAGAGTCAACAAACACACTAGAAGCGATGATAAAACTTACAACAATATAGAGAGGCAGTATTGACAACCAAGATATACTGAAGAACTACCTCTGAGTGGATCACACATAATCCAGTGAAGATATCGAAAATATTGGTAGGAAAAAAATCTAAGAGGAAGAATGATGATGACGACGAAATGGACACCTAACTTAGGTCCGGAGCTAAACAAAAAAGGCCCGGACTTCTACTTAATTAAAATTTGCGATTAGTACAAAATTAGTTGTATTGTTTTGTTATGATTTTCAAATGATAAGTGATATTCGTAGTTTTAGTTATTTTTATTAAAATTATCTTTTAACATTACTTATCTTATTAGAAACATAATATTGTAAGTTGTTGGTTAGTTAATAACAATTTGATTTTAAAATAATCTGCTACAATAGTAGTTTTTATTAACGGCCATAAAATAATGTGTTCTTATAACACAGTTAAAATTAGACTGATAAGTAAATTATCTAAAGGTAAGCTCATTACTTTTTTTAAGTCTACGATTATTGTTCAAAATAAAATGCATTGTATCATTAGTTAATGTTTTTCACTACGTAGGTATTTGCACTTTCATACACAAAACGTTGACGAATAATTTGTTGCATAGTCTCCAAAATTAGTGTACACCCGACCCAAATACTTAGGGTCGCCGCGTAGGTCATCCTTCTTATTATTAGGGATTGCTGTCCGATTCACTTTGTCAAGTTCTTCCAACAACCTTTGTAAGACTTTCTGGTTCCCTGCAAATTGATGAAAAATGACAGTTAAAATCCGGTTTGAAGGACCATTCGGTTTATGCAGAAAAGTCGCGGTCCCAAATTTGATAATATTCCTCGTTCAATGCCTTATTCAATATTGCGAACAATATGCAGTCGCAAAAAAATGACCAGATTTTAAAGAAAAAAGTAAAAGAATTGAATTATGTCATACTTATCGCCATATTGAATCGTTCGCATGGGTCGTCTTCAATGTTGAAGAGGCACGGAGCTTCCAGAGGTTTGCAAGGGATGACTGTGGTGTTTGTGTCACATACCACAGTGACACTTTGTCTGTAAAGTTCGTTGTAAAGTCATTTTCGTACATACTGGTTTCGTAAACTTCTTCGCACACCAATACAAATAAGACGTTTACTGTTTACATTTACAACGTTTTAAGAGTAACATTACTCTCAAAACGTAGTACAATAAAAAAATATCAAAATCAGTTTTTTTACAATTTTAAATGTATAGTCGCCGTCAGATATTTGGGAGTGGCCGAGGTGGTCAAATATATCGGAAAATACACTCTATTCTCAAGGCATTGGAGTTCATGTTCAGATATTTTTGATCACCGCGGCCACTCCGAAATCCGAAATATCTGATGGCTAATGTAGGTACACACAATTATATAAAACGATTTTCAGGTGTAGTGCAATGTTTGACAACTCTACACATAGATTCCACCTAGCGATCTTTACTTTGGTATAAACTTTGCATTTATCAAAAATATAGTTCATTTTTAAATAAATCCTTTATACTCGTAGGCAAATAAAAAACACAACAAGCGCGAGACCGGAATTTGAATGCACGATAACCTTGCTTAAGAAACCATAAGTCAAACTATTGGGCAATCACGGCTTTGACAACAACTAAAACTTTAGACGGTTTATTTTATGACGTAGGTAGGGCTATAGGTGGATTCATAAGAGCTGGTATGAATGGATTGAATGAAAGTATCTGTGTTACCTATTTGAAAACAATTCACAAAAAAATTAAAATGTCCTGCATGTCATTTTCCTACAAAAATGTCTAAGTGACATTACTTTCGTTGAATCCATTCGTGCCAGCTCTTGGGAATCGATCTGTAATTACCTAATTTGTTGAGCCTTGTCCCGAGCTGGCATAAGCCCTATGCTGGCCAAAGCTTCCGCCGCGCGCCGCGCGTAGACGGACTCTAGGTCGTACGAGCTGTTGCGCCGCTGGGGCCGTACCACGAATCCCATGCACCGTTGTTATTTGTACCTAAAAAATAAATTTACTTACTTATACAAAAAATACAATTATAATTCGCCAAACTGCAAAACAGTTTGTTGGCGAATACTACAATACAATACAAAGACTCTTTATTGTACACCAGAAATAATAAGCGACACAGAAAACAGATACACAGAGAAAAAATTAAAAGGTAAGCAATAGCGGCCTTATCGCTTAAAAGCGATCTCCACTCCTTTTTCAGTTAATCCTCTTTAATTATACACAGTGCATGGTCTGATTTAGTTGCATTTCTGTTAAATTTTGAAATGTAAAAAAAATTATAGTGACATAACTACAATAGTTGGACATAATTATGGTATGGCAAAGTTTTTTGTAGATATGATATATTCTTTAATATCGTAGATCATTTTTTTGTTCAATCATCAATAGTTTCCACAGCGCATGCGATGAAAGATGTTTTATGGCAACTTTTTTACACTTTGAGTCACATTATTGAAGTTTTAGTACGGAGCCCTATTTTTTTCTGGTAATAAATATAGCCTATGGTACTTTGGAATAATTTTGCATTATAATAGTGAAAGAATTTTTAAAATCGGTCTAGTCGTTTTTAAGTTAATTCGTAACAAACATCCAAAAATACAAATCCTTCCTCTTTATTATATTAGTATAGATTAGGATAAGATAGAATAGTATTCGGCCCAGAGGCCTTATTGAATAACACATGGAATCACAATCGTTTTCAGCACTTCTTTCTGTCACACGGTATAAGACGACGGTAGAAAGTGATGCCTCGGGTTGTCATATTATTTGCAGCAACGTACCTTTGTGAAGTTTCCATTTGTCCACAGAGATGGCCGCGGATCCGAATATATCGTCGATGTTGTGGAGAATCGACGTCCTTGCCGACGGCTGGTCCTCCGATAGAGCTTGCCACAAATCGAACCCGTCGATATTTTCTATAGTACTGTAGAAATAGGAAATATTAAATCATTATCAATCTTCGACAGTTACTGAATGTTTAGTGCCCGTAAAAATGTGCAAAAAGATTGATTCAAGCGTTAGTCTGCGGAGGTCAATTCACTTCATTCACTGCTGCCGCCAAAAGGTCTACGCTTCCTCTAACACACTTCTTGTAGATGCGAGGGAGTGGGATGCCAGACCGCTTCATGACGCTAGAGGAGCTACCATAAAATCTTCATCGCGGGATCTGGGTAACTCGAGACGTTGATCCAATTTAATTTGTTTATTGCAACTTTATTTTAGCGTAAATTCAGCTTTACCAAAATTTACTTCTCGCACAAAAATTGGTCCTTCGAACCGGATATCTACTCTTATTAACGTGAGTTAAAGTGTTAAAAATGCCCCGATCAGCTCTAAAAGTGAACTTTACCTAGCATTACCTCCAGCAGCGCTGACTAGGGTTGGCAGCCAGTCCGATATGTGCATACTCTGGGACGCCACCTTCGATTTACACGCTAGGAGTGGACTCCACAGTAATGCGGCACGCGAACTCCACCTTCCCTAGAGTGTTTTTCACCTGGAAAAATATAATCGGTTGTAATTATAATGATAGCCAATAATATCGTTTGTTCAAGACCAATCCATAAAACTGTTGTAGTCCTTCAGTGTAAAGCCATGTTGGTTGTGCAAATGGCCTTGCGTAGTACCTAGTTGTAAATTTGAGTCGGCTGTTCGCCGCCAGACGGCGCTGCCCGACTCAGGCACAACGGTTGCGTTTCAGCGTAACGCGTAGGGCAGTGTTGCACGACACGACACGGATGACCGAATAAAATGGTCTCGCCGGAAGACCAGCGCTGGCTCCACCAAAGGAGTCCGCATTTTATGCTGAGGCGGGACCATTTCGGGCACAAGCAGAAAAGTATTTTTATTTATTTTTTGTATCTTGTATTCTCATTTTATTTTATTAGGTATTTTGTTATACTTTGGTTCTTATTATTTTTTTGCTGTTATCTGTTATTATATAAATTTTTGTTCATGTGTCATTTTCATAAAGGTGCTTAATTTCTGAGTTTTTTTTAGAATCCCTTACGAAGTGTTTTTTAATTCACACATATTTATTTAGCATCAGAAGGTCAAAACGTCAAAACAGTGAGTTTTTTTTGATCGTTAAGTGTATCAAATTATTTTTTTTCGAATTAGCCAAAACAATTATTGGGTTTCTAACATCAAACTGAGCTAAACATTGAAGTTAACGAAATTAAAAAAAAACACGGTGTATATATTAAATAGGGAATTTACTGCAATGTTCTGCCGTCAAATGCAGCACTAG
>NC_133490.1:1805408-1863544 GCF_025370935.1 Choristoneura fumiferana | reverse complement strand
AAATGTTATTGCTGTAACATGTGCTAGCATAATGGTGTTACGTTACTTCTTTCTTTTAAAAAAGAAAGAAGTAAACGTAGATTACATTTGAGTGTTTACATTTTGATGACATGTGACAGGTTCGTTGTTTCTCCTCTCCGCTCTCGCTTAGTGTATTGTCTATGGCTTATGTAACTTTTAAACTTGAAAGAGGTTGAACGGGAGATCTACGCCGCCGCCACCGCTTTAAAAGAGTACGAGTATCAAAACTGATTAGCTGACTAACAGACAACGTACAATTCAAATTAAACACTATACTATCATTCATCATCCCAGCTTATATACGTCCACTGCTGGGCACAGGCCTCCTCTCAGATCAAGAGGGCTTGGGCCATAGTTTTCCCACGCGGGCCAGTGCGGATTGGGACACTTCGCACGCACCATTGAATCGCGTCGCAGGTTTGTGCAGGTTTCCTCACGATGTTTTCCTTCCACGCAAAGCTCGTTGGTAAAATTTCAACTGTAAATTCCGCACATGAATTTCGAAAAACTCAAGGTGCGAGCCGGGTTCGAACCCACGACCCTCTGCTTTGAGAGGCGATAGGTCAAAACCACTAGGCCACCACGGCTACTAGGCCACCACGGCAATACTATACTATAGTTCTTAATTATTAGTAGTTTAAGAGTAAATAGCAGCCTAAGGTATAAAATATACCTATACTTGGAAGATTCCGTATAAAATACGCAATCCTTAGAAAAATATAACTTAATTTTTTCGTAATGGCTACGGAACGGAACCCTATCTTGGGCGTGTCCGACACGCTCTTTGCCGGTATTTTAAATTACAATAAAACATTGCATAATTTTGCTTAGCCCATTTTCCTGTACTTCCACGGAGAGGCCGTGGGAATATTCCATGATATTTCATAAGATATTCAGGGTTTATTTGTATGTACTACGATAACTGATAAAGTAAGCGACAACCGATAACCGTAGAGGGTTCCGATATCATCGGACACGTGTGTACTAAACGTAACTAATCGATGGCCAATTTTTTGTCCAAATTCGTTTCCCCATGAGAATGTATTGAACATGCAAATACAGTATTATTAGCAGGGGACCTCATTTAAATTTTATGAAAAAGAAACTGTATCGCTTTTATTAATCTATGCAACAATAGGAGCGAATTACAATGGAGATGCATGGTGACCATCATTATATCAATAGCTCAAAATACAGGAATTCGACTTTTTTATCCGACTGCCCGAATATTAAGGTTATGTTTTTCGAGCGTGTACGTATGTATGTGGGAATGTATGTATGTAGTCATATGAATCTTCATGATCCCAGCCTATATACGTCCCACTGCTTGGCACAGGCCTCCTCTCAGAACGAGTGGGCTGGGGCCGTAGTTCACACGCGGGCCAGTGCGGATTGAGACCTTCACACACACCATTGAGTCGCTTCGCAGGTTTCCTCACGATGTTTTCTTTCACCGTAAAGCTTATGGTAAATTTCAAATGAATTTTCATTCATCCATTCATCTCAGCCTATATACGTCCCACTGCTGGGCATAGGCCTTCTTTCGAATGAGAGGATTGGGCCGCAGTTCCCACGCGGGCCAGTGCGGATTGGGACCTTCACACACACCACTGAGTTGCTTCGTAGGTTGTGCAGGTTTTCTCATGATGTTTTCTTTCACCGTAAAGTTTGTGGTAAATTTCAAATGAATCTTACCTATGTTTAAATTTTATAAAACATGTACACAGTTTATTAATTGACGACACGACACTAACGCCATCTAGCGATATTTCACCTGCAATAAAACCCTCATTATTCCAATGAATGAAATTCTGCGAAATCGGTAGCAAAATCGCATTAGAACTAGACTATTGATTTATACATTCATTCATTCATTTATTTATTTCCATTAAATGTGGTTAACAGAAGGTCTTATAAATGTGTATTATGATTTCAAGGACACATTTAGCTAAATCACAGCATGCATCATGTAGGTATATTATTATAATCTTACTCAATATAAAAATGACTGAATATAATGCCTGAGAGTTGAGATCTTCAGTCTTCATAACGAGTACAATGTAAGATGAATATAATTTTAAACTCCACATAATAAAAATAGTTTTTAAGGATTGAAGGAAAAATGGTAAATAAGCAATAAGAGGTGTTATAACTTCAGAGCGATCTTTTCTAAGCATCTTTACTACCTACTTCAGAAAAGTCCTACCAAACTAGTATATTGTGGTCGCCATACATTTTTAATGTCACGCGCACGCGTCGTTTTTATGCAAAAACGCAAATTTCGTTCGAAATTTGAAACGCCCCATTGTTGCAGTTGCACATAAAAAATAATCGCCATTCTCCAGTTTTTCGGAAAAATGCATTTGGATCATGCGCGTAGAATTAATAGGGAATTTTATGCAAGGGAGCGACCAGATTGGAAGCTTTTGATCGATTTTTAACTGTAACATGTTTGTCACAAGATAATGAAATCAGACGGCGCTTTGAAACCATGAATTAAACAAATAACATTGCAGTATGTGAACACACGCAGTCTTCTACTTTCCTTGGATAAAATTGGCATATTAATACTTAATTAAAAGCTTTTTCATTAGGAGATACAGTGTAGCAAAGATCTTAATGAACATGGTAAGAAACGGAACTAACGCACAAGAAAAAAAACGCAAGAAGCATGCTCCGCCTTAGTCCACATGTTCCCTGATGGCGTGATTTCGGTCAAACGCAGTTTCTGTAAGTATACAATAAATATATTTATTTGGTTATCATATCACAGGTGAAGCTTATAAAACAAATTTCGTTAGAATCTGTTAGTTTTTCCCCATCCTTAGAAACTTTCGCGTTTATAATAATATTGGTTGGTTTTAGAAAAATATGGCTCTGTCCATTGGAGGACAATTTTGCCAGTGTCTAGTAGTTTTGCCGTTGTACGGTAAAAAAAAAACTATAAAAACGAAATATGAGAGAGTAATGGTGGATGACAGCGCCTATAATAATATAAGTAGGATTCTAAAGACAGAGTCGAGTCGGCAGAAACGTGGCTTGAAGTAATTCATTAAAAAAACATCATCTTGTCTACTTTTCCACTTTAATTTCCTTTGACCTGTCATGCCTTGTCATGTTTGTGTCAATCATTTTTCTAAAATCTTTTCACCTCTAAAATTCAAATATTGTGTCCTAAACAATAATTTACTCACAGAATGTTGGCATCTCCAATCCCACTTCAGACATATGATCCACTGCCAGATGTGAAGGCAGCTGTGCCTGGAACCGACACTCAGGCACTGCTTGAGCCAGTAAAAGACTCTGTAAGTTTATTTTCCCATAAAAAGTGTAGGTGTGCAAGAATAGAATTCGGTCTCTCCTAAGCTGTCCGGATAGTAAAGGATATATCCGGAATAACCTAACCATACAAAAAGTTGGAATACCCCGACTTTGTCACTTCAAAGTTCAATATCTCAAAAACGGCTAAACCGATTTGGATGAAACATGTCTAAGAACCATTTCTAGAAAACCTGCTTTCAAATAAAAAATACCGCATTCAAATCGGTCCACCCGTTTAAGAGCTACGGTGCAGACAGACAGACAGATACACAGACACACATAGCGGTCAAACTTATAACACCCCTCTTTTTGCGTGGGGTGTTAAAAAAGGATAACTTATGTTTACAGTAAATAGGCTGTTTGAACCAGTGAGAGACCTTTGGCCTCAGCTGTACTTTTTATCAGGTGATAGGGATCAATCATGAGCCAGTTAAATCGTATGTAAAACAATATATATTATATTTTACTAGCTGTTGTCCTTGTTGTGTATATATGTCCTATAGGCTCAAACTATCAGTAAACCGAATTTCATCTAAATCAATTCAGCGGTTTGTACGTGATGAGGTAACAAACAAACAAACAAACGGACTTAACACGTTCCCTGTCCGGGTGCCCCCGAGGTGGGCCATGGAGCTTTTATTCAGGAGTCCGTGCTTGCACTATGGGTTCAAAACTTCGAATGACCCACGACGTTAGATACCTATCACAACTCCGCGTGTCTCCACATTAGGATCACATTTGAATTTGTCATTATTTAGTTTAAAAATACAATTAATTCTTCTTAAACTTTATTTTACTAAAATATAAACTAATATAGTTTTACGATCTTTCGACAAATCGTGAGGTATATTTAGCACCACACTAAGAAAAACGATAACAGATCATTTTGGTACAAATGTCTAAATATACAATGGTTTGAAATGCCTCATTATCAAAATGTACAACGGTCAAAAAGTATGTAAATGTAAACATGAATAAAAGACAAATCGATTGGATGCCACAAAAACCTAAGAGCCTAAATACATGATAGAAAAAACGAATAGAAGATAAATGGTCAATATCTCAAAATAATCAATGGGTTCGAAAATTCCCTTGTCAAATTATACAAAAGTCAAAAGTATATTAATGTCAACATGTTTGTAGGGACGAACGACAAAACATTTACTTAGTCAGTAGCGTTTTGTACATTTTGGCCCCAGAGTATTCTGTTCTGAAAACTTCCAGACACAAAGACATCTGGACCATAGTGAAAGCTGCCTTGGAAACATTTTGAGTAAAAGTGTATGTTGGTCATACCATGTTTTGTCCCTAAAATATTCAGACAAATTGACCTGGTGGCACAAACATTTTGTACTTTTTGACATTGTTACACCCAAAATTACCTGTTATCAGAAAAACAATACTCACATCAAGCACGCGGTACGGAATACCGAGGACCTGGGTTCGATTCCCAGTGATGGTCTTATTTTTCTGGTTTTTCTGTGCATCTATATTTCAGTTTGTATTTTCAATTTAGGTTTTACGGGATGACCGTAAAAGAAAAAAATTGGAATTGAAATAAAAAATACAAAAAGATTCCAAAAAACCAATCTTAATTTGATTGCTTAGTAACGATATCTCTTGGCCGGGTGAGCGGTTAGTTCCAATGGAGTGCCGAAAAAGTTTCTCGATGAGGGCTACGGCATAGATGTCGCTAGCGTCACTGCTTAAGTGGCTAAATAAGAAACAAACAAGCTGAGATATGAGGTGCATAGGGGAAATTCGTGTCGGTACCGTTGACCATCAGTGGTGTAGCGGTATAGCACGCGGTACGGAATACCGAGGACCTGGGTTCGATTCCCAGTGATGGTCTTATTTTTCTGGTTTTTCTGTGCATCTATATTTCAGTTTGTATTTTCAATACTCACATCGACAAGTCCGTGCCTCCAATCTGCGGCCACACAAATTTACGTTGATAAGTCCGTGTCCCCAAAGTGGAAGCACACTTGGACGTGTGACGTTGTCATATCATTTTGTGGGAACAGGGAACGTGTTAACAAACTTTCGCATTTATAATATTAAGTGAGATTTCGTACTTTTTTTACAAAGACAACTCAGATAACTACATTGAACTCACAGCAAGAGACAGAATCACCAATACTCCAGGAGTTGGAGACAGTGGACCAGCTTCTCATCACCAAGCGGCTGCATGTCAAAAGCGTATTGCTCCTCCGTGGCAAGAGGAGCCGGTATGTCATCAAGTCTGATGAACAGAACCTAATCTACACAGTGGATGAAGAGACCAGGTGAGGAGTGACAAAGGGTAGCGAGTGGAAATTCCATCACACCATATTTTATCCACCAGATTTTTTAGGGATTCAAGTGTTAACGCCCAAGATGAAAATAATTTTGCTCCCCAGTGGCTCATACAACTTTTCACACCGAGCATTAAGAAACTTGAAAAAAAAGTTCTAAATATTATTAAAGAACAACCAGCATAGAAAATGGCGTGGCTTTACCATTATCAACTTCAAAAAATGGCATTTGCAATAAAACACTTAGAAAAGCCTTGAACAGAAAAGTTGCACTTTGCTCCCTCTCGTCAGGGAGGAAAAGTTACTTTTCTGAAGGAGAGGTGTGAAATAGTTATTTGTGTCACGAGGGAGCAAAATAGTGTATATACGGCGAGAGCGTACATTGAATCCAAAATGAAGCAAAGGATTCTACAATAGAATCCTGAGCATAGCGAGGGATTCTAAAGTAGAATCGTGAGCGTAATGAGGGATTCAAGTGTTAACGCCCAAGATTAAAATAATTTTGCTCCCGAGTGGCTCATACAACTTATCACACTGAGCATTAAGGAACTTGAAAAAAAAGTTCTAAATATTATTAAAGAACAACCAGCATAGAAAATGGCGTGGCTTTACAATTATCAACTTCAAAAAATGGCATTTGCAGTAAAACACTTAGAAAAGCCTTGAACAGAAAAGCTGCACTTTGCTCCCTTTCGTAAGGGGGGAAAAGTTACTTTTCTGAAGGAGAGGTGTGATAAAAATATATCATTCTATTTATTCCGACAGTTAGATTATGGAAAAATATGGGACACGTATTTATTGGTTTATCAAATTATTAAAAATCGACAAAGGTATAGATCATCAAACTTCCGGAGTGGGGGCTTGTGACGTCGCTATTAGGTAAAATTCGTACCATAGGTATAGTGACTTCACTCGAAACTTCTAAGCACTGTATCCTCGTCATTTTTTGTTTGTCAAACAAAAGAAAAAATACGTGTACAATATTCTTTAATTATCTAACTGACTGACTAAACAGTTTTTTTTTTAGTCGTCTAGCCTATTGAATCGAAATGGCATAGGTACCCCAAAAAATACAATGTTTTAAAAACAAGTGAGCCTGCAGTAACTGTTCATTTATTCGTCATTACTGAATTGAGACCATTTCGCGACAATTTATTCCCGTGCCCGTTTTCATCGGCATTTCTTGTAACATTTATCATGAAAGCTTTTTCTCTCTTTCTAACTAGCCTGATATAGTGTCCCACTGTTGCACGCGCTGGATTGAGATCCATCATGATTCATTGAGATGAACCATAAACCCAATGAAAATTTACAGCATTATATATACCAATGCGCTATAAATTTAAACACATGAAAAAATCACATAATATAGGATGATCAATCTAAATAGGTCAGTAGGAAAAAGTCAAAAACTAAGAGAGATAGCGAAATTTGTTCTTAGGCATTCAAACTTTTTGATATAACTCTCATTCATAACCGGGAATGGAACCTGCTCAAAATCTCTGTAAACTATGTTATAAATTTCAGTAGTCGGATTGACGTCAAATTTGGCATACCTATGTAAATCTGATGACAATACAATAATCTGGTAGTGACATCCAGGTGGTCCGGCCAGGATCGTCTCCGACTATGACTTACTCTTTCAGCTGGTGGATAGGCTACCTCTGCTACGGCCTCCGTCCTCTCCGGCTGAGGGTCCTCAACGAGCAAGGAGTAGAGGTCATGAGGATTATCAGGCCGTATGCCTGCACCACGCGTGTGTTGCCATGCCAACTGCAAACTATGAAGGTGATACTTAGGTGCTGTTTCACCATCCATTGATTAGCGTTAACCGACGGTTAAATGTGATGCCGTCCCCGTCTATTCGAACAAAACAAATAGAGGCGGCATCACACCTAACCGCCAGTTAACACTAATCAATGGATGGTGAAACAGCCCCTTAAAGTTATGTAAAACAGAACAATGCTTGCATAAATATCTGTTGCGACTATTTCTAGGGCCCATATGACGTGTCAGATATTTCTGCATGCTCCGCTGTGGCAGATATTAATGCACATGGCTATTAAAGTAGTTCTAAACGTGGCCCAGGTCTACTCACCACCTGGATCGCTGCTCGGGACCATTGAACAGCAGTGGAGTCCTGTTAAACCAGTCTACGTTATCAAGAACACGGAGGGCGCAGACTTGTTCTGGCTACGAGGTTGGTACTTAGACCTGTAATTTTCACCCTCTAAAGTGCTGCAATCAACTATCACTATCACTGCAACAGAGCAACGAATTCGCGATAACATTTGTCATCTCTTTTTATCCAACGGCATCAGTGCTCCATGACATAGCGTACTTCCCTATTGCTATGTATCCCAACTCTTCTTTGCAAGGTCTGTGTCAAAGAATGTGTAATTCGGTTTATTCGGGAGAAAAAAATTCTACGAATGTTTTATAAAATAAACCTAACTTAACTCAATGCATATACGATCCTGTAAAGTTTGCTTCTGGAGTAAATCGAATTATATTCAATTTAAATGTTATAATTATGTATAATAAACATATCAAACGTTGTTTATCTTTCAAGCAGCATCCATCATTAACACGCTGTGATTCTATTCTAACCATACTCGATAACTGATCTAATGCCGGGTTCACATTATTCCAGTTAAACCGTTCCAGTAGCATGACACTGCGGTGCTGGATCGATCTGGTGTAACTCGTTTGGAATGTGACCCCGCAATGTATCGCTACTGGTTCGATTTTACTGGAATAATGTGAACCACTGATCCGCACTGGGCCCGCGTGGGAACTATGGCCCAAGCCCTCTTGTTCTGAGAGGAGGCCTGTGCCCAGCAGTGGGACGTATATAGGCTGGGATGATGATGATGATGAATGTGAACCAGGCATAATCGATTGATAGTAATATGTCACAAATATGACACTTATTATCTACTTTTGACAGCTGATATATTCCTACCATCTGGCTCAACGCCGATGGTGTTAGTAGCATCACAGACAATTTCAACTGGCAACGCAACGGAAAAATACTTGCATGGAGTGGTAAAGCACTGTATCCAAACTTTAGTAGCCCTTTCTTACAGGTCCCCTGATGACGGTCAGCCTGTTCAAAGACGTAGAGTTCGAGATGTGCCGCCCAGACGGTACATACGTTGGATCCACGCGCAAACGCTGGCAGGGTCTCACGCATGCGCTGTTGTTCGCTACCATCAGAGACAGGTGGGGGCGTTCTCTCATCCTATTTAATGCTGGCTGAGTCTCGGTCACGTATGCCGCAGAACTGCGGAACCGATCGTTCTTGGGGCGGATAGGTTCTTGTTTAATGAAAACTGCGTGTCGGTAAACTAGTTGGGGACGATGATATTTGTAAGGTAGCGGCCAGAGATTTGAAAAGGAAGGCTGAGGACCAAGCTCAGTGGCGTATCACAGAAAAGACTTATGTTCAGCAGTGATCTAACACAAACTGATGATGATGATTCTCGAAATTTCTTCAGACTTTTCAAAGTAGGTGGTGTAATTTAATTATAATTATATTTCAATTGTTTTTACCGATTTAACTTTTTAAACTGTTAATTAGTTACAACGGGGGTTAGGTACTCTAGGATAAATATTAGGCACCCTGGAAAATCAGAAAAACAAGCAATTTAAACATCCAGATGGGAATCGAGTTAGCTCTACGGCAATGCCTCCTCTATACACAAGCACCTTAAGGCTCACGCGCTTAAGGTTTCCGACGTAACATCCCTCATCTAGTTACCCTAAAATTGGATCCTCTAAACTTTGTGCCGTTGTCACAGATTTGGCGTGGCCTTCGAGCGGGACCTGACGCCGCGCGAGAAAGCCCTGCTTCTAGCGATGACCCTGCTCGTAGATTACATGTACTACGATACATAAATGCATTGAAACCCGTATTTTGTTTCACTTTTCACGATTATTCCACTTCCTAATCACTCCTAAAGGCTTAACGCGGGTCTAAAAATTGCTTCCAGAATTTTTCAGCAGGTGATAAACTCCATTTGACTGCATTAAACGCCACTGTAAATATTTGTCGTGACTTTTTGATCGTGATTAGCAAATGTGTCCACACGTTGATCGATGTTCAAAGTTTACAGAGTCAAAGGCGTGACTATACTTGTGATTTTGAGTCCAAAATTCCGATAAAAAATCTTTACGACATGGTCAGTCAATTTAACACATTTGAAGACGACATATATAGGTTGTTTGCCAAGAGTTGATAAAAATTAGAGTTCGTAACTCATTACATTATGCGGATCTCTAATTATAACAGTAATAAAACCAGGATCAAAATAATAATTTCAGACAATTATCAAATGTATATAAGGCAGAGAAAATAGTTTTATACCTATAGATTACAGGAAAACCTGAGAAATATATGGTGTTTTATGGTATATAACGTCTGTTTATAGATGCGCATAGACAAACTGACAAATAAACACAAGGTTTACCTTATTATTAGAGAATTTTGCTTACGTATGTGGCGCTCATTTTTATTTGTTGGTAATGTTCTATAGGTAGGTACTGATATTCTTTGTTTCCAATTTAAAACTGCTTGGAAATTTAAATAGTGGCATTAATGTAATGACCAGCTGGACGTTTATTATATTTTTTTGTAATGATCATGAAAGGTACCATTATAATGGCCAGATATGAAATGTAACAATAATTTTGAATAATGGCCTCAAATGTAGAGAAATAATAAAAATCAAAGTCTACGATAAAATGCAAAACAATTGCTTTTCAGCGCAAGCGATTACGACTCTTACCGCCGTTGTTTTATCGTTTACTTTTGCTCTAAACATCGTGTCTCGGACATTAATATTGAAATGAGGGGACATGGTCGTTCGTTATACTTTAAATGCATTCTTTTTTACAGCCGAAAATGTCGATTTCTCCCTAAAAATTTATGTTCCGTCCCACCCCTATTTGCATTGTGCTTAAACTTTTTTTCTTCGCCAGCAGATGGCCGTAGTCAATGGCGCGAAATTTTGACAGGAGGCGCCATTTTGGCAACAATTAAGTGACGTAATCGCAAAGAATTCGGCGCGCGCGAAAAAAAGTTAATATTAGGTTCTTTATCGAACCCTTTTCCAAAGGATTGAATTCAATTACGCGTTCGCGCATCGAAAAAAATTTAATAAAAGGGTGCTTTTTACAGATTTTTGGAAATACAGGGGCTTAAATGCATGTAGGTCAGTGGGTGCAATGGAATTAAAAGTTTTTTTTTTTAGTTTCTTTATTGGCGCGCGTATGTCACGTGTCGGAAAAGCAAGGGTTTATAAACAACAATGCCTTTTTAGGAAATGATTTAGAGTTTTTTTAATAGCGTAACGGATTTACTTTTTTGGGTAAAATATCTGTATTTTTAAAGAGGAATTTATTTTTTGTTCGGCGTACAAGATTGAAAGGCTAGGTGTCAAGAGCGTGAAATTATAAAGTGACTGATTGCATATTGTACTTTTGTACTTTTTATATTTTGTATAGGTATTTTTTACAATCGTTATTTTATTAAGTCCCTTTGAAATTTTCTTTCACGTTTTATAATTGCTTTTACTGTAATTACAGGAATTTAAAGACTACGTTATTTTATCGAAATTACTAATACTTATTAATAATTACGTCAATGCGGTTTTCAGTTAATGAAGAGGTACCTATTGCGTCAATAGTTTTTGATAAGAAAATCCTTTTGTGATTTAAAGTGCTACTGTCACAAAAAAATAAATGGGAAATCTTCTTGTGGCTCGGTTTTCGTTTTCGTGACATGTACAGTCGATCACAAAAGTGGCTGAACTGATTTTATGATTTAAATTCAGGTTTTGTTCTGCGTACCTTGATTTTAGAGAAGCTCGATACCTGCAATTCTCCAGTCGTCTCGTGATCATGGCGCATGCAACTGTGTCTATGTCTAGGTCTAATGACCGCGATAGTCTAAAATTGTGTGGCTGAACTGAATCCCTTTAGCAGTTTAATTGTCATTGACACTAATTTACGTTTTCACTTTAATTTTGAATAATACCTGAACTCACATATTAAATTAATGCATAACTACGTCTTAATCAACTGACATGTTTGTAACGTGTTGTTTAAGATAGCAGTTATGTATTACACTAATTTAAACGTTTTCAACTACTGTTGTTTTATTGCAATAAAGTACTAACTGGCTATCTTTAGTGTCTAAGCATTATACTATATGTCTTTCAATTTCGTACGTATCCTACAACGTACGAAATTAAAGACTGGGTGGAACCAAACGATGATCCTCTACTTAAACATGTGATAGTGTTGCTAAACTGAACAACTTCTCCAAGGAACATAGGTTGAAAAACGAATTAAGAAAATGCATACCTACTTCCTTCCAAAATGTATTGCTTAGCTGACCGACTTACTATGGAAAGGAGAAAAAAAACGTTTTTGGACATATGTTCCTTGGAGAAAGTTGTTCAGTTTAAGCAATCACTACCACCTGTTTTCGGGAAGGTCGCGTCCTCATCCACCCTGTATATTTTTCTATTATTTTTTTAAATTGGTATTATTTGGATTGAGCTAATTGATCTCGATTACTACGTATGTAAATAAATACCTCCTACTTTCAATTTTAGTACCATGTATAGCGTAGGGGACACCGCAATAAAGAAATCTCTACATAAAGCGACAACCTTTGCGAAATACGGTGTTTTTTCACATGTCACATATTTTTCCGATCTCCAGTTAGTTAAAACTTTTTTGAATGCTTTAATGTCCAAAAACTTTCGCACTTTTGCAATAGCTTACGTTTACGTGTGTGCTTAATCATAAAAATAGGTCAAAGATTGAAATTTGAACCAAAACGAACCTATTTTGACGAAGCGCGGCGTCGGGTTAACCCGAATGACACCGTGACGTCACTAACCCCGTGTCTATTTCAATGTTTTGCTTCTTTTTTAACATTTAACCCATTTTTCAACAATTCCCCCAACATCCGACAACAATGCGACCCTCGCGATTCAAATGGATGTCGCATTTTTCACAAAAAAAAAACTTTTTTTTATAATCTAAAGCCGACAGTTGACGCGAATGTAATCCTCTAAAGAGCAGTTTTTTGGGAGTTTTTGTGTAATTTATTTATTGATAATTTTACGGATTTACTTGGGGTCGGTGTGTGTACATTTAATTAAGTTTTGTTTGTGATATTTTCGGTTCGTTTAGGACCGGTGATGTGGTTGTCAAATATGATTTTAACTTAATCCAAAATTGTATATATAGCAAAATGCGATTTTTTAAATTAAGGCCGACCAGAAAGTGAGCGTTAAACTAATAATGGTGTACAGTCACCTGCATTAATAACTGCCACAGCGAAGCGTGCGCAAGTATCTGAGACGTCCTAGCGGCCCTATAAATAGTCGTATCACATGTTTATACACGCTCTGTTGTGTCAGATATCGGTGCTGGTGACTGTACCAATCTGACAAATCCTTATATCCCATCTCAACGGTGTTGCTTTAGCCGGCCACAGACTCACTGGTTCTGTTCTGTTCTACCAAGAATCGAATAGAAAATAAAAGAAAACGGACTGGCAAAATGCGATAGAATAATTTAAATACAAGTTTTCTTCTATTCTTTTAAATTTTTTGACGAATGGCCGAGTTAGAGCTGACTCGAAGCTTAATGGCAGATATTGTATGAATAATACGATGCTTGTTCTCGGTCTTGATGTTTAATATGTATTTAAGTATGTATTTATCTATATAAATGTTATCCGTGCCTAGTGTCCATAGTACAAATTGCTTAGTTTGGGATAAATTGGTGTCAAGTGTCCCATGACATTTATTTATTTACATTTTTTAAATTGTGACGAAATTCATTGAGACGTTGCTTACTGTGAGAACATGTAAACGAAAAAATGTATTCCAGAAATTGTTCGATAAAACGTGGTTAAATAAAATACAGCAACTTGAGGATTTTTTACTGGTAGGATATCTGAACTGGGATATTGTGAAATAATTAAAACACCCTCGAGTACTTGTATATTTAATTTATTGAATACGGTAGAAATGCTTCGTAGTAATTAATGGAAAACAAATAACGAACAGACGGATCTAGGAACATATACCTACCGCGAAACACCGAGTAGCACTTTTAATATTAAAAAAAGGAACTTTTATAAAATTTAATTAAAATGCCAGTGGGCCACAGCCCCAATATAAACGCCTGGCTGTTTAAAAAAACAAAACGTCAAATGTCCCGCCAAAACAATCTTGCCATCGACTCGTTTTATCGGCAAGAATGTTTTTAAACGTTTATGTATTATTCTTTTTATTTTCTTCGTTTTACTAATTAAGTGCTACTCGTTGTCCACGGCAAAAGATTTGGCTTTCTCCTAAAGCCGGAATATAATTCTCTTTTATACTTAAAATAGACGTAATTTGACCAATGCGAATGAGACGTCATTTAATTATTTATTAAGAGAATAAAGAAGTGTTTTTGGCTGCCAGTATTTTTACTCTTTCGGTTTTCTAACGTTGGTATCTCTGGAACAGGTAACAAATTTGTATTTATTGTAGTCTACTAACATTTCATTTAACTTAAATTTAATTTTAAATGATTATTAATTATGTGAATTCTGAGGTAGCTTTGGTTTTTCGGTCGTCGTCTCCACATTGGTTAAATACGTGAAATAATTTGACTAGAAATAACTTCATAACTTGAAAAATCATGACCCGCATTTTTGGTACAGTCGCACTTAATTTAAAAATAAGGAACTTTTTGTACACGTATAAATGCAAATGACTAGAAATAAATTTAATTCTAATATTTGGAATATAAAAGTTTGGAATGTTTGACAAGACTAAAAAGGAACTATGATTTTCATATATCTTAGTACTACTTTAGAAAAAAAAGATCTGTAATATAAATATAAAAATGTTTATCAGTATTGGTAAATCTCAATATTATATTCGGTCCAATACAGAACAAATTAAAAATACAAAATAAATAATACTGAATACAAGATAATCTTCTGTACAAAAAATAACGTAAATTAAGTACCTCCATTTTATCAAAACTTATAGGTTCAGATTCAAATTGAGCAATGAAACAAAACGCCAAGTATCTCTGCCCTTCTCACACCTATAGAAAAAGACAGAGAGTATAATTCATGGCTCCAATTCTTTGCTTAATTTGAAATAATATAAGCTGCAGATTAAAAATCAATTCCATGTGTTTTTCCAAAACATAGTTAATGTATTTATCTTTTAATTTAATCAGCTTATACTCGCCATACCTGTGCATAACACTATTATGACTGCCAAACCTACAGATCCATAATATTAGATATATTACAGCAAGTCTTTAATCTGTTAAGCACATGTATGGCTCCAGTAATTTATAAAACCAAAGTGGATGGCAGCACTTTCACATAAAGACACGTAAATATCATTCCTAATGTCAAAAGATTCGCCATTTTGGGTTTTCGACGCTCTGATTCAGGTTGCGTTAATTTTGTTATGGATTTTAGTAAAATAAAAATATTTTTAAATAGTGACACGGTACAACAGAGCCCAATTTCATGAAGTAATACAATAGTTTCGCTCTTGGAGACGTTATCAGCTTTTTAAACACTCCATTATTAGAATTGTTGTCTGAATAAACTTCGCCTGTATACAATGATTTAATTTAATTCCTCTAAGTGCTGTTAATAATGTGATTATTAATAACATTTCTTCATAAGTATTTTATAAGTTTTTGTACGTTAACCTAGTTCTCTATTTTTTCAAGTTTTTGTTTGAAGCGATGTTTTTAAAATAAATAATTTAATAAATTGTTTTTAGGTTGAATGTTGGACTATTATGTAACCCTATCAATCCCTCGCACCATTGATGTAAACTGAAGTGATAACTTAAAGTTTCAGCAAATTTTGTATATAAAATAGTTCACTGTATGTAAAACTTAATGAAATGGGCCCCTGTATTTGAAATAACTCAAAAAACAATGGAAGTACCACACAAAAAAATACGACATATCACAACAACTCGTGCGACTGTACACACCAGTTTACAAGCATTGCACCTGAGTGTACTTCCTATTTCCTATCGTGTAAACCCCACCTATACTTATCATAGTTATCATTAATTTGTACTGTTTTTTTTAAACACCGATATTTTACGTTTATTTTTGTACTATTGATTTTGAATTGGTCTGTTTCCACTAGGTACAACGCAGCAGGGAAATCATTCTGAACACAATTTTCTTTTATACATCATTTTTACTACATCCAATGACGGCGACATGGAACGAACCCAAAATTCCAAGTAATAAAAACCACATTTGCAAAGTTATGCGTGCCGACGGACGAAATTGGAACTACGAGTAATTTAAATCAGGCAGTTAATTGATGTAAGTAAAATTAGTTTTCATTCAAATAGATAATAGATTAACGCGTTTAAGTATAGTTATATTAACTGTCGTCTGTATCGTTTTACTTTATAATACGATAATTTAACTTGAAAGTTATACATGTTTTTGAAATTTAAACTGCGTCATGAGCTGTAAAGTTTACAAAAGTCTCTTCAGTGCCCGACCTCTTGGTGTAATTCAAACACATGGTATTTGTATAATGCATAAAAATAGATATTAAACCACAACCTTATACTTTTCTACTTTGACTTTACTGTGCTTTTTTGACTGTAGTTCATTAATATCCTCCGAAAAGTAACACCTAAATCAATATAATAATTAGATAGTAGCACTGTCTTAGATATATAACGGAAAATTCAATTGCCTGCCAACGATTTAAAAGCGTCTGTTTCTTAACTTGACACCTTAAGGTAGACGCTAGCGCCACTGTCGTCGGCAAACACAAGTTTGCATCGTTCAATAGGAATGGTGGGTACGTCTCGGGTCACCGTCATGCGTACATATTTTATTAATTTTGTTATTATTTAAAACTTTATTAATAATATAATTTGTTGTAACGCGCGGGGGTGTTTCGGCTTCGTGCGGGGGGGGTAATTTGGCTTTGGGAAGACTGTTAGGAAGTAAGACTATTAGGACTTTACCGACTACGATGAATATGTTCAAAATGGAAAGTAGTTTTCTGTGATAGACTAGTTGGCATTAGTATTGTGAGGTATTTTTGACAACTTTGACGTTTGTGTCACGTATGTAGTTGGTTGAACAACTTCTTCTTCTTCTCTTTTAAAATATGGCTTTTCTGTCCTAATTAATAGGACAATTTCGCCAGTGTCAAGTTAAACTCTCTTTGAGAGGCACGTTGTACGGTGATTGTAGTTTTTGCAACTTGATAGTAAAATTCCAGAAACCACGTGGAGACCACTTGCGCATTAAAAAATGTTAGACACGAGAGCAATATAGGATTTTGGGATCACTGTTCACTGTTAAGGTTAATCGCCGCATAAAACACTATCAAAATTATACTTCAACTAGCCAAAGAAACAGAAATAGCAAAATTAGATATTGTCTACATCCGCCATCTTCGAATGCTACAAATCGAATCCCTGGTTGAACAACTAAATGTGCCAAGTGTGAAACGTCAAACTGGCTTCTTGGTACTAACGCCATCTAGTGGTTATGTCACCTGTCAAGAAACCCTTATTAATTTGTCTAAGTCTCAAATTTGGAACCACATTGGATTGAACAATGGTTTTATTGCATCGTTCTACTGTATTGAAATAAGGTGAGTTTGTTGAAGTAAGTGACTTGCTTACAGTACCTATTAAAAATACACTTTCTGATTATAAATCTGATGTTGAGGTGTAAATACTTTAAAAGGGAATATAATACCATTTCATACTAACAACGCCAGTGGTTTGATATACATAGTTATTCACATACTGAAATCAATGTAACTTATTAAGATGACATAGTAGATCGTAGTCGGATTCGAGGGTAGAGTTGTGTTCCTTTAAAAAAACTTGTTTTTTTATTTGTTTCAGTTTTTTTTTGTAAAAAGTATTGTGTCAAGCGTGACCCTGCCAACAAGTATATAATAGGGCTGCGCTTGCCCCGTCCGCAGCCGACGCACCCACGTCCTCTAGTTTTACTATAAATTAACTTACGTAGTTACATAGGAACTTTCTTTAGAAGCTGCATGGTTTGTACAAGCTAACCCCACACTGATCTACCGAATAAACGAATCTGTCACTTTTACCCATCAAATAAGTCTTGTTTATCTCAAGATCGTAACATTGATGACCGTCCTGCACACCCCTAGCGCGCTCGCGGTACAATTATTGTCACTTGCTTTTTTAATTTACCAACAAATCGTATGGGAAGCTGCTCAGGGTTGTCACATTTGGAAATTCGGGACTTTTTTCAGAATTCGCTAGGGATGTGCAGGATGCGAAACTGCAGTAACATATTATGTTATCGATTACAATACAAATAAGTGTAAATATAGGGCGGCCGACGCGAGCGGGGGGCTCCGCCCCCCGCGAAACAATGACCCGTAGTGCCGCGGCACGCAACGAACGTCGGCCCCCCTCACCACGTATCTAATCAAATTTAATACTAAAATTACGTTTAATGTTGATCACTGCCCAATAGTACGTATCTTTGTGCTTTAAGTCACTCTTAGACAACAATAATAGTATCAAGCTAACAGCCGGCTCCGTCCGGGTAACGTAGTAACTACTTTGTACTTCGGTAACTCCAAAATATAATTTATACAACAACAGCTAATATAAAACCTAACGTGAGGTAGAGCGGTTATAGTCGTAGCACGCGGCGGGCGAGGCGCATCCCGCCCGGCGACCGGAGCGCGCCGGACGCGCCGGCGCCGGCCGCCGGACCGCGCCCAGTGATCAACATCACACTCTGTACTACGACGCTATCGTGAGCACGTACTCACAGATAAATACATTTAAATAATAATTACGCCTAGGGTGTATTTCTTCTCCCGATCGAAATTAACGTTTCAAAAACTCGTCTCGGATCGACCCAAAGGAACATCGAGGAGATAATAATAAATAATTAAATATATAAGCGGCAACGTTTCATATATCACCCGTTCAATATAATTCTCAATATATGAAGTTAGACTCTGTCAAAACGAGCCGGCCGTCGCGGTGTGGCGCGCAGGCGCGGCCGGCAGCTTCTCCCAATTATAATTACGTCAATATTTTTCAGCAATCGCTTGAAGGCACACAGCGTTAAATGTAGTCAGTAGAGTTCAGCGATCGGTGCGCGACCGCGGCGGTGTAGTCTCGGCGCGGGCGGGGCGCGGCGCGGCGCGGCGTTAGGCGGGCGTGAGCGTGAGCGTGACGGTGGCACGGCGCGTGGCGCGCCGGCGCACCGGCAGGAACACCAGCGCCGGCACCAGGCTCAGCGCGCCGCCCGCCTCCTCCACCACGAACGGCTGCATCGTGAGCGGCGCGCGCGGCGCCCGCGGCACCGCCAGCAGCGCGCCGGCGCCCGAGTGCGCCGCGCGGAGGTGCGCCTCCAGCGCCGCGAAGCCCTCCGCGCGGAACTCGCAGCGCGAGCACGAGTACACCTCCTCGCCGCCCTCCGCCGGCTCCTCCGGCTCGCCCGGCTCGCTCGGCGCGCGCGGCTCCGCCTCCGCCTCGCCGCCCCCCGCCTCGCCCGCCGCCTGCGCCACGTGCGCGCGCTCGTGCGCGAACAGGAACGCGAGCACGTCCGTCGTGAACGGGCAGTACGAGCAGGCGTAGGGCTTGTCGCGCGCCAGCAGGTCCAGCGGGCGCGGCGGCGGCGGCGGCGGCCGCGCGGGCGGCGCGTGCTCGGCCAGCAGGTGGGCGCGGAGGGCGCGCGGCCCGCGGAAGCGGCGCGCGCACAGCGGGCACGGCTCGGCGGGCGCGGCCTGCGCCGGCGCGGGCGGCGCGGGGATGCCGTGCGTGTTGTGCTTGTGCACGCGCAGGAAGTACTTGCTGCAGAGCTCCTTGTGGCAGATGTCGCAGGTGACGCCGCCGAGCTGCGTGCCGCTCTCCAGCGAGATGCCGTGCATGCGCTGCATGTGCGTGCGCATGAAGTACTTGTTGCAGAGCTCCTTGTTGCAGATCTCGCAGAAGCTGGAGCCGGAGGAGGAGGCGCGGCGCTCGTCGGGCGCGGGCGGCGACGCGGACGGCGCGCGCGGCGCGGGGGAGCCCTCCTGCTCCAGCCGCTCGGCCGCCAGCTCGTTCAGCTGCGAGATCATGGTCTGCAGCTTGCGCAGCTCCTCGCTGGCGCTGGCCGGGGAACCCCCGCGTTCCTCCACGATCAGGTTGAGCGGGCTGGTCTGTCCGTCGTGCAGCGCCTCCAGCTCGTCCTCGCACTCGCGCTTGACTTCCGCGAGCTCGTCGTCGAGCGGCGGCGGCAGCGAGAGCGCGCGCGGCGGCGTCTCGGGTGGCGGCGCGGGCGGCGCGGGCGGCGTGCTGAGCGGCGCGGCCAGCGGCGTGCCCGGCGCGCCCAGGTGCAGCATGGGCGGCGTCAGTGACTGCGGCGAGCGCTCCGCGGGCGACCGGTGCATGGGTACCCCGTGCCGCCGCTCCCGGTGCGTCCGCAGAAAGTATTTGTTGCAGTACTCCTTGCAGCATATCTCGCAGAACGCTTCCGGGTTGACGACGCCGAGGCGGCGCAGCGCGTCGGGCTGGAAGCCCGCATCGCGCGCGCGTCTCGCGGAGTCAGGAGACAGGCGGCGCGGAGTGCCGTTCGATTCCTCGTCGGAGGCGCGCCGCGGCGGCGACGGCTGGGGCAGCGGCTGCGGTTGGGGCTCGCCGCCGTCGTAGATCCCGTGTTTATTCGCGCGATGGGTCTTCAGGAAGTATTTGTTGCAGAACTCCTTGCAGCACAGGTCGCAGTAGGCTTCGGGGTTGAAGATGCGCGGGGGGTCGTGGCGCGGGAGGAGGCGGAAGGCGGCGAGGGGGTCGAAGGCGGGGAGGGAGAGCTCCCCGAAGGCGAGGGCGCTCTTGTAGATGTCCTGCATCTTGGCGTGGAGGTCGAGCGGCGGGGGCAGCGGCTGCGGCGCGCGCGTCGGCGCGGCCTGTTTGCGCCGCTTGCGCCCGGGGCTGCCGCCGCCTTCGAGGTCCAGCTCGCGCTTGACCGCCGGCGCGACCGACATCGCGTCACCGCCGCATCTGGAAAATGCATAAAGACAAGGTTAATAACGCACGCACGCTCTGATCTGATCACCTGGTGCTCCCAAAGGAAGATCAGCCCTTTTAGCATAACTGGCATGCAGTTTGCTTACATTTGGGACAATTTCGTATTGTGTGTACTCGTATTTTATTTAATTTTTTCATGTAATTTTTATATTTTCCTAGTATTATATGTTTTTTATTGTGTACGTATATAGTATTTATACGTATGTTATTCTCTAAATACGTGTGTTTTCTGTACTTCTTACTATGTGTCGGTATTCAGTAAAAAGTTATGGTATTGAAGATAATTTTGTGTAAGGTTTATTTTTGTGGCAAAAAATGAATTCTCTCTTTATATTGTCGTTAATAAAGGTCCATCGAAATACCCTTACAGGTGTTCAGTCAAACTAAACTAACTCTCTGCTGAAATATTTGGAATTACTTTTAATATGTATTTAACTACTAAATACTTAATGTTTACCTACTATACTATATAACTATACTATCTATTCACTAAAAATTATGGTATTAAATAATTTTGTGTATTATTTTTGGTGCAAAAAATGAATTCTCCTTTTTATTGTGTTAATAAAGGTCCATCGAAATACCCTTACAGGTTTTTAGTTCAAACTAAACTAACTCTCTGCTGAAATATTTGGAATTACTTTTAAACTTATATAACATACGTTTACTACTTAATTTAATTACCTACTATACATATATAACTATACTCTCTGAGTGTCTGTCTATCAGTTACTTCTTCATACTTAAACCGCTGAACCGATGCAATTCGGTATAGAGATAGTTGAAGACCCTGTGGAAAGGCATAGAATAGCTCCAAGAAAATAGCACAGTTCCCGCGGGATAGCAATATACGACAAATACAAATTTAGATGGCCTAGTGGTTAGAGAACCTGACTACGAAGCTTGAGGTCCCGGGTTCGATTCCCGTGTCGGGGCAGATATTTGTATGAAAATACGAATGCTTGTTCTCAGGTCTTGGGTGTTTAATATGTATTTAAGTATGTATCTATATTTATAATTATATTTATCCGTATAGTACCCATAACACAAGCTTTGCTAAGCTTAATTTGGGACTAAGTCAATTGGTGTGAATTGTCCCGTGATATTTATTATTTATTTATAAATAAATACATAAAAATGCGATAAATTATTACATTAATTAGTTTTAGAATATATTAGAATAATTTAACAAAATGACATGTAATAATGATATTACCAATAAACGAGTATGAGTATGATTATGAGTACGAATTCTTCGCAGACAGAGTCACGGAGGAAAGCTATTCTTGTCACTGCATCAATTGATGTATACCTTTATTTTCGGATTATGATAAGAACCTAATCGAGTATTGTTGTTTAAAGAAATAAGCAATACATAAAGATCTAAATACTTTGTGTAAACACACTCTCCTTATATTACGACTTCAAAGAAATCATGTTTACAATATTAATATACGAAAGTATCTTACGGCTTATGTTATTCAATTACAATTTCTATTATTTTTCCAGATCACAGGAAATAAGTATTTAAAAGAAGGCGAACTGTATTTTTAGTTTCTTCTATAAATAAATATCATGGGACACTTGACACCAATTGACCTATATAGTCTCAAACTGAGCAATGCTTGTACTATGGACACTAGGCAACGGATAGACATACTTATATAGATAAATACAATACATACTTAAATCCAAGACCCGAAAACAAACATTCGTATTATTCATACAAATATCGGCCCCGGCCGGGAATCGAACCCGGGACCTCACGCTTCGTAGTCAGGTTCTCTAACCACTTAGCCATCCGGTCCTCAATATGAATATGATCACTTATTTCTTAAATAACATTAAAATAAAAATCTTATAGCTTTAAATCACTACAGTAACTTCTTTATTTGTTTTGTTTAGCGTTTATTTGTTTTGTGGTGTAAAATCCTAATTGTTTATTGATAAATATTTAATCATTGTTGCCGCGATTTCAAACTCTTACTTAATAATTATCATCTGAAACGACAACAACTATCATCGTGCGAAAGGAAAATTACATGGTCCCTACTTCGAAAAATTGACCCTTGAATTAATGTTCATAAAGTTCATTTAAAATATATATACATATATCTATCGATTTTGATATATCAGCATTTTCAAAGTAGTGATAACATAGAATCTAATATGCTTTAGCTAGGGATGTCATAGATAAAAATATACGAAATATCGATGGTTTAGAAGACAAATATGCTAAATGCTAGTTTTTTTTTATTTTGACAAGAGCAAACAGAAGAGCATGTTTATTTGGACATTTGGCATTCAATTGTTAAAAAAGTCAAAATTTTGCACTTAGCACATTTGTCTTCTAGACTGGACTATCGATTTGTATAAGTAGATACGACCCTACAATTTTTCCAACTAGACTCCAATAGGAAACTCACCTATCGTTCCTCAAATCAATATCTTCCTTCATCTGTCACCAAACTTCAAACTAGTCCTTAACATCATATCACATTCACAATTCCATACTATACAATTCCGAAAAAAAACACTGTCAACTTACGCTACGCCATTAGCAAATAAAAAAAAACTAAAAGAACACATTCGAAAAACAATTGACGTTCATTCAAATTTAACGTCTTCGATTATCAATGGACAGTCGGAACGTATTCGAAATTCGAACAGCACGCGATGCGCGTGCGATCAAAACTGGTGTTTTAAGTAAAAACGCGTGCGGCGTATTATTTCTTTTTTTTTTGTAGAAAATGGCAAAAATGTACCCCACCAGGGTGTGAACCCCTAGTTGTGTTTCTGAGGGGCTCGGCCGGTGCATTATGGTTGCGAGGGGCTTACATGGAGATGGTGATAAAGGACTATAGGGGTTTCTTGTGGATTTTACGAATATTATTTATGCTATGCACAGAAGTAGAGATTTCGACATAAGTTTTCGTACTCATATCTTATTTTGAATGGGTCTTTTATTTTTCGCCAAATTTTTTTCTCAAATGATTCATTTCCAACTGTTTCATTTGAATGAACGATTTTTTTAAAGTAAGTACTTCATCTACTTCATGATTGTTATTCTATTGTTATAGTTACCTATACAGCGTGTAAACGAAGATTTAAGTGCTGTGAACCGATATCAAAACAAATTTTTAATTTAGAATTAACTACCAAAGCGTAATTATTTTTTTAAATATTTTCGAACAGCAATGTAATACGTACAATAATTTGATACGAGAGAGAAGCGTTCTGTGACAGCTGTCACGTCACCAAGTGTGACGTTTTGAACAAAAACAAAGTAGTATCACGTAGTGATACATTGCGTGCTTATTCATTTTATAAGGAAAATAATATTTCAAATGTTTTTACTAATACATAATAAAATGTGATAATTAGGGCCTTCACTAATTACCCTTAAGGTTTGAGGTAGTATCAAAAATACACGCTGTATAAATTATAATAATAGGTTGAATCACTGAACTTCTATGAAATTCTATTGTATTAAGAATACAGGTGAATAATATCATGTTATTATATTGAATGGTAATTTTGAAATTTTACTTTCGATCATCGTGACCCCGTAAGAATATCGGAGCAAATTGTAAGCTATGTTATGTAATATTCACGAAATTCAACTATCCGTCCAAAATCGTCCACCCCTTTGAGGCATTTTGACAGGAAAATGCATAACACATACACCCATTAAAAACGTTTGCAGCTATTATTAGTAGGATAATATTAGTCTCTGAAAGTTTTGAACCCATTCATATCTAGGAACACACATGGACCATATCACCCAGTTTTTAATGTGTCAAATTTTTTTAGTTGTGCTAAATCGAATCCAAAAAAAAATATATTCCAAAAAACTTTTTTTAATCTGAAAATGCAACTGGAACCCAGCGCCATACAAACCACCCCTACATCAAACAAAGACCGTAGCTTTCCGAAATTTTGGAAACACTATCAGAAGGGCGGCACTGAGTACATACACCCATCGCCCTTACACCCGCGCCCTCTCGCTCTCGCCTTAATGATTATGATGAATCGCCGACCAATAAACTTCATGTAACATAACAGTAACCGTACTTTTGTTGTCATAAATTTCTTTTTTTTAAAGATGCGAAGTTTGTTGCAAAGTATTATTGGGTATAAACAACGGGGATTTTATGATTCTGTGCAAAGTGAAAAGTTTTATATTAAAATGTTGGAGCGAGTATAATTACATGGAGGAGCGCTGTGGCGGATTTTTTGTAGGTATTTGGTTTTTTTCGGGAACCAAGTTGATGCGTGAAAGTTCAGCGCGTTATTTTGTCTATGGTACTGAGATATACCATTTAATTATGTTCTGTACCCACGCTTTTTGTTTGTCTGTGTTTTACCCCCGACGCAAAAGTTAGTAGGTTATAAGTTCGACCGCTATGCGTCTGTCTGTGGCACCGTAGCTCTTAAATGAGTGGACCGATTAGAATGCGGTTTTTTATTTGAAAGCAGGTTTTCTAGATGGTTCTTAGACATGTTTCATTAAAAGCGGTTCAGCCGTTTTTGAGATATTGAACTTTGAAGATACAGAGTCGGGGCTTTTAACTCTTATATTCAGATAGATGATTAGATCATTACTAAAATGACTTGAAATACTATTTAATTAATTAAACTGATTAATATGGAATTTTTGGAGCCGCCTTAAAGACATTTTGAAACATTTTATTAATAATTTTCATGAGTTTGGGCTAACAAAATGTCTAACTTGTCTAAAGAAGACTAGCTCCAAAACCTGTGTGACAGTTGACAGAGAGACAGACGCTAGACGCCTGAATGACAGCAATAGGGCTCCGTTTGAACCCTTAAGGTACGGAACCATAAAAATGATAACCCTGTTCATCTTTACTTTTATTTTTTTAACAATTACTTGTAAAGAAGTTCACTATTTCATTAAATAATAAAGTACTTCAAGCAATACTTAAAGATTTATTTTACCTACTAAGTAATGTAACTTCAAAAACAATTAAATAAGAATAAACGAGGAAAACTAGTGATTTACGTAAACAACTTGTGTTCTTAGAAATTAGGATTTCAGTATTACTTTATTTTGATTAATAACAAGTCTGTTCGCATATTATTATTATGAATTTATGAATCGTTGAACCGATTAGATACTTCTGTTTCGTTTCGTATGGTTTTTCATTTTATTTGATAATCCTACACATAACTTACTAGCCGTAACGGAGCGACGGATCGACGTGATTTTTGGCATAGAGATAGTTTATGGGTCCGAGAGTGACATAGGTTACTTTTTATCCCTGAAAAATGCACAGTTCCCGAGGGAACAGCGCGCGATAACGAATACCACGCGGGTGGAGTCGCGGGCAAAAGCTAGTAAGTAGATAAATATAACTTCTGTTTTATATAATTTTCTATTTAAAAAATCAGCAAAATTTTGTATTTTATATAATTTTTAAGTAGTTTTTTGTCGGAAATGCTTTTAGACTAGCTTTCGATTTAAAAGACACTGCACCAAAATCCGTTTAAGAGCTATGCCTGAGACAGACACACACAGACAAGTCTAACTTATACCACCCTTTGCGTCGGGGGTTAAAAAAATATTTATTTATATGAGTTTTACGGTACGGAACCCTAAGTAACAAAACTTATTGATCTTGTATTTAAAAATGTATAATTCCTTTTACGTATTCTTTAACAGACTGTTTGCCCTATCCTCTTTATTTCAGGGTCATTACAAAGCTCCTCGGCCGACCTTTACGCGGTTGGTTGGAGCGCTGAAAAATACAACCGGGTCACTAGAAGTACCGCGCGGGGGCAGTCCTGGGCCACAGTATAAGCCAGCGTATTGTCCACTAGCGACCCGCCCCGGTTTCGCACGGATGCAATGAGTTCTAGACTACTATTTTATTTTTGCCTCTGATTTTTTTGGTATTCCTGTAAAAATGGTTGCCTTGAAATATTCCTTACAAAATACGAAATCCTTCGAAAAATATTACTTAATTTTTACGTAATGGCTACGGAACCCTATTTCGGGACAACCCTAAACATAAAGATAAATATGTAAAGATAAAAAAGAACCTGCCCAAGCTAATACTCTTAAGCGGGATTTTTACGTTATAAATAAAATTATTAATACGTATGTCCCTTTCAACAAACTAAGTAGATCAATATTTAAAATGCGAAAGTAACTTTCCGAGTCTCAGACTATCTCCAGATTTTTTGTCCCGTAAAATTGCCAAGTTCTTGCGGGATCGCGAAGAATGAATTCTACGTTGACGACACGGGCAACAGCTATTCGTATAGTACTTACGTATGTTTCTGGGTCGTCCAAAATCAAAACTAAAACGTTCATTCTGTGAGTAGGCCGCAAAGGGTTTACATGTCACTTTTTATTAACCCCCGACGAAATTGCCTTAAGTACAAACTTTTTACTCAGCGGCACAAGATTTGGTCCAATCTACATACAAAATTACCTATTACTGCATACATTTGAGGGCCTAATTTTTTGCCGCTCAGGATAGAAAAATTGAAAACCTCCGATATTGTCATTTTAAAGCTAATATCTCCAAAATACCTGAACCAATTTTTATCAAACATAGCTAAAAACCATCGCAAGAAAACGAACTTTTACGTGAAAAAACCCGGATTAAATTCGGTCCATCCGTTTGAGAGCTACGGTGCCACACACAGCCACACAGGTATTGACGTCAAACCTAAAATACACCTGTTTTTGCGGCGAAAAATCAAAACAATATTTATTTTGTTAGAAGGTTGCAAAGGGATCTTTTACATGTCACTGTTTTAAACTACCATCACTTTCGGAAAGACCATCATAGCCAAGAATGCGCCGCAAGAAACTCGTCCAATGCCCTACTTATCGGACGTAACAAAATCCGACAGCCAATAATCCAAGTCCATTACAATTATCAAAATATTTGCCCAAACCTCAAAGTCGCACCCAGTTCGTTCAGTTTTGAAGAGGCTATGTTTTTATAGCACAGTCGTTAACTTTGAAATATCGGTCACCCACCCCTAGGAGGGGGTGGAGGGTGTTGGCAAATAAAATAAAAATAAAAGCCCGATTACGGTCGACATTTTATAATGGACGTCGAAATGACATGCGGGCGCCGGAGTGGCGCAGGGGAGGCGTAGAGTAGAAATGTCATGGTTGTTTTGGTTTTTTTGGCTGTTAGGTTAGTTTGATTGGTGTGTTATTTTGTTTTTTCTAATTTCTGCGTCGGTAAATTGAAATTGAAATGGATTTGTGATAGAATCTTAAGGTAGATACTACATACTACGTCAACGAAAGGAAAATATGCGCTTAATTTTTATATTTTAGTTAAGTACATAATATTAATAGGTATGTGTATTTGGTTGAGTAATTTCCATGATTTTTCCTATAAATGTATACTTTTTGTCAATTTCTCTCAACGGAAAGTACCATACCTTAGGTTTTGATTTCATGTTTTTTATAATTTCAACATATGCGCCTGTCCGTCCGTCCGTAGTTTAGCTAGAGACTACTTGTGATTTTAATGTGATTTTGCATGAGTATTAACTATTACATATATACGTAATGTGTTACTAGTCTATCTGTCATAATGCAATGTTCAAATAAATTAATCAATTTCAGTAAAGAGTTGTGAATAATGTTAAAGACCGAAAATTTTACCTTTCTTAAGTGAATTTAACAAAGCTTACATATTTAAAAAGATACAATACAATACCAACCTTATTAATACCAAATTATTTCGATAAATAAGAAACAAGGACCCGGCACAGATTCTAAAGAACACAACTGTGGGTTGAGTGGGTGTAAGATCGAATGTTTTTTTAATTAGTGGAGTTAAATTATAATGAGAATAAGTTCCGTGAAAGTAATAAAATTAACGACTCTGAAAGCCAGATCTGGTTTAATCGTCAGTTTATTTCACATAAGGTTTTACTAGTAGGTTGGAAAACTGTTAAATTTACTTAATAGCAGTTGAACTTTTTTTTAAGCCCCATTTAGACTATGCAAGAACTTGCATGCAAGTTTCACTACATTGCGGTATTTGTTTGATCAACTGAATTAATTGTCCCTCAATAGTCTGCGATGTAATGCAACTTGCATGCAAGTTCTTGCATGGTCTAAATGGGGCTTTATTAAGCTTGTGTTGTGTCGCACTGCTGAGCAAAAGCTTTTTTCTTCCGATTGTCTCTACTTTTGGCCAACTATAATAAGACTAAAACAAAATTAACAGAATAAATTACAATATTTTCATATTATTATGAGAGGAGGCCTGTGCCCAGCAGTGGGACGTAAATAGGCTGGGACGATGATGATGATGATGATTTTCATATTTCATTTACTTGTCTAACAAAACTTGACTGTAAAATTATTTAAATATCTTTGAAGTTTATTATGCTACTACACTACAGCGAGACAAAGTTTTCAGTACCTATAAAAATTCATGTCTTTACCTTTTGTTCTGTGTTCAGTGTTGTATCTAGAAGAACAATATAGAACGTTTCTGCTAGTTTTTGTCGGCAACTTCATCTACGCAGAAAAACTCAATGGTGAAAAATAATCAACCCACACTTAGAAAACTCAATTACTATGTTTACCAACTTTCAATATACAAACCAACTGTTTCTTGTATGTTAACTGTATCTTCGTGTTAAACAACAGTCAAAGTCTAAATAATCTTTATTCAATTTAGCTACAACAAGCACTTATGAATGTCAAAAAATTAATCACAGATTCAGGAAAACATTTTTTTAGTAAAACGCGGCACGAAAGTCAAAAAAGTTTTTTTCAAAACAGATCTAACCACAATAAAATCGCTGTTTAAAATGAAGGATCGCCAATGCAGACGGAATTATTTTCAAACATCCCTTTCTATGATATAATAGGACATATTTAAGTTTATCGATTTGTCACAGGAACTTTTTCCGAGTTAAAAATATCTGTCTGGGAAAAGTGTATCTTTCAGTAAAATTTCAATTAAATCAAAGAGATAAACTCAGAAACTTTCGCATTTCATAAAGTGAGGACACAAGTTGTTTAATTTTAGCCTAGTAAGAGATACTCGTAGATTGCTAAAGTTCTAGAATAGACTTTTTATTTTGGCCAACTTAGCTATAAACCCCAGGTTTAGATTATTAGTGGACATTAATAATGAACTAATGGCCTCCTGGCTCCGCCTTTAGCGTGACGCATTCTGATTTGAATAGCTGAGCAAATTAAATATGAAATAAACTACCAGCCTAAGTAGAACTGTTTGGTTGAACGCTGCTTTGACTGTGAGAGGCCAGATTAAAATGGTTTGTAATAATATCCATGTTAAATGTGAATTGTCTCGTGGGTAGTAAGAAATGTCTTGTTTATTTGATTAATAATATTTGGTGAATATAATTGGTAAAAGCATTCAAATTTAAAAATTCAAATTTAAATCATTTGTGCAGTAAATAGGCCGCAATGGACACTTTTACACGTCATTTTTTAATGAAAAGAATTTTTTGAAAAACTCTATGCTAGTGCAAAAAACTTGGATTTAATAATTTTCATGCAAGACAGAGACAGAACACACAAAGACATCTTAAACTTCGTTGGACTAATTTTCACAATTAGATTAGGTAATGCGTTATTTCCCAACAATAATTGAGCTAGAAACAAAAACTTTGAATCGCATTTAGCAAATTGACCTTGAATAAAGACTTACTAGTACTTACTCAAAAATTCAGACCAAAAACACATATAATATATTATAATTATGACACATCAAAAAAAATTAAACACCAAAGACAGCTCTACCCCTCCCCTAGCCATCATTTTATCGCGTATTTATTTTCAATCGGCCGGGGTGCGTTCGACTCGCGCCCCCGTCCCCCCGGGCCAGGTGGTGGATTTCAAATTTTAAAATTGACAGTGACCAACGTTTTTTTGATAAGAGTAAACATGGACAGTCGCAGCTCAGAATAATTCCTACGTCACAGATTCATAATACATATAAGTAAAAAATAAGTCGTGTTAGGGAGTTGGTGTGACTTGTTACAGTGTGGAGGCGGAGGAGCTACATGAACACACATTTGTTGTTCAGGCGTAGCTATCATAAGGTCGTGGGTGAGGTACCTATAGTTTATGAATATGTACATAGTTTGAGTGACAATGCAAAATGTAAGTAAAGTCAACAAAAGGAGTATGTAATTAAAATGAAGAAATTTTAAGTATGTGTGAAGGGAAGTTCCCTATTCGCACTGGGCCCATGTTGGAACCGCCCAAATCCTCTCATTCCGAGAGGAGGCCTGTGCCCCACAGCGAGACGTATATAGGCCGAGATGATAGTGACGAATTTAACAAACACTTCTCATACTATTTTTTCCCCTTGAACTACGTGAGTTGAGGGGCTACTACGAAATTCGAAGTTCGTATCGTACCGTCCCTCTCACTCTCGTATGAAATAATATTAGCGTAAGCGGGACGGCAAGATACAAAGTTCGAAATTTGCACTTCGTAGTATAGGGCCTGAGCTAGCATCGTCAAATCTCAACGCCGGTAGGACTATTATATTAACCCCCATTTAAACGATGCAAAAACATGCATGCGAATTGCGTTACATTGCGGACTAATGAGAGACAATGAATTCAGTTGATCAAACAAATACAGCAATGTAGTGAAACTTGCATGTAAGTTCTCGCAGTCTAAATTTGGCTTTAGGGTGTCCACGTGACGCAAGGGTCAAGAGAAGGGTCAACACCCTCGCTCAGAGTTCCTTTTACAACGCGACAAGTGTTGACGTGTAGGACAATGTAAGTAGCCAGGGATCTTGTCGGTTTCAATGTGAATGAAGCGTCGATCGCTAACATCGAAGAAGTGGAAAATAAGTGATCTAATCCTTCTAATATTGGTGCCTTTTTGAGCTGCCCTGCCCTCCTAGGGCAGTCATCATCATCATTAATGAGCTTAGCTCTTGTCGGTGGAGTAATCGCCACTCTTTTCGGTTCTCTGCCAGCGTTTTCAGCTCCTGATACGACATGACATTGACTTTTTCCTTGGCTTGATCTATAAATGACCGTCTCGGCCTTCCCCTGCCTCGCCTGCCTTCTATTCGCCCTTCCAAAATAGTTTTTATGTAACTGTCATGTCCTATCAGATGCCCCAGCATATTCCCTCTCCTATTTTCAATCGTCCTCAACAGCCGCCTTTCCTCTTCCACCAACTCTAAAACCTCCTCATCAGTTCTCCTTTCAGTCCAGCTAATCCCCTCCATTCTCCGCCAGCACCACATCTCCAACTAGGGCAGTATATATATAAAAAAAAATACTTTTGAGTTATTTAGGTATACCATGTCATTTTGCATCAGATTCAGATGGTATAAGTAGGTAACTCAAGAGTGTTTTTTAGATACCGCCTTTTACACTAAGAGGGCAGCCGTGTAAAATTTAATGAGATGTAGAGTAGATAGCTTGACCCAGACATCAAGCTATCTACTCTACATACCAAATTTCATCCAAATCCGTCCAACTGTTTTAAAGAGAAGGTGTAGACAACAAAAATTACTGTGGGAATGCTCTTCTTCTCTTTGTCCTTCCATTCAAAACAGCCGTGCAAAACTTTATGCCTCTAAGCCCAGAGGTTTTATAAGATTTTATCCCTATCCCGTGATAAAACCCTTTTTGAGGTTACCTACGCTATATGTACCATACCATCCTCACCATCCATTACAAAATTCTCTATAAGGAACTCATTTCAGAATCTATGTGTCCTCGAAAAGACACCTCCGAAACGAACAATTACGTTATCACAGGGGCTCTAATTCATAAATCGTGTATGGTTGAACGCCCGAACAATAATAATTGTGTATACCCCAGGGTCCATGTTTAGGGCCGCTACTTTAACATCCTTGTAAAATCAGGGATGCGATAGAGAAAGAATCAAGATTATGTTGTCTTTGAGTTGTACAACTTATAAGTACAGAAGCTATTAGACCCCGAGGCGATTACGAGAATTATGATACAACTAATGTCTTGAATTGATTTGTTTATATCCGTATATTTCTAATTTTTAACCCCCGACGCAAAAAGAGGGGTGTTATAAGTTTGACCGCTATGTGTGTCTGTCTGTGGCACCGTAGCTCTTAAACGGGTGGATCGATTTGAATGCGGTTTTTTTATTTGAAAGCAGGTTTTCTAGCGATGGTTCTTAGACATGTTTTATCAAAATAGGTTCAGCCGTTTTTGAGATATTGAACTTTGAAGTGACAAAGTCAGGGGTTTTTCAACGTTTTGTTGTGATTGGTTTTTGGAGTCGTTTGTATTTTTTTTAACTATGGCCCAAGCCCTCTTGTTCTGAGAGGAGGCCTGTGCCCAGCAGTGGGACGTATAAAGGCTGTGATGATAATGATGATGTATTTTTATTATTTCAACTCCAAATTTGTTACTTTTACGGGTATCCCGTGAAACCATATCGAAACCATACCATACCATATTTTCGATTATATTATGCTTAGTAGCGACATCTCTTGTCTGGGTGAGCGGTTAGTTCCGAAAGAATGTGACGTCTCTCGATGAGAGCGGAACATAGATGTCGCTAGTGCTGCTGCATAAGTAGCGTAGTAGAAATAATCAACCTGAGATATGTATGCATAGGAAAAATTCGTGTCTAGATTCCTGTCCAGCAGTGGTGTAGGGGTTATAGCACGCAGCACGGATTGCTGAAGACCTGGGTTCTATTCCCAGCGCTGGTCTCTTTTTCTGGTTTTTCTGTGCATCCATTTTCAAACTATATATTGGTTAAATCATAAGCTTTTTGAATTGATGAAGGGAAACATTATGAGCATACATGTATAAATCTGCGAAGCAATTCTATGAATTGTGTAAAGTTCTCAATCCGCGCCGGGGTCGAGTGGGAGCAGCAGCCGTGGGCAGTGGGCTACAGTTCAGGCTTTTTTATTCTGAAAGAACTTTGCCCAGCAGTGGGAGTGAAGAAGATCAGATATCACATTTTTATCAAGTCAATTGATATGACATGGCAAATATACTAGTTTTACGTTTGAAGTTCATCCTCCGTACTCACAAATGTGAATAAAAATTAATGTTAGGGCTTGTCTCAGCTAAAATGACGCGTCCCTCACTCAACTAAATCAGTTCATTATGAATTAGACAGAAAATCTTACAATAAACCGCCTGAGTGTAACGGAGAACTAATCTCTACTTTAGTAATATTGCGGGATTAACTTATAGATGATAATGATGAGCTATGTGATCTACCTTCATGACAAACTTCAAGTTGCTAGGACAACTGGAAACACCCTATAGGTTTTCCGGTTACGTCAAGATGTATGTTTTTCGAGCGTATGTAGCTTTGGTCCTCTCTGTAGCCTATAATAAATAGCAATATTTCTATAGTAATCATTAAATTGTTTTCTATCCACAGAATGACGTTAAAAAGCTACTTAACTTCCCAGCTACAGACTCAAACAGTGACCTGTTTTCGGAACTTCTGATAACGTCAATAACTGATAGGTTTTACTATATTTTTAATTTGGCTTATCATTTCCGACATTATCTTTAAACTAATGCCAGCTCCGTAGATAAAATGAAAAATGTTTTGACGTAAAATCAATACCCGGCCGCGTATGTGGATGATATACGTACGTGCGTGGATTTGGTACAGTGAAAAAACTGTAGTCTTCACTCTGTAGGTTTTCCTGTACTGTATCTTATACCTATAATATCTTTGGACGTTCTCGTTACCTACAAGAAATTATACGGTTCTATATTGTCACTACTTTGAAAGGATAAAATGTCGTATCTCAAATCAATACATCAATAAAATCGATCCTTCAAATAATGTTCATAAAGTTCACTCAGAAAAACTATAGATTTTAAGTTACGAGCTTTTTTAAAAGTAGTGACGATATGTACGAGTAGTAGCTATGAAAATGGAAAATTGCTTTTGACTTGGTTTGATTGAACTTTTACCATGCTACTTTGCTGCCAAGGCTTTTCATTTCGTACGTCATCTGGCATAATCTTGTTTGCCGAAACTCACTTAGCATAACACTTATCGTATAAACTTTTTTAACGGAATAATTACTTCGCATAAAATCCAGTTCACATAAGCGTCATATCGCATAACACTCATTTTGCATTTGGGCAGCGATATTCATCCTAGATTTCCTTCCTCTTCTCAAAAAAATTTGGAAATACTGATGACGAAGCTTGCCTACCTACGTTAAATCCAATCTGATTAGATACTCACATAGGAAAACGGTTCCCAGGCACGCAATGGCCGCGTTGTTATTTATGTCTACAGAAACGTCGGGAACGTAAGTGTTAATACGAGAACGGTTTGTCGCCAATACACGTCGCCAGAAGCACTGTCAAGTCGCCAATAGTGATTGAGATATTAAAGAGTAAGCATATGAGACGTTTAGTGTCTTTAGTTATAGTAGAGACACTACAACACATACATATACATATAACGCGACCCTTAGCACCACCTAGTCAGCAAACACAGTCAGTAAACGTATAAATATTATTTGCTATAATCTTATCGGTCCAAAACTCACTTAGTATAATATCACGTATCGCATAATTTTATTTAGCAGATTGCTTACTTCGTATAAAATGTACTTACTTTGCATAAGAGTAATTTTCTATAATTTCGCGTAACGAAGCTATCGCACTATTTTACCAAGAAAAAACTCAAACAGAAACCAATTGTTTACAGAAAAGTGGTTAGGTTAGAACTGCGATCACACAGATTGCACAGATCGCAGTTCTAACCCAACCTAATTTTCTGTTCCTAAACGTACTCACACCACAAACGGTGTAATGATATCAAGATTATGCGAAATGAGTTTCGTCCAAACACGATTATGCGATATGAGTCTCGGCGATATGATAATTATGCCAAACATAAGTAGCTAGCGCTCGAACGTTATTCATGCTTCTTCTTCGCATTATCGATTTTTCAATTTGGATACTTAAATAGTGTCTTAAATAATTAATTGATTTAGGCGTTACTCTAAGAAGATCCATATTTAATGAACTACGATATTTTTACCTTGTTTCTTTGTTACTAATTTTATTACATCTCATCGTCATCATTATATCAGTTCAGCTCCAGTTGCTTGGGTTGGAAGCGGCCTGTACCACCGTGAACCTACGGCTTTAACCAGGTCATCCGTCCATCTTGTTGGTGGGCGTCCTTTAACCAGGTCATCCGTCCATCTTGTTGGTGGGCGTCCTTTAACCAGGTCATCCGTCCATCTTGTTGGTGGGCATCCTTTAACCAGGTCATCCGTCCATCTTGTTGGTCGGCGTCCTTTAACCAGGTCTCCCGTCCATCTTGTTGGTGGGCGTCCTACGCTGCGCTTGCCGATCCGCGGTCTCCATTCGGGAATTTTTCGGCCCCATCGGCCATCTGTTCTTAGTGTTATAATTATAGGCTGCCCATTGCCACTAGAGATATGTTGTGTGGACTTAGTTGCTGGCTGCTTGATTGACTTTCTTACAAAGGGCTAGCTTGAAATTTTGCACAGAGCGTTTTATCATTTAGGCGGCTAAGGCTGGGTTTTAGGATATTCAATACCAAAGGAGGATTCCGTAGACTAAAGTTAACTGTGAGTTAAGTGCTAACCCAGGGTTAATTCGTGTCAAACTGTATGGAACTCGTAATCCAGTGTATGAAATTCCTAATTCAGGGTTAATGATTTAATTTTTTAACCTTGAGTAAGGATTTAAATAAGAACAAAGCGTATGGAAAATCAAAACCGTTGTAGCTATGGATGATAAATTTTACAGCTATATGGTTCATTGTTTTTTGAACATCAATGTTAAATGGTTGTCGAGAAGAGATCGCTTTAAAGCAAGACCGTTTATTGTCTACCCTATATTTTGTCTTTGTGTAAACATATTGTACTGATTTGTAGTGTTCAATACAGAATTATTTGTATTGTATAGAAGGGAGATAGGCGTGGCGCAATACGAGTAGTATCGGCAACGACATAAGAATCAATTTTCATGTATTCCTGCGCGTACGAATTCGCAGGCAAAAGCCAGTTCATCAAACTAAACATACAAGTAATCCCCCAACTGTTCGATCCCCAAATTGACTGAAACAAAAACTAATCGAGCCTACAACTAGAATCGTACTCCAATTCGATTCAGCAGCGAACAAAAGGCGAAATTGCCTTGAACCCGAAATAAAAGTGAAAATAGTACGCGAAATAAAATAAAATAAAATGAAATGAAAAGCCTCGCGAAGGAAATACGTCTCCACACACACGCAGAGCGTCCAATTTATAATATTGTTTTTCCTTAGGATATATTTTTTCACTAGTGTGGGGGTGGGTGGCGTCTTCCCCCCTGTTATTATTAAAGACGGAGACTCACACACTCTCGCCGAGAACCCTGTGTGATTAGATTAATATGGCTATGTTTGTATGTGGCTACGTACTCGCGTGACTTGCGAACGTTCAGGCTCTCAAGTTTTGAATTCTCATTGTGCTATTTTTAAAAGATGGCGGGGTACTGCCTTGGAAATATGACTGACGTGGAGCTGCTGAGTTGCGTAAGTTGCATAAGCTGAGTTGGGTGTTCTTTAGTGGCGTGGCACTGTTACCACTCGGTTTCTAGGTGCCTTAAATTTTTGCTATGGAAATGTCATAAAAAATGGAAAAACGCTTAATTAATCAATTAAAGTCAACGGCAAATACTTGTATGAAGTAAATCCTGACATATTGCGAAACTACGAAGTTTCCGAATATTGACAATGTGAACCATTGAAAAATAATGCTATACCTACTTACAAAAATATTATGTCGCACGCAACCAGTAAGCATTGCAGTTTTGTCTATAATTCAAATTGTTAACATTCAGTAACTTCATAGTTGTGCGAAATGTTAGGTCAGGATTCATTATAATAATTAAGTCACAAGTTTCGATGAAGCTATTTTTTTTTAAATTGAATTGAAGTCACATCGATCAAAAACATAATAATACAAGTGACGATCCCGGATTTTAGACTAATACCGGTGGGACCGTTAAATAGTTTTATTAGATTTTTTTATACTTGAATCAAAACCAGATTTCCTTGAATTAAACTGTTATTCTAAAGCTAATAGAAAGCAAGCAAGCTTTAACAAAAAACGGCCAAGAGTGAGTAGAACTCGTACATCAATGGTCCTGTTTGGGGATCATTATTTATTATGAGTGTTTCAATCGTCTTACCTTGTCACATTTTTTACGTATTGGCTGTACTTAGATTTTGGTGTCATTTTCGATTCTTTGTTAATTTCAGTACCTACTTCTAACAGATAACGGAAAAACTGCATCAAAATCTTCGGTGTGTTGCCACTATTTAGTTCTATTGACAGTACCTACTATAATAGGTTTTACCGTTTCTACAGAAAAGTCTCCACGAAAATGACTAGGAGCAAACATTCGAATAATGACTCTTGCACATTCAACAAATTTGTTTCGTGGGCCACCATAGATATTAGATTTGTTCCCATATAGTTTCTATAATCTGATGATGGAACGTTTGTCAGTTATAATCAAAGCGTTTTTTACTTTACAAAACTGTATATTTTTGACAATTGAACAAAAAAATATGAATATTCAATAAAAAAAGCTAAAAAGCTTAAAAAAGCGTGCCCGTTCCTCAGGGCTGGCTCTTTCCTCGGTCAACGTATTGGCATTGGCATACGAGGAAACGCAGCCAGCCTTATGGGCACCCTGCCCAATAGCAGCAACTTGGGTGATATTTGTAAATAGAATATAGATTTTTAGGATTAGAGTAAGTTAGTTTTAGTTCTATTTTTATTCCTTTTTGTTAATTATTTTATATATTGCGTGTTTTTTTTTTATATTCAATTGAAATTGACAAAATGTTTCAATACGTTTAGATTCAATCAATTTATTTGTTATAATTTAATTGATATTGACAAATGTTCTTGTATGTTTCAATTTCATTTCAATTGCTTCAATTTCAATTGTTAAATCTGTAAAGAGTCAAATGCGTGAGGTTGTCTATTCGGACTCCCATCTTAGGCCTCTAGGTTGGCCACGCATCTGCAATACTCCTGGTGATGCAGATGTTTATGGGCGGTGGTGATCTCTGCTCGTTTGCCATCCAGACGAATAATAAAAAAAAGCTCACCACTGGACCAAATACTACTATAGATTATTTTCTAAATATTTTTTTTTTGTTTTTGTTTTAATCTGCAATCAGTCGCCAGACTATAATCAGATGAGTTGTATGAAGAATGGCAGTATGTTAATTTAGAGACCAGTGCCTCTTGCATTACTTAAATAATGTGGTTAAGTTTTAATCTTTTAACCACACTGGCATTTTGGAGCAATCCTGAAGCTAGAGGATTGGAGTGATGGGTGAGGCAATAATAATAATAAAAAACATCTTTATTGCTACTAACTTAACCTAGACATTACAAAGAATACTTAAACTTAGGAAATTATAACAATTGACACAGTAAGGGCAATAGGTCCCAATCTCAGCATATTACCCAGGCTTAGTTACCCAGCATTGGTTTTCAGACTGGTCCCTTCGAAGGTTATTAGGGTTTCACACCCGAAAGCAGGCTAACGGAACCCTAATTGTTACTGTTGCTACACTGCCCGTCCGTCTGTCCGTCACAAAGCTGTATTACAAGAACTTTTATAGATAATTTATTGATTCAGGCGTTACTAGAATTGTTACTGTTCAAAGTTAGACCCAACTGCGTTCGGGTTGTTGCCACCACTTCTCGTTGGAGAAGAAATCAATCAAAAGACTTTTTACTGGATTACTGAGTTTAATCAAAGTTTTTGAAGACAAGTTGATACTACCAGTGAGACGGTTAAGAATAGAATGAATCTGGAGTCGCAGCTCCAGGGCTTTTATACTAGTGTTTTTGGACGGTTTGGATTCAGTTGCTTTGACTGTACATACAAATTTGTATGAAACCCTCGGTGCACGAGTCTTACTCGCGCTTGGCCAGTTTATGCAATAGATACATTGTCTAAGTAAAAAAGCAGTACGGATTTATGTCTATTGTTTAAAAAATACCTACATCGAAAGTAGCCATGTATGTAGGTTTGTATGTATGAGCCCGTTATGTAATAAACAAATATATGCGAGCCCTTCAAATCGAATCAGTACTTTTATTGATATTTGCATTCCCCCTTTCCCTCCTTTACCCCCCCTTAGAAGCTTCCACGACAAACATTAAAGTAATATATAATATATTAACGTAAGATATTTCGATATATGTTTGATAGAAAATAATATATTTTCGTCGTTTAAATTGTAACGTGTTTTAACCGATATTAAATATATTGACCCGGATAACTCACGTCTTAAATCGAGTTTAGCTCGACATGTTTCGGGCTAATCCGTAGCCCTTCGTCTTCGGAGCAACGCGACTCAGCGGCTGCTGCAACACGCGCACTGCGCGCCGCCGCTCTGCTCGCGCGACTACCCGACGAAACTGACACCGGCACACAACTACCCGCGTTTTCATCATCATTACAACTGTCAAATGTAGGGTAGCACACAACACTAACAACATCGCTCTGTAAAGGTACGTTCACACACACCGATGACACCGGAAAGTGTTTTAACCGAGTCTAAAAAAGTAAGAGGCTTTCTATTCGACTGCATCTTTTTTTCGATTACTTCACCAGATACAGATACACACAATACAAACTTAATGCAGAACAACCTCACAGAGATACAGACACATACAATCTAGGGATCTTCGGCCTCATTTGCCCTCAGGGGTCCAATCACGGGTCAGTTCTATGTAAATAACCTAACCAACAAAAAGTTTTTTTTATTCGACTGGATGGCAAACGAGCAAGTGGGTCTGCTCATGGTAAGAGATCACCACCGCCCATTAACATCTGCAACACCAGGTGTATTGCAGATGCGTTGCCAACCTAGAGGCCTAAGATGGGATACCTCAAGTGCCAGTAATTTTACCGGCTGTCTTACTCTCCACGCCGAAACACAACAGTGCAAGCACTGCTGCTTCACGGCAGGATTAGCGAGCAAGATGGTGGTAGCAATCCGGGCGGACCTTGCACAAGGTCCTACCACCTGCAAAAGTAAAAGTTTGTAACTTCAAAGTTTAATATCTCAAAAACGGCTGCACCGATTTTGATGAAACATGTCTAAGAACCATCGCTAGAAAACCTGCTTTCAATTTTAAAAACCGCATTGAAATTGGTCCACCCGTTTAAGAGCTACGTTGCCACAGACAGACGGACACACAACAACCAAGCTTATAACACCCCTCTTTTTGCGTCGGGTGTTAAAATATATATAAGTATATATATATATATATACAGGATGTCCCAGGAAGTTGTGCCAAGCGAAAGTCTAGAGGTCGAGGACTTTATGTTAACCGCCCACCCCAGCTTCGCACGGGTATACTTATGGCGAAAATGAGAATACATCTATCTACCCTGCAAGCATCTTTTGTCTTACTTACTCACTTTATGTACGAAGGATTTAAAGGACTGTAGATGAAGACCAAGCTAGTTTGATTATTAGTCCTCGAAAACCCCCCTATAGCATTCAACTTAATCGTTAGTAAAAATTTGCGCACTTTAAAGTTGAATATTTCGCAAACAGATCACTGAATCGAAAAATCGTCTTGGCAACCCCCCAATTAAAAGACTTATCCAACGATACCCCACACTATAGGGTTAGTCGAGAAAATAAAATCACCCCTATTTTACGTGTATGGGGGAGGTACCATCAGCCAAATAAGTGGTCTATCAATTTTGAAACAAGTTCCTATCAATATGTCGCTAAAGTCGAACTTTCAAGTTGACAGACACGTCTATTGGAATTATCGTTTTATGACATGCAAACGATTGTCAACTTTAGTGTGGACCACATATTTGGCTGATGGTACCCTAAAAAATGTTTTTATTTTTTTTATTTTACTACTTTGTGGGCGTGACTGATATGTATATGCATGCCAAATTACAGCTTTCTAGTACTAACGGTCTCTGAGCTTATCCGCGGACAGACAGACAGACATGGCGAAATTACAACGGTTCCTAGTTGACTACGGAACCCTAAAAACAGGAATATCAGGAAAAGCGAAGTGGCGATATCGGATCTCGAAACGTTCTTGATGATATTTCGATTGACGCTTCAATTTAAACTAAGTATACCTACTACTACGATGTGCATATTAATAATGTAATGTTAAAAACACAGAGGATTTTTTGGTGAAATCATGCTCTATTCTATTAGTTTCGGTGACGTTTAGTCCCGGGGCGCAGTGATATCAATAAAAGTTTGATCGCCCGGGACGGGACAACGGGACATTGCGTGAGAGATGTAAACATCCTGTTCAGGAGCTAGGTGCCTTTTTAGAGGTTTTTTTTTAGCACTAACAATAAATAAATAAATATCACGGGACAATTCACACCAATTGACCTAGTCCCAATGTAAGCTTAGCAAAGCTTGTGTTATGGGTACTAAGCAACGGATAAATGTAATTATATAGATAGATACATACTTAAATACATAGTAAACACCCAAGACCCGAGAACAAACATTCGTATTTTTCATACAAATATCTGCCCCGACACGGGAATCGAGCCCGGGACCTCAAGCTTCGTAGTCAGGTTCTCTAACCACTAGGCCATCTGGTCGTCAATAATCAAAGGACTGGCCTGGACATTCAAAAATCACGAGCAAAGAAATTAATCCAGACTTAGTCGCATAGGAACTACGGCCCAAGCCCTCTCATGCTGAGAAGAGGCCTGAGCTCAACAGTGGGACGTATAAGTACCATATTGTAGGGTTCATTTTCTATAACACGCTACTATTTTTTTTTAACTACTAGTGTCAAACTATCCATCTTTTCGAACTCCATCTTTACACAAATCACGCCAAAACATTTGAATTTAACCACAACCTTTACACTTCAATGTTTTTTTAAGTAAGCAATGAAACCACAACATCAATGCGCCAGTTTTCTCGATATTCGGCTTGTTATTACATTTTTAACCACAAAGCAATCAATTTACCACGAATTAACTGTTAAACCAACAATTATTGTGGCCTCAAACGTTTAAAAACTTTAATAAATAGGTTGTGTTTGTTATTGGCATGGCTGACTTTACACTTCCAAAGCAGCGGTATTTTCAAATTGGGACGTAAAAAATCGATCATTCGTTTAAAATATAAATTTTAATCGATTTATTTTCACTGCTGCTTTTGTATCAGCATAAACTCTGAAAACTGTGCAAAATGTATTGTATGTGTATCTTATTGCTATTAAAACAGCAAAAACAATGAAGTAAAAATAATTAGGAGTTTCCAATATTTGGAAAGAAAGTTTGATAATTCGGCGTTTTCTCACTTGATAAGCTTAATGGTTACTTGACCTGAAATGTATATTTCAGAATCCATTGTTTTTTTTTTATGACGATGGAAACATTCTACACTTCCACTGAACGTACATATTGTTACATATTATGTTTAGTTTTACTTTTGTAACTAAGGGACCCCCTGTATTATTATTGCTCTTTTCATGTAATTTTGTCTTCAATGTTCTACTGTAGTTTTTAAGTATTATATGGTTTGTAATTACATATTTTATTTTGTAAAAAAATTACTTTCTGCCAAGTTTCTTGCGACGATGCATTCTTCTTGGCAATGATGGTCTTTCCGAGAGCGCTGGTAGCTTAAAAAAAGGACGTGTAACATTGCCAATCGTGGCCTATTTACTAAATAAATGAATTGAAATTGAATTTGATCTTGATGGAATAAATTTAGTCACACCATGCATGGCGACAAGATGGGGACCTGTATGGCACAGATTCTTTTACCTATGCATGCCTATGGATCTTTATACAAAATGTTAATTTTATACACTGAAAAGCTATTATACCACTAACAGTTTTATCATGTATTTTAAACTATTTCATTTATCGGCAAATAATAAATAAATTACCTCTGAGTTTTTCGAAATTCATGTGCGGAATTACATTTGAAATTTACCACGAGCTTTGCGGTGAAGGAAAACATCGTGAGGAAACCTGCACAAGCCTGCGAAGCGATTCAATGGTGCGTGCGAAGTTCCCAATCCGCACTGGGCCCGCGGGAACTATGGCCCAAGCCCTCTTGTTCTGAGAGGAGGCCTGTGCCAGCAGTGGACGTATATAGGCTGGGATGATGATGATGATGAATAAATAAATTCATATATTGTGCTAAGTCATTCTACTTGATTTCCAACTCTACACTCGTTATTTGTGGTTTTCAGTTCGCTTCGCCGTTTTAGAACCAAATGGAACAAAAAAACCAGTGTTCAACTTAGGTACCTAGATAGTATGCAACCTTGCTAAAACATTTAATCGGCGGCGTATACACACACACACACACACACACACACACACACACACACACACACACACACACAACACACAAACTACCTGCTCCAAAGTATATTTTAGTCAATTCTACACTTGGTTCTGAACAAATAACTTCAAGTTTTTCAGTTATTTAATTAGGTAACACCTTGTATGTATATTAATTAAAGTAATGTAATTTCGAAAGTTGGTACTCATGTGCTGTAGTGATCATTATCCATCAGATGACCCCCGCATGCTCGTTTGCCTTTCTCATAATAAAAATAAAAAATAAAAAAGCTCCTATCTCTCGGACTATTTTCTTAGACAGTACAAGATAGTGGATATCTTTGTCAAAGGGCCAGGGGGCGGTTCATCTGTCTTGGTCACTCCATTCATTATAGAAAGAGACAGCTTTAACTATTCACTCTAAATAGGATCCCAGATGCTTTTGTAATGAAAATAGTGAAAAATGATTCGCAAACACGCCTATTAATAGCTTTAGTCCAACTTTGATTGTAAGCACTTGTGATTAAAGGCTGACCAGGATTGTAACAATCCTGACGCGAGGGCAGCACTTCTACGTTTTATATTACAACATTCTTTACACTTACCATACGATACCTACCAGTCATATTGACAACGGTGTCGGTGATGTTATTGTTATTAATCCCTCGGACCTTTTCCATGGAAAATCTTCGGCATTTTAAGGCATAAAAAAAAATACACTTTAAATTAAAATACCACGCGCAAACAACGTTAAACTTCGACAGCAATAGACAGATGACATTTGAATTTAGTGTTACCAGTGCAAGAAATTAGTTCTATTGGTTTTCCGCATTATGGCGAGGTTTTCAGGGTTCCGTAGCCAAAATGGCAAAAACGGAACCCTTATACTTTCCCCATGTCTGTCTGTCTGTCTGTCTGTCCGCGGCTTTGCTCAGGGACTCTCAATGCTAGAAAGGTGTAATTTTGCACGAATATATAATGTAAAGTATGCTGACAAAATGGTACATTAAAAAATTTTAAAAAAATATTTTTAGAGTACCTCTCATGGACGTAAGGTGAGGGTGATTTTTTTTATATCATCTAACCTTGTAGTGTGGGGTATCGTTGTATAGGTCTTTTAAAACCAATACGGGGTTGCGAAAACCATTTTTCGATTCAGTGACTTGTTTGAAAATTATTCAACTTTAAAGTGCAAATTTTCATTAAAACCGTGCGCCCCCCTCCCCTCTAAAATCTTAACCGGTGGGAGGAAAAATTTGAAAAAAAAACAGGATGGTAGTTAGTATATCAAACTTTCAAGGAAAACTATAACGTTTAAATTTTCTTGAGAATTATTAGTAGTTTAAGAGTAAATAGCAGCCTAAGGTATAAAATATACCTAAACTTGGAATATTTCGTACAAAATACGAAACCTTAGAATAATATTACTTCATTTTATCGTAACGGCTACGGAACCCTATTTCGGGCGTGTCCAACATGCTCTTGGCCGGTTTATTATAATTCTGGTCAGCCTTTTATGTTATTTGGCCGTGGATGGAAGCTACCTCCATGCACCGTGAACCCACGGTTTATACTAATTAAATTAAAGTAATGATAAAAAAACATTAAATTAAAAAAAAAAAAACCCGACTGCCAAAACGAAAAGGCAGAAAATAAGTCTAGTGGTCTAGAACTCTGTTTAGTAGCTAATTTAAAGTTCAACAGTCGGGCGGGACCCATTAAGAGTTTTTGAGCGTCACGATTTAAATGGATCCCGACTGTTGAACTTTAAATTAGCTACTAAACAGAGTTCTAGACCACTAGACTTATTTTCTTCCTTTTAGTTTTGGCAGTCGGGTTTTTGATTTTTTTAATTTAATATTTTATTTTACACTTTTTTGGTATTTATGTGAAAACGATAGATTAAAAGCATTATAACCCGTATACATATAATTATTTAGAATGGGATAATTATTAGTTTTCATTTGATACCCATATTGTTAAAATACAAAATATATTTTTTATTCCTCCGCCATATTTTTTTTGAAGACGCCATATTGAAATATTATATAGCCTATGTCACTCCGACAGTTAAGACGAATCCCATGATACCTCATATGTTAAATCCGTCTAGCCGTTTAGGCTGCAGCGAGGACCAAAGAAATGGACATACATACCCACATACATACATACATACCTACATACGAGTGAAGGAAAATATCGCGCCAAAACCTGCACAAACTGTGACAAACCTGCGAACAAATTCAATGATGAGTGTGAAGTACCCAATCCGCACTGGGCCCGCGTGGGAACTACGGCCCAAGCCCTCTCATTCTGAGAGGAGGCCTGTGCTCAGCAGTGGGACGTATATAGGCTGGGATGATGATGGTCCGTCAAGTCATATTTGACCTTCTCAATTCATTTGATCCATGTTTCGTTTAAGTCTTATTTTCTTAAGTTTTTTTTCTATTTTGTACCGTTTTTTGCCCAAATAAACATTAAAAATTTTAGTATCTCCGATCATAACTGCATGCTCAAACTATTAAGTTTTTAAATTATTTTCCTTGTAGACATGATGTGGGCTCCCAGGGGCGCGCCCAAGCGGTACCCAATTCAATGATCGCTGCTCAGGGATGTTTGCGGTTATTTTTACAAATTTGGGATAGGCCGTATTTCCCGCGGGATAGCAAGTATCCCATGTCCTTTGCCATGCTTTGGAGTACGTGCTCGCCGTGTGTCGTCGTAAGTGGTAGCAGGTGGTAGGACCTTGTGCAAGGTCCTACCTGATTGCTACCACCATCTTGCTCGCTAATCCTGCCGTGAAGCAGCAGTGCTTGCACTGTTGTTTCGGCGTGGAGAGTAAGACAGCCGGTGAAATAACTGTCATTTGATTACTGGTATCCCAATATCCCGAAGAATGTGTTTATCATGAACTACGCTCAGCTGTTTCCACTAGAGCTGTGCTGTGCGAGGAGAGGTAAGTAAATCCGTCACTTATTTGTACCTATAGTTAGCAATAACTTACGGTTATTAGGCAGATTGATCTATGAATTGTGATAAATCGAGGTAATCAGATCAGAACATTGTACGATAGGTTGGCTTGGCTACCAAGCACGCCGGAGCCGCATGAGTTTGATGTTTATTCCTTGTTTCGTTTTTTTTTCTGGTTATAGACAAAAAGGTAAAGGAGTATAGCCTATGCCTGCATGGTTACTTCATTTGTTATAAATGTTTAGTGTTTTCTTTTTTTGCCTTTTTAGGGTTCCGGAGCCAAAATGGTAAAAACGGAACCCTTATAGTTTCGCCATGTCTGTCGGTCTGTCTGTCTGTCCGTCCGTCCGCCGCTTTGATCAGGGACTATCAATGCTAGAAAGTATTAGTAATTTTGCACGGATTTATATGTGAACTATGCCGACAAAATGGTACAATACAAAATTCTAAAAAAAATATATACGGTACCCATAGACGTAAAGTGGGGGTGATTTTTTTTTTCTCATCCAACCCTACAGTGTGGAGTATTGTTGGATAAGTATTTTAAAACCATTAGGTGTTTGCTAAAATGATTTTTCTATTCAGTGATTTGTTTGCGAAATATTCAACTTTAAAGTGCAAATTTTCATGAAAATCGAGCGCCCTAAAGTCTAAACCGGTGGCTGGAAAAAATTTAAAAAAACTCAGAATGGTATTAAGTATATCAAACTTACAAGGAAAACTATAACGGTTAAGTTTTCTTGAGAATTATTAGTAGTTTAAGAGTAAATAGCAGCCTAAGGTATAAAAATATACCTAAACTTGGAAGATTCCATATAAAATACGAAATGCTTAGAAAAATATTAAGTACTTAATTTTTTCGTAATGGCTACGGAACCCTATTTTGGGCGTGTCCGACACGCTCTTGGCCGGATTTTTTTATTTAAATCAGCAGAAGCTGCACTTATTAATACAGAATGAGGCTTGAATGGAGGCTGTCATTTGGTGCAAATGGAAAATGGACAACTCGAAAGCATACGTCAAAGCAGAAAAATAACAATTTGAAATAAGTACATCAACAAGGAAAATTGACCATCCTGGATATCGTCGAAAATGGAACCTGTCCTATGGTAAAATTTACAGATGTATGCCGAAAAAAAAACGACCACTTACACACTTACTTAGGTACACTCAGAAATATGACGAATTGTAAATATATGTTCTATCGGAAATCATTTGTTTTGGGCCTACATATTAAGTTATGACTTGATTTAGACAATATTCAATTATCGCTTATTTAATTTTGCTCGAAATTCAAACTATCTGTATACCGAATTTCATCTAAATCAGTTCAGCGGTTTATACCTAGATATTTTCCTAGCACGAACGAAATGTTGTAAGAGTAACGAAATAAAAACATCGACAGTCCTGTTACAATCACAGACTTATATCGACTACCTACTAGACACTGCGTGCCACCATCTTGTACAAATTGAACGTAATCCGTACACTTTTAATCCTTCACAATTTATTTTTATAATTTGCAATGAATAGTTGTTTATATAGAGCAGCCTAAATGACTCTTTCAAGGTGTATCTTTTTTGTTTGTCTTGATTTTAGTATAAATAAATAAGTAAGACAAACACCTGTATCATTTAATTCCTCTACTTATTACCAACGTAAAGAAGTAATCAAACTTTTTATATTCATAGACGTTATTCATTAAAGAAGTATTTTTATATTTGTCTTTGTATAACCTCTATGTCGTTGCAGTGGTACTTATCGATAACAGGGACTGTCGATGTTTTTATTTGGTCAAACTCTACAACATTTCGTTCCTGCTAGGAAAATATCTAGGTATCATGATTTAGTAACAAACATTCAAACACCTTCACAAACGTTCACATTACTATTGAATACCCATCACACCGTATCTTACCATGGCCGTAACAGAAACGTGTAAGTCAAAGTCTTTGTTTTTTTTTTAAAGTATGTGCCTATGCCCATTGCCCACTAGCAAGTTTCCTAACCAACCGTCGCCGTCTCGTGTCATACATAGATGAGAGTGTGTATACTGTCATGTATGCGCTTGACATTACGTACCTGACACGTTTCTTTTAAGGTCATGGCATGTTATGTTGTAGTGGGTAGACATGATACAGTGTACTGGGAGTCTGGGTAGAGACCTTAACGCAGGTCCAATACAAGTTAAAACTAAACTGCCTGTTTTTTGCATAACTGTAAGTCTACATCGCGTAATATTCATCGTAATCTAGTTACACTATTATTGCCTTCTTTTGAAGTGTCCGCGCCCCAGGGACACCACGCCGAAAGAGACAGCGCATCCCTCTCGCTCGCCGACCTTTTAGTTTTCGTCCGGCGTTTCTTATTTAGTTTCCGCGCAAATTATCTCCAATTCTTCATATTATTAAACATCTGAGGGAGAACTAGCCCCCACCCCCCCTGGGGGCTTAATGACGGAGCGGTCAGCGCCCCCCTCTTCCCTACACTTGTTTCTTGTAAAATTTTTTCCCCGATCTTTATTTTCTTTCGTAGACGTATATAATTAGAGTTTGTGCGTGTGTGCGTTAGGGGGTGCCGCGCGTGTGTGGGTAAGGGTGTAAGTCCAGTTATTAGTTTTCTTGTGAGTTTCGTTTGCGATGCTTTTGTTGGATTTCGATAATTTCGCGACAACGCTGGTTATCGTGGGGAGGGAAATCAATAATGTGTGGTAAGAATATGCTGAAGGAGGGGCTATTAAGGAAATCCCTATTTATCGAACGAATCGTTTCTCTTTTTCGTAATTACTGAGGCTGTAAGTTGTATTTTGAGGGCAAATGAGAAAATTTACTGGTAGCCTGGTCATTCTACAGTTTTTTTGAAAATAATTCGATATTTGGATATGTTTTGTATAAGTACGGCTTTTATTTCAAGAACCTATATTTTGGAATCAGCCAAAATATGATTCCGGAAGATGGTAAAAAAAATTTATCTAAAATAAGTAGGTGATTTTTTTGAGCAAAAATGTTATCAGTAAATTTATTGTAAAAATATGTTTAAATAATTCAGTTTTTAGACCCGCAAGCTGAATCCACTAATATATCTAACTAGGAAATTAAAATAATTTAAAATCCAACAATAGATATGATTGGAAATTACGTATTTTGTTAAACCGATATAACATGAGCAGCAAAAATAAGTAGAAAAAGTTTCAAGGCACGTTAAAAAGACATACCTAAACCCTAACTATACTTGCCTTTCATGCCACTACCGTAATTAATTTTTAATTTTTACTTTATAAAATATGAAGCCTTTTTTTAAGTTACTTTAAAACAAATAAATGGATTTTACATGTGTTACAAAGAACATAAATAAAACGAGTAAATTATGAAGTAAATAGGCTTATAGCAATTTCGCCTGATTTTTACAGAATTATTAAAGATTATTTTTTATAAAATTTTACTAACGCGGTGATATAATTTTATGCAAAAAAAAATTGCTTATTTGAATTAATGTTGATTTTACTTAGAGCGAAGGTGTTAGGTGACTAGGGTATGGGTATAATCAGTCTGACGCTGGAATTGGATTGGATCTTGAAATCTTGATTCTGAATCTCGCGCTTTTGTTTTCTTAAAAAATAAATGTTTAGGCTTCCATAGCCAACAAGAATCTATTATAGCTTCGACATATTCGTCTGTCACAGCTTAACTCGAGCTTAAATCGATTAAAGACGAGTTATCCGTTACAATAAATTATACCTATAATTTAATGTCACATCATAGCTTTTAGACTCCATTCGTTTATTTTAGCATTAGAAAGAACAAGTTCATAAAAGTTAAGTATAAAATAAACATAAAGCATATACAAGGTGTTAATTAAATAACTGAAAATCAGAAAGTAGTTTGCTCAGAATCGAGAGTAGATTCGATTACACTATGTTTTAAATCAGGTTGTGTTTGTGTTTTTAAATCCTTTTTTTAATGTGCCCGATCTAAAAGTAACGACTGCAACAGGCGCCAATTAAATGTTTTAGCGAGGTTGCATGCTATATCGATAATTTAATAGTGGCCGTTTTGCTGTCAATGTGTGATTTTCTTCTTAAAAACGTCAAAGCATAACTGACAAATTCATATTATGAGTAGAGTTAGAAATGAAGTAGAATTACTGACTTAGCAAAACACACGAATATCATTTAAAATAATGAAGATATTTCAAAATAAATGAAATGAACTAACATAAAATGAAAAAATATTTTAGGGGTGTCTGAGGTTTTCAGTTATTTCATTAACACCTAGTTTATAATAATCAAATATGTATCTGACAAATATATATTATACAGTGTGTTACCGGCAGCCAGGCTTTATACTATTCGATTCTCTAGAACACCATCGCTAGAAAACCTGCTAAGTATCAAATAAAAAAACCGCATTCATCGGTTCATCGGTCCACCCCTTTAAGAACTACGGTGCCACAGACAGACAGACACACACAGACACACATAGCGGTCAAACTGTTAACATCCCTCTTTTTGCGTCGGGGGTAAAAACTAAAAGGTTGAAAGCGCCTGATGTGGATCGTGCGGGAAACGTTATACCTACTAATTCAACGCTGACGAATCCGGACCACCCAGATAATAAAACAGCACCTTCTTGAATATCGATGGTTTATTTTATGGTGGTTCATGAATATGTACGGATCCCTGATCCTGGCTACGCAGGCCCACTTTATGAGGTTATTTAAATAACGAAGGTGTTTGAAATTAACAGTAAGAGGACCATGGACTTTTGTTTAAGTGACCGTCAGTCGGGCTATTTTTCCCCTAAGGTAAAAAGAGGGGTGTTATAAGTTTGACGTTGCCATTTTGGCTGCGGAACCCTAAAAATAAGTCTATTGTTCAACTCTGTAAAGTTCCATAGTCGGGACCCATCTGAATTGTGACCAGTTAAATTTCCACAGAGTTCTAGACTAGGGACTAGACTTTTTTTTTTAAACACTCGGATATTTTTTATTTCATACTATTTTGATGTTACTGTTAAAATGGTAGCTATTAAGTTTCAAGGACATAATATACGTGAAGAAATGCCACGTAATTTTTAACCCGTATTTTACTCATAAATTAAAACCGGGCGGATTTACCGTGATATAACATATTTGGAAATATTATTAATATGTTACTTTTATAATTTAGGTAGCTTGGAAACTTTCTGAACAGTCATTTCTAAACCCAAAAATTTCACAAAACCGTTTCTATGAATCACTGTGATACGTGATATGTCGCATTGAAACATACAACATTATACACTCATTCTCCTTTCACGTAATACATAAGCCATAGAATTTAAAATGTCCTCTAAAACAGAGGTTTGATCAAAACTGCATCTAATTCTCGCCACATAAAGTTTAACTTTGCTTGCCTTTTTGAGACAGAACGTCTTTGTATTATGACAATTTATATTAGCTATTGAGAACATGTTTTTGTTTGCGGTTTCCTTAAGAATGACGTATTTAGATTAACTTCAATATGACCGAGTTTTGTGGTGTGATGCATTTCAATTGGCCGATTTGAGAAGCAATGCTTAGTCAACATTTTAGGTAACTTTAAGATGTAGGTGGCATTCACGGAATAAAATACGTTTCGCATGGTTGAATGGGGGGTTTCACAGGGGCAAAATATCGCTAGATGGCGTTAGTATCGTGATCGGTTAAATAAGTAAATGAGCCAATCGCAAGCAACTCAAACGGACCTCACTTTACTAACATAGTAAAAGAGGACAAGTAAGTTCACTCCGACCCTTTAGGAGACTTAACTGCCTACTCCGGCGCGGACGCTTAGGGTTGCCGACGTCTATTTTAGATTAATTACCTACCGGCAAATAATTGTAGTACGAAAGTTAACTTGAAATTGTCTAATGTCTGTCTCTAGAGTAAGCAGACATATTCTATGCCGTTATATTATTATTATTCTAAATTTTAAAATATTATTTATAAATTTGCCGGAATGTTGATGAGGACTGTTTACATACTACTCATGTTTACCTACACATAACACTGTAACTATATTGTTTATAGGTAGGTAGGTACCTATCTATTATGTGTCCTTGCACAAAACTATTAGATACACTACACTTATTTATATACTACTAATTTACAACTATACCTAATACACAAAATACGTAAATACGAGTACGCGAACGTAAAAGGTGATCATCTCGCGAAGCGAGCGCAAGACTACAGTAAACTTAATCCTCCTTAAATTATCAGTGTGTGCGTGCGGCGGTTGCGTGCGTACCGGCGCCAAACGGCGCGCACAAATTTAAGCCGCGTGATTTACTTTTGTTCGAAGTGAGCTTATTTGTCCTCATTTACTATGATACTAACGCCTATTAACGATATGTCGCCTCTGTGACAACCCTCATTCATCATCATCATCTCAGCCGTAGGACGTCCGCTGTTGGACATAGGTCTCCCACATAGACCAGTTGCTTTAGTTTGAAGCGGCCTGCATGTACCGCGAACCGCGGCTTTACCCAGTTCACCCATCACCTTGGTGGACGCCCTACGCTGCGCTTGCCGATCCGCGGTCTCCATTCGTGAACTTTTTGCCCCAAACGGTAAACGGTTGAGTTAGTTTCATTGAAATATCCTGTCAATTTATTTCATCGATTTTTTATTCTAAGTCAGAATAGGCTATAACAAGCACTTTTGAATGCCCAAAAAAATCTACCAGTTCGGAAAAACCTCTATTGACAAACTGGCAAGAAACTCAGCGATTTTTTTTTTCTAACAGGTCTACAATTAGATTCAGTAAGTAAGGGATCGCCAATGCGGATCAGAATTTACAATAGTTACTTTCCTCTCTCCTATTTATAAATATTATTAAGGTTTATCACGATCCCTATATTTATATAATGTAGGTACCTACTTATAACTGTTACGTATGAATCATACATAATAGTTATTTATTTATTTATTTAGGAAAACAAACCAGCTTGAAATAATACAAAGTATAAAACACATAAAAATATTACAGTAGCTACAACAGTTTCCACTATTAACAAGAAACATAACATGCTGCTCAGGCAAGACAAAAAAAAAACTAAATTTACAAGCACAACATCATCTTATTGTATTGAGGCACATGAACAAAGATATTAAAGATTAAATACACTTGTACTAATTCAAAAGAATTAATAAAGAGACTTATCGACAGCGGTTCCATTGCTAACATTGCCCTGCTCCTTCAAAGCAGTAGCATATTGTTGCAAGCTCATATTGAAAACATCTATATCGGGAAAATTATAAGTGTATGATCCCTTGATCTTTTGAGCAGTGTATTCATCCTAGGTGACGTCTGGCGATGAGGTGGCTTAGTGTCCTATTTTGCACTTGATAAGCAAAGGGGTCTCGTGGTGACCTAATGGTATGACCTATGGCCTCTAGCAGAGAATCGTAAGTTAAAATCCAGGCACACATCTGAGTTTTTCGAAATTCATGATCATAACCCAGTATTTTTCAGCCAGTGGGTCGCAACCCCCTGGGAGGTAGCGAAGCCTCTTTAGGGGGGTCGCGGAGCCTCTTTTAGGTACTAGGAACACTATCTACTTCAGTAAAAAGAAAAGTTTAAACATACTTATTAGGTAAATGCGTTAACTAATTATATTTGTGACAAATGAAACACATGAAAAAAACGGGTAGGTGGTCGCGAAATATTTTGTCATGAAAAAGGTTGAAAAACACTGTCATAACCTAACCAACTTCAAAGAGCTGACAAACTCCCGACTTTGTCATTTCCAAGTTTATCTCTAAAACTGCTGAACCAATTTTTTCAAACTTCTACGAACTACGACAAAGAAATTCGCTTACACGTAAAAAAACCGTATCGAAATCGGTCTATTCGTTTACGAGCTACGATGCCACAGACAGACATTGGCGTCAAACTTATAACACCCCTCTTTTTTGCGTCGGGGGTTAAAAGCACAAATCCATGGTAACTTTCCTCTCGTTAGTATAACAAAATTAAATCTAACCTAATCTAATTTGTTTTGTTTTGTTCTTTTCCATTGGAGGACAATTTCCCAGTGTTTAGTAGGTTTTGCCGTTGTACAGTAAAAATAAATAAATCTAAAAAACGAAATATGAGAGGTATTGGTGTATGAACGATGACAGCGCGAATCAAACAGTCTTGTTATGTTTACGCCATCTTTGACGAGACATTTCGCATGACAGCGGTGTTGTTGCTAAGCAACGCATAGCCGTTACGTCGCTTAGCAACAACACCGTTGACGAAAATTCGTTCGCTATTACTATTTTATTCACACAATGGTTCAATAACATATATCTATCCCAGTCGTTGATGATAAAGAAAGAGTTTTGTTTCGAGTTGAGATAAGTAACCTTTTTGCTTGAACTTGAACCTGTACCATGTCAGGAACTGTGGTGCCAAAGTAAAAAAAAGTCATTACAGCCCTTGGGCTGTAAGCTTTTATTAACAGCATGGCATTTAAGTTTATCTGCCTGTTAGGGTGCTGCTTGCGAGCAAGTGTGATATGAACATATTATTTATAAATACATATTTTGCTCACAATATTGAAAGAAAAACTGACAAAAAAATCGAACGTCTCTTACAATTTAAAAAAAAAACTAAAATGCCTCAGAAATTCCTAGAACGTTTATAATAAAACCACAACCTCCAGATAACTAATTAAAGAATTAACAAACGCGAGTAAATTTCCTGACGCGCGTAATTCACGTCATACACAAACCCATTCCATTGTAATACAACCCTGCCACAATGAGACTTCGGTCCATCTAGTAAACAAATTTTACTGCATTTACACTCTCGCTTCGCTCTGCCTCGTGCCACGCATAGCACTCGATAGAAAACAAGTTTCTGTTTACAAGCCCCTGAAGCGATAGCGCAGTATCTTTAGAGAGAAAGACAGAATCATATTCGATGCAGAGAAAAATATATTACGCTTGTACCACCTAAAATGTAAAAATCTCGGTACCCAACTACTCTGATTGTAACCCAAGACTATCTGAAATATATTCTATACCTAGGTATAATACCACAATCTTGAAACATTTTTAGTAAAGCTAAGAAAACTTTCAATTTCATAAGCTAAATTTATTTTCATAATATTTTTTATAATAACACCATCACTTAGTGAAATGGAAATTGGGAAACATAAAACAGGGCAAAATCAAGGAGCAAGTAACAAAAATAGAGGGACCGTTGAGCAGCAGCTGAGGGCTACTACGAAATTCGAAAATCGAATCTCGTGTCGTGCCGTCCCGCTGACGCTAATATCATTTAATACGAGAGTGAGAGAGACGGTACCGTAAACTTCTTTAACTTTGCCCTCTGGCTCCAACATGGCTTATTCGATTTAGAGTCAATAGCTTAGTACTCTTATAGGTTTTAAACTTTTATCTACACGGGAATTATTATTACGGGGGGATAAAAGTTTAAAAACCTAGAAGGGTGCTAGTTATCAACTCTAAATCGAATCAGGCAATGTTGGGGCCAGAGGGCAAAGATGAAGCAGTTTACGGTACGTTACGAGCTTCGATTTTCGAATTTCGTAGTATTACCCGTGTTCCACGGCCGAGACTATTAGCAAGTGCTCGTTCATACCTCGCGATCGCGACTCGTCTCCAAATTCGCGCGCGAGTGTAAATGCGACACTACAAGCGAAGGTTGTAGCTAGGGCCGCAGAATATGTGTTGACTTGACTGTACAAGAACAGTGGCGGTTTTCCTTAAACAAACGTCCTCAAAACCCTGATCCTTATTTTTGTAAATATAAGGTTCATATTGCGCTAGCTAGATGGATATGAACTGATAGTGAATAACGTCACAATTTATATTATATATTGTGTATATTTTATTGTTTACTGGCTTATTCGCAAGGCTTATAAAAATCTGCTAGTTCCTTCATCATTATCATCATCTCAGCCTTAGGACGTCCACTGTGGACATAGGCCTCCCCCATAGACCTCTAGTTGCTTCGGTTTGAAGCGGCCTGCATCCACCGTGAACCCGTGCTTCAACCAGATCATCCGTCCATCTCGTTGGTGGATGTCTCACGCTGCGCCCGATCCGAAATCTTCGGCCTTTTCGGAACCCAACGGCCATCTGTCGCTAATTTCTTACTTTCCAATGAGAATTTCGAAAAATTACTTCATCCTCATCATCTCAGCCTATATACGTCCCATTGCTGGGCACAGGCCTCATCTCAGAACAAGAGGGCTTGGGCCATAGTTCCCACGCGGGCCCAGTGCGGATTGGGAACTTCGCACGCACCATTGAATCGCTTCGCAGTTTGTGCAGGTTCCTCACGATGTTTTCCTTCACCGCATAGCTTGTGGTAAATTTCTAATGTAATTCCGCACATGAATTTCGAAAAAAATACTTATCAATGCATATTTATGATATTCAAGATTTATACCAGGTGTGGCCTGTAATACGAGCAAAAAAATTCAAACATAGATCGTCCTCATCAAACTAAACAACATTAGTTCAGCGATTTAAAAAAATAATGGAGTCTTAGAATTTTCCCTTTCCATACAAATTAAATACTGCTATCAATGTACGTCATCCTAGAGCACAACTGACGTCGCCTGTCACGCTACAAACATCAAGCATTTTGCTTTACATTCCTTCTTCGAATATAGTTTCTAGACGCCCAGATGGCCTAGTGGTTAGAGAACCTGACTACGAAGCTTGAGGTCCCGGGTTCGATTCCGTGTCGGGGCAGATATTTGTATGAAAACTACGAATGTTTGTTCTCGGGTCTTGGGTGTTTAATATGTATTTAAGTATGTATCTATCTATATAATTATATTTATCCGTTGCTTAGTACCCATAACACAAGCTTTGCTAAGCTTACTTTGGGACTAGGTCAATTGGTGTAATTGTCCCGTGATATTTAATATTTAATATTTATTTATTTAATGTTGTTCAGTTTGACTAGTATGATCTATGTTTTAATTATTTGCACGTATTACAGGCCACACCCGGTATATTTCACTCAAGTTTTAAGTCTCGACTTAGCTCTGCGATAGGATAGACGTCA
>NC_133490.1:1805084-1805308 GCF_025370935.1 Choristoneura fumiferana | reverse complement strand
ACCAACTACCACACAAGATAACGAAAACGCGTCACAAGCACAAGATAAAACAAACAATAGACATAAAAATGTATGAGACAACAAAAATCAAAGAACACCAAGCGACTTGTGTTACTTGAACCACTATTCCCCGTGAATGCTCTGCTATCTTAGGCCTACGGGGGTTTTGAAGAAGAGGAAGAGGCCAAAGTTAAATGGTTTTATTGACCTTGTAACATAAATTA
>NC_133490.1:1756576-1804886 GCF_025370935.1 Choristoneura fumiferana | reverse complement strand
AAAATGGACAACTCGAAAGCATACGTCAAAGCAGAAAATAAACAAAATTTGAAATAAGTACATCAAAAGGAAAATTGACCATTCTGGATATCGTCGAAAATGGAACCTGTCCTATGGTAAAATTTACAGATGTACCTATGCCGAAAAAAAACGACCACTTACACACATTACTTAGGTACACTCAGAAATATGACGAATTGTAAATATGTGTTCTATCCAAAATCATTTGTTTGTGGGCTACATACATTAAGTTATGACTTGATTTAGACAATATTCAATTATCGCTTATTTAATTTTGCTCGTAATTCAAACTATCTGTATACCGAATTTCATCTAAATCAGTTCAGCGGTTTATACCTAGATATTTTCCTAGCACGAACGAAATGTTGTAAGAGTAACGAAATAAAAACATCGACAGTCCTGTTACAATCACAGACTTATATCGACTACCTACTAGACACTGCGTGCCACCATCTTGTACAAATTGAACGTAATCCGTACACTTTTAATCCTTTACAATTTATTTTTATAATTTGCAATGAATAGTTGTTTATATAGTGCAGCCTAAATGACTCTTTCAAGGTGTATTGTCTTTTTTAGTATAAATAAATAATAAAGACAAACACCTGTATCATTTAATTCCTCTACTTATTACCAACGTAAAGAAGTAATCAAACTTTTTATATTCATAGACGTTATTCATTAAAGAAGTATTTTTATATTTGTCTTTGTATAACCTCTATGTCGTTGCAGTGGTACTTATCGATAACAGGGACTGTCGATGTTTTTATTTGGTCAAACTCTACAACATTTCGTTCCTGCTAGGAAAATATCTAGGTATCATGATTTAGTAACAAACATTCAAACACCTTCACAAACGTTCACATTACTATTGAATACCCATCACACCGTATCTTACTATGGCCGTAACAGAAACGTGTTATATAGGCAAGTCAAAGTCTTTGTTTTTTTTTTAAAGTATGTGCCTATGCCCATTGCCCACTAGCAAGTTTCCTAACCAACCGTCGCCGTCTCGTGTCATACATAGATGAGTGTGTATACTGTCATGTATGCGCTTGACATTACGTTCCTGACACGTTTCTTTTAAGGTCATGGCATGTTATGTTGTAGTGGGTAGACATGATACAGTGTACTGGGAGTCTGGGTAGAGACCTTAACGCAGGTCCAATACAAGTTAAAACTAAACTGCCTGTTTTTTGCATAACTGTAAGTCTACATCGCGTAATATTCATCGTAATCTAGTTACACTATTATTGCCTTCTTTTGAAGTGTCCGCGCCCCAGGGACACCACGCCGAAAGAGACAGCGCATCCCTCTCGCTCGCCGACCTTTTAGTTTTCGTCCGGCGTTTCTTATTTAGTTTCCGCGCAAATTATCTCCAATTCTTCATATTATTAAACATCTGAGGGAGAACTAGCCCCCACCCCCCCTGGGGGCTTAATGACGGAGCGGTCAGCGCCCCCCTCTTCCCTACACTTGTTTCTTGTAAAATTTTTCCCCGATCTTTATTTTCTTTCGTAGACGTATATAATTAGAGTTTGTGCGTGTGTGCGTTAGGGGGTGCCGCGCGTGTGTGGGTAAGGGTGTAAGTCCAGTTATTAGTTTTCTTGTGAGTTTCGTTTGCGATGCTTTTGTTGGATTTCGATAATTTCGCGACAACGCTGGTTATCGTGGGGAGGGAAATCAATAATGTGTGGTAAGAATATGCTGAAGGAGGGGCTATTAAGTAAATCCCTATTTATCGAACGAATCGTTTCTCTTTTTCGTAATTACTGAGGCTGTAAGTTGTATTTTGAGGGCAAATGAGAAAATTTACTGGTAGCCTGGTCATTCTACAGTTTTTTTGAAAATAATTCGATATTTGGATATGTTTTGTATAAGTACGGCTTTTATTTCAAGAACCTATATTTTGGAATTAGGCAAAATAGATTTCGGAAGATGGTAAAAAAAATTGTATCCTAAAATAAGTAGGTGATTTTTTTGAGCAAAAATGTTATCAGTAAATTTATTGTCAAAATATGTTTAAATAATTCAGTTTAAGACCCGCAAGCTGAATCCACTAATATATCTAACAGGAAATTAAAAATAATTTCAAATCCAACAATACGAGTAGATTGGAAATTACGTATTTTGTTAAACCGATATAACATGAGCAGCAAAAATAAGTAGAAAAAGTCTCAAGGCACGTTAAAAAGACATACCTAAACCCTAACTATACTTGCCTTTCATGCCACTACCGTAATTATTTTTTAATTTTTACTTTATAAAATATGAAGCCTTTTTTTAAGTTACTTTAAAACAAATAAATGGATTTTACATGTGTTACAAAGAACATAAATAAAACGAGTAAATTATGAAGTAAATAGGCTTATAGCAATTTCGCCTGATTTTTACAGAATTATTAAAGATTATTTTTTATAAAATTTTACTAACGCGGTGATATAATTATATGCAAAAAAAAATTGCTTATTTGAATTAATGTTGATTTTACTTAGAGCGAAGGTGTTAGGTGACTAGGGTATGGGTATAATCAGTCTGACGCTGGAATTGGATTGGATCTTGAAATCTTGATTCTGAATCTCGCGCTTTTGTTTTCTTAAAAAATAAATGTTTAGGCTTCCATAGCCAACAAGAATCTATTATAGCTTCGACATATTCGTCTGTCACAGCTTAACTCGAGCTAAAATCGATTAAAGACGAGTTATCCGTTACAATAAATTATACCTATAATTTAATGTCACATCATAGCTTTTAGACTCCATTCGTTTATTTTAGCATTAGAAAGAACAAGTTCATAAAAGTTAAGTATAAAATAAACATAAAGCATATACAAGGTGTTAATTAAATAACTGAAAATCAGAAAGTAGTTTGCTCAGAATCGAGAGTAGATTCGATTACACTATGTTTTAAATCAGGTTGTGTTTGTGTTTTTAAATCCTTTTTTTAATGTGCCCAGTCTAAAAGTAACGACTGCAACAGGCGCCAATTATATGTTTTTTTAGCGAGGTTGCATACTATTTGGATAATTTAATACTGAACGTTTTGCTATCAATGTGTGATTTTCTTCTCAAAACACAACTGACAAATTCATATTATGAGTAGAGTTAGAAATGAAGTAGAATTACTGACTTAGCAAAACATACGAATATCATTTAAAATAATGAAGATATTCAAAAATAAATGAAATCAACTAACTTAAAATGGAAAAATATTTTGGGGTGTCTAAGGTTTTCAGTTATTTCATTAACACCTTGTTTATAATAATCAAATATGTATCTGACATTTATATACAGTGTGTTACCGGCAGCCAGGCTTTATACTATTCGATTCTCTTAGAACACCATCGCTAGAAAACCTGCTACTTAAGTATCAAATAAAAAACCGCATTCATCGGTTCATCGGTCCACCCCTTTAAGAACTACGGTGCCACAGACAGACAGACACACACAGACACACATAGCGGTCAAACTGTTAACATCCCTCTTTTTGCGTCGGGGGTAAAAACTAAAAGGTTGAAAGCGCCTGATGTGGATCGTGCGGGAAACGTTATACCTACTAATTCAACGCTGACGAATCCGGACCACCCAGATAATAAAACAGCACCTTCTTGAATATCGATGGTTTATTTTATGGTGGTTCATGAATATGTACGGATCCCTGATCCTGGCTACGCAGGCCCACTTTATGAGGTTATTTAAATAACGAAGGTGTTTGAAATTAACAGTAAGAGGACCATGGACTTTTGTTTAAGTGACCGTCAGTCGGGCTATTTTTCCCCTAAGGTAAAAAGAGGGGTGTTATAAGTTTGACGTTGCCATTTTGGCTACGGAACCCTAAAAATAAGTCTATTGTTCAACTCTGTAAAGTTCCATAGTCGGGACCCATCTGAATTGTGACCAGTTAAATTTCCACAGAGTTCTAGACTAGGGACTAGACTTTTTTTTTAACACTCGGATATTTTTTATTTCATACTATTTTGATGTTACTGTTAAAATGGTAGCTATTAAGTTTCAAGGACATAATGCCACGTAATTTTTAACCCGTATTTTACTCATAAATTAAAACCGGGCGGATTTACCGTGATATAACATATTTGGAAATATTATTAATATGTTACTTTTATAATTTAGGTAGCTTGGAAACTTTCTGAACAGTCATTTCTAAACCCAAAAATTTCACAAAACCGTTTCTATGAATCACTGTGATACGTGATATGTCGCATTGAAACATACAACATTATACACTCATTCTCCTTTCACGTAATACATAAGCCATAGAATTTTAAAATGTCCTCTAAAACAGAGGTTTGATCAAAACTGCATCTAATTCTCGCCACATAAAGTTTAACTTTGCTTGCCTTTTTGAGACAGAACGTCTTTGTATTATGACAATTTATATTAGCTATTGAGAACATGTTTTTGTTTGTGGTTTCCTTAAGAATGACGTATTTAGATTAACTTCAATATGACCGAGTTTTGTGGTGTGATGCATTTCAATGGGCCGATTTGAGAAGCAATGCTTAGTCAACATTTTAGGTAACTTTAAGATGTAGGTGGCATTCACGGAATAAAATACATTTCGCAGGGTTGAATGGGGGGTTTGACAGAGGCGAAATATCTCTAGATGGCGCTAGTATCGTGATCGGTTAAATAAGTAAATGAGCCAATCGCAAGCAACTCAAACGGACCTCACTTTACTAACATAGTAAAAGAGGACAAGTAAGTTCACTCCGACCCTTTAGGAGACTTAACTGCCTACTCCGGCGCGGACGCTTAGGGTTGCCGACGTCTATTTTAGATTAATTACCTACCGGCAAATAATTGTAGTACGAAAGTTAACTTGAAATTGTCTAATGTCTGTCTCTAGAGTAAGCAGACATATTTTATGCCGTTATATTATTATTATTCTAAATTTAAAAATATTATTTATAAATTTGCCGGAATGTTGATGAGGACTGTTTACATACTACTCATGTTTACCTACACATAACACTATAACTATATTTTTTATAGGTAGGTAGGTACCTATCTATTATTATTTTATGTGTCCTTGCACAAAACTATTAGATACACTACACTTATTTATATACTACTAATTTACAACTATACCTAATACACAAAATACGTAAGTACGAGTACGCGAACGTAAAAGGTGATCATCTCGCGAAGCGAGCGCAAGACTACAGAAACTTAATCCTCCTTAAATTATCAGTGTGTGCGTGCGGCGGTTGCGTGCGTACCGGCGCCAAACGGCGCGCACAAATTTAAGCCGCGTGATTTACTTTTGTTCGAAGTGAGCTTATTTGTCCTCATTTACTATGATACTAACGCCTATTAACGATATGTCGCCTCTGTGACAACCCTCATTCATCATCATCATCTCAGCCGTAGGACGTCCGCTGTTGGACATAGGTCTCCCCCATAGACCAGTTGCTTTAGTTGGAAGCGGTCTGCATCCACCGCGAACCGCGGCTTTACCCAGTTCATCCATCCACCTTGGTGGACGCCCTACGCTGCGCTTGCCGATCCGCGGTCTCCATTCGTGAACTTTTTGCCCCAAACGGTAAACGGTTGAGTTAGTTTCATTGAAATTTATTCTAAGTCAGAATAGGCTATAACAAGCACTTTTGAATGCCCAAAAAAATCTACCAGTTCGGAAAAGCTCTATTGACAAACTGGCAAGAAACTCAGCGATTTTATTTTTTCTAACAGGTCTACAATTAGATTCACTAAGTAAGGGATCGCCAATGCGGATCAGAATTTACAATAGTTCACTTTCCTCTCTCCTATTTATAATATTCTTAAGGTTTAGCACGATCCCTTATATTTATATAATGTAGGTACCTACTTATAACTGTTACGTATGAATCATACATAATAGTTATTTATTTATTTATTTTAGGAAAACAAACAGCTTGAAATAATACAAAGTATAAAACACATAAAAATATTACAGTAGCTACAACAGTTTCACTATTAACAAGAAACATAACATGCTGCTCAGGCAAGACAAAAAAAAAACTAAATTTACAAGCACAACATCATCTTATTGTATTGAGGCACATGAACAAAGATATTAAAGATTAAATACACTTGTACTAATTCAAAAGAATTAATAAAGAGACTTATCGACAGCGGTTCCATTGCTAACATTGCCCTGCTCTTCAAAGCAGTAGCATATTGTTGCAAGCTCATATTGAAAACATCTATATCGGGAAAATTATAAGTGTATGATCCCTTGATCTTTTGAGCAGTGTATTCATCCTAGGTGACGTCTGGCGATGAGGTGGCTTAGTGTCCTATTTTGCACTTGATAAGCAAAGGGGTCTCGTGGTGACCTAATGGTATGACCTATGGCCTCTAGCAGAGAATCGTAAGTTAAAATCCAGGCACACATCTGAGTTTTTCGAAATTCATGATCATAACCCAGTATTTTTCAGCCTGTGGGTCGCGACCCCCTGGGAGGTAGCGAAGCCTCTATTAGGTACTAGGAACACTACCTACTTCAGTAAAAAAAAGTTTAAACATACTTATTAAGTAAATGCGGTATAAAACACATGAAAAAAACGGGTAGGTGCGAAATATTTTGCCATGAAAAAGGTTGAAAAACACTGTCATAACCTAACCAACTTCAAAGAGCTGACAAACTCCCGACATTGTCATTTCCAAGTTTATCTCTAAAACTGCTGAACCAATTTTTTCAAACTTCTACGAACTACGACAAAGAAATTCGCTTACACGTAAAAAAACCGTATCGAAATCGGTCTATTCGTTTACGAGCTACGATGCCACAGACAGACATTGGCGTCAAACTTATAACACCCCTCTTTTTTGCGTCGGGGGTTAAAAGCACAAAATCCATGGTATCTTTCCTCTCGTTAGTATAACAAAATTAAATCTAACCTAATCTAATTTGTTTTGTTTTGTTCTTTTCCATTGGAGGACATTTTTCCCAGTGTTTAGTAGGTTTTGCCGTTGTACAGTAAAAAAAATCTAAAAAACGAAATATGAGAGGTATTGGTGTATGAACGATGACAGCGCGAATCAAACAGTCTTGTTATGTTTACGCCATCTTTGACGAGACATTTCGTATGACAGCGGTGTTGTTGCTAAGCAACGCATAGACGTTACGTCGCTTAGCAACAACACCGTTGACGAAAATTCGTTCGCTATTACTATTTCATTCACACAATGGTTCAATAACATATATCTATCCCAGTCGTTGATGATAAAGCAAGAGTTTTGTTTCGAGTTGAGATAAGTAACCTTTTTGCTTGAACTTGAACCTGTACCATGTCAGGAACTGTGGTGCCACAAAGTAAAAAAAAGTCATTACAGCCCTTGGGCTGTAAGCTTTTATTAACAGTATGGCATGTAAGTTTATCTGCCTGTTAGGGTGCTGCTTGCCAGCAAGTGTGATATGAACATATTATTTATAAATATATATTTTGCTCACAATATTGAAAGAAAAACTGACAAAAAAATCGAACGTCTCTTTCAATTTAATAAAAAAAAACTAAAATGCCTCAGAAATTCCTAGAACGTTTATAATAAAACCACAACCTCCAGATAACTAATTAAAGAATTAACAAACGTGAGTAAATTTCCTGACGCGCGTAATCCACGTCATACACAACCCATTCAATTGTAATACAACCCTGCCACAATGAGACTTCGGTCCATCTAGTAAACAAATTTTACTGCATTTACACTCTCGCTTCACTCTGCCTCGTGCCACGCATAGCACTCGATAGAAAACAAGTTTCTGTTTACAAGCCCCTGAAGCGATAGCGCAGTATCTTTAGAGAGAAAGACAGAATCATATTCGATGCAGAGAAAAATATATTACGCTTGTACCACCTAAAATGTAAAAATCTCGGTACCCAACTACTCTGAATGTAACCCAAGACTATCTGAAATATATTCTATACCTAGGTATAATACCACAATCTTGAAACATTTTTAGTAAAGCTAAGAAAACTTTCAATTTCATAAGCTAAATTTATTTTCATAATATTTTTTATAATAACACCATCACTTAGTGAAATGGAAATTGGGAAACATAAAACAGGGCAAAATCAAGGAGCAAGTAACAAAAAATAGAGGGACCGTTGAGCGGCAGCTGAGGGGCTACTACGAAATTCGAAAATCGAATCTCGTGTCGTGCCGTCCCGCTGACGCTAATATCATTTAATACGAGAGTGAGAGAGACGGTACCGTAAACTTCTTTAACTTTGCCCTCTGGCTCCAACATTGGCTTATTCGATTTAGAGTCAATAACTTAGTACTCTTATAGGTTTTAAACTTTTATCTACACGGGAATTATTATTACGGGGGGATATAAGTTTAAAAACCTAGAAGGGTGCTAGTTATCAACTCTAAATCGAATCAGGCAATGTTGGGGCCAGAGGGCAAAGTTGAAGCAGTTTACGGTACGTTATGAACTTCGATTTTCGAATTTCGTAGTATTACCCCTGTTCCACGGCCGAGACTAGTAGCAAGTGCTCGTTCATACCTCGCGATCGCGACTCGTCTCCATATTCGCGCGCGAGTGTAAATGCGACACTACAAGCGAAGGTTGTAGCTAGGGCCGCAGAATATGTGTTGAGTTGACTGTACAAGAACAGTGGCGGTTTTCCTTAAACAAACGTCCTCAAAACCCTGATCCTTATTTTTGTAAATATAAGGTTCATATTGCGCTAGCATGATGGATATGAACTGATAGTGAATAACGTCACAATTTATATTATATATTGTGTATATTTTATTGTTTACTGGCTTATTCGCAAGGCTTATAAAAATCTGCTAGTTCCTTCATCATCATCATCTCAGCCTTAGGACGTCCACTGTTGGACATAGGCCTCCCCCATAGACCTCTAGTTGCTTCGGTTTGAAGCGGCCTGCATCCACCGTGAACCCGTGGCTTCAACCAGATCATCCGTCCATCTCGTTGGTGGATGTCTCACGCTGCGCCCGATCCGAAATCTTCGGCCTTTTCGGAACCCAACGGCCATCTGTCGCTAATTTCTTACTTTCCAATGAGAATTTCGAAAAATTACTTCATCCTCATCATCCCAGCCTATATACGTCCCACTGCTGGGCACAGGCCTCATCTCAGAACAAGAGGGCTTGGGCCATAGTTCCCACGCGGGCCCAGTGCGGATTGGGAACTTCGCACGCACCATTGAATCGCTTCGCAGGTTTGTGCAGGTTTCCTCACGATGTTTTCCTTCACCGCATAGCTTGTGGTAAATTTCTAATGTAATTCCGCACATGAATTTCGAAAAATTACTTATCAATGCATATTTATGATATTCAAGATTTATACCAGGTGTGGCCTGTAATACGAGCAAAAAAATTCAAACATAGATCGTCCTCATCAAACTAAACAACATTAGTTCAGCGATTTTAAAAAATAATGGAGTCTTAGAATTTTCCCTTTCCATACAAATTAAATACTGCTATCAATGTACGTCATCCTAGAGCACAACTGACGTCGCCTGTCACGCTACAAACATCAAGCATTTTGCTTTACATTCCTTCTTCGAATATAGTTTCTAGACGCCCAGATGGCCTAGTGGTTAGAGAACCTGACTACGAAGCTTGAGGTCCCGGGTTCGTTTCCCGTGTCGGGGCAGATATTTGTATGAAAACTACGAATGTTTGTTCTCGGGTCTTGGGTGTTTACTATGTATTTAAGTATGTATCTATCTATATAATTATATTTATCCGTTGCTTAGTACCCATAACACAACTTTGCTAAGCTTACTTTGGGACTAGGTCAATTGGTGTGAATTGTCCCGTGATATTTATTATTTAATATTTAAAACTATTATTTTAATCGCTGAACTAATGTTGTTCAGTTTGACGAGTATGATCTATGTTTTAATTATTTGCTCGTATTACAGGCCACACCCGGTATATTTCTCTCAAGTTTTAAGTCTCGACCTAGCTCTGCGATAGGATAGACGTCAAGCACAGTATTGTTTTATTGTTATGAGCCATTGCTATCCTACGAGAACAATGCAGTTTGCGGTATAATCTGTGTGATAAATTTCATCCAAATTCCAGTCGTTTTAGCGTGATTTAAAACATTAAAAAAATCCAAAACTTCACATTTAATTAATAACGACATAAGGGCAATAATTATTTGATTAGAAAAATATTATACACTAACAAAAAACAACAACAACAACACAACAAAACACAAAAAAACATAATTTGTCTCGATTTCCGTGTTTCTATTTTCTCTGCTTTGTAAATGTCACGAATAAATATTTTTTCTTTCTTTCTTTATACCCGGCCCATCCGGTATAATTCAGAGTTTAAAAACATTAGACAATCACAAAACATTTCATTTAATTATAAAAACAAACATAATTAAGAAATCCGTTTCATTACAAACGAATAAACCGAAAACTACCTAATACAAGTATAAAACTCAGTCTTAATACCAATTGCCCATTTCCCCCCATTTTCCCGGAAATTTTTGCCGATAGTTAGTTCGCACACATGCTCGCCGTATACACACACGGGGGCGCGCGTGTGTGGGTGAGGGGAGGTTGGGGTGGCAACTCTGTTAAACTAATTATTGTAAGCGAGGTTGGGCGTCTAAGATTTTTCTACAGGCTATATGTGTCTTTATAATATGTGTGTATATCCATTTAATCTTATGGATCAATATTACTGTTGCGTAACTTCATATGAAATGATTTGGGGTTCTCACTGTTGTAATCTACTATACTTTTCCCGACACTTCGCACATGAATACCATAAGATCTGACCATGATATGTCTGTGTGTCTGTCTGTGGCATCGTAGCTCTTAAACAGGTGGACCGATTTGAATGCGGGTTGTTTTTATTGAAAGCAGGTTTTCTAGCAATGGTTCCTAGATATGTTTCATCAAAATCGGTTCAGCCGTTTTTGAGATGTTAAACTTTAAAGTGACGAAGTCGCGGGTTTTCTACTTTTTGTTGGTAAGGTTATCTTTTTTTACAAAATTGCCATGGGATACCGAAAAATCACACCATAGTTTTCATTAACTGTGCCACAAGACTAATCCTAACGGTTGAAATTTAAAGATTTTATTCCGATCGCGTGGGAATCCTTACTTATATTATAACTGCGACAGTGTGTGTGTTTGTATCACAGACATGATATTGTTTAAGTATATGAAGTTCGTGGTTTGTATGTTTGTGTGTTTGTATGTTTGTCCGCCTTTGACGTCGAAACGGAGCGACGGATCGACGTGATTTTTGGCACAGAGATAGTTTATGGGCCAGAGAGTCACATTGGCTACGTTTATCCAGGAAAATGCACAATTCCCGAGAGAACAGGGGGGACACAACTTTTGCTACTTTAGGAGCGATTATTTCCGGAAATCTTCACTTAATATTTTTTTTTTTTGAGAAACTTTAATATCTTTTCAAAAACGTGCCAATTGTTGATGCGAGTTAAAAAAATTTTTTTTTTTTCAATTTCTGTTACGTTTAGGTATGGAGTGCCCCCCCTATAAATATATATTTTTGTAATTTAACTACAAAACTAAATAGCGGCTTTTACAAGACATCTGTACACCAAATTTCATTGATTTACATCTTGTAGTTTTCGAGTAAAATGCCTGTGACCGACAGACGGACTTGACGAAACTATAAGGGTTCCGTTTTTGCCATTTTCCGGAACCCTAACAAATTACATTTTAACAAGCATTGTCGTTCAATTGTAGCTGTAATATAAACGGGCCGGGTCATTATGATGATACAGTAATAAAGACCATTCGATTCTATTATAACGGTGGCCTACTGCGACAGTTTATGATGTTTTACGACACGATTATTTAGCTAGGCACTTGTCCTACCGCCGGCGATAAGCGAGAAGCTAGCTATGATAGTTAAGAGAAGTTTCCCTGCCGGCCGCGTGGCCGCGATATTGCTGTCTTTATCGCTCGTGACATAAGCGCTCGCAGCCGTCCCCCCCATGCCTTCCGCAACGACGTCCGTATAGAGATAGCTGTAGGCTTTTCAAGATTTGGGCGGTTGAATTTTGGGTTTCGTTGTCATCATATTATACGAAAAGTATAGCACAGAAATCAATGATATTTTACAATCAAGATATTCATTATATTTTCTATGCCTGTGGTTATTTGGATTTTTGTAAAAATGCTCTATTAGTCTGTAATTCTCGTGCAAAGTTGACATCTTTTTTTTTATCGACTTTTGAGCTCCTGTATAATTCTGATATTACACATTTAGTCTAGTCCAAAAAATTCATCTATTGCTGTTGCCTAGTTTTCAAATGAGACCGGGACTACGTTTGTATGGAGAATGGAACGAAGAGACTTCTCTTAAGTCCGCGTTTCAACGAGATGTGAGGATGAGAGCATAAGGCGATGAGTCATTATTTCTGTTTAATATTAGCTTACTCCGCATTATGGTAATAATTGTTTTTTATCCCCAGACGCAAAAAGAGGGGTGTTATAAGTTTGACCGCTCTGTGTGTCTCTCTGTCTGTCTGTCTGTCTGTCTGTCTGCGGCACCGTAGCTCTTAAACGGGTAGACCGATTTGAATGCGGATCCATTTGAAAGCTGGTTTTCTAGCGATGGTTCTTAGACATGTTTCATCAAAATCGGTTTAGCTATTTTTGAGATATTGAACTTTGAAGTGACAAAGTCGGGGGTTTTCCAACTTTTTGCTGGTAAGGTTCGGTTATTTATTAACCTGTCCTCGCACAGCACATCTCTGGTGGAAACATCTGAGCGGAGCGAGGCGAGGTAAATGAAGCGTTTCTATTGGTTCATTGAAAACACATCCCCCGCAACGCTCATCGCACGTCTCTGGTGTAAACGGAGCCAAACTGTGCTACTTTCCTCGAAATTAGTGCGTTACAGGAAAATTTCAAATTCGAACAATAATGCCGAGTAAGCTAACATTCAACAGAAATAATGACATACATCGTCCCAAGAAGGCGGCTTTCATCAAGTTGGCGTTATAACTGACCAATAGTCAGTTGTTTTTAACCCCAACGCAAAAAGAGGGGTGTTATAAGTTTGACCGCTATGTGTGTCTGTCTGTCTTGGTGTCTGTCTGTGGGCCGGTAGCTCTTTAACGGGTGGACCGATTTGAATTTTTATTTATTTGAAATCAGGTTTTTTAGCGATGGTTCTTAGACATGTTTCATAAAATCGGTTCAGCCCTTTTTGAGATATTGAACTTCGAAGTGACAAAGTCGGCGGTTTTCCAACTTTTCGTTGGTAAGGTTATGTTATGTAATAATAATAACAATTTCAATATAGGTATAGAGATAGTTTGAACCCCAAGGATCAACATAGGATACCTTTTATTCCGTTAGAGGGCGCCACCGCGCGATAACCTAGATACGCTACTATGAACTATGTTTTATAAAAAATCCATAAACCTGAAGCAAATCAAGGCTCCCATGATAAAATTTGCTACAGGCCGCGCGCTTACATATATATTACATATAATATTCCAGGTATGCTATGCCTGAGAGGAAACTAAATAAATAAAAACTTCATAAATATACCTAACTATAAAAAGAAAGCACCATCTAAGAGGCCCTCCTGCGGCATAGACCCCAGCACACTGGCGGCATTACCTCTCTGTACAGTCAGAGAAATTCGCTGGGAGAGGTAAGCGCCAGCTCTGGGGTCTCCTGAGGTCTCTATCAGCCAGGACGACAAGGCCCCCATGAAGGCCCTCATGTCAGCCGACCAGGGACCCATTGTCTCCACTGCGAGCGCCGCAAACTCATAGTCCTTTAAAAGAGAAGAGTATTTGCGGCGCTTGAGAACTTGGGCCTGGTCAGCTGCAGCCCCGGCTTGTGAGCGGGTTGCCTGAATGTCGACACACGTTGCGTCCCACACCAGAGCCCTACCCAGCTTCCATGGCACCAGAGTAGCCCCGTCGGGGCGCTTGCCTCGTCTCTGGCCATGCCCACAGGTTCAAGGATTGCGGGCACAGAGACGGTGGCAAGCGAGCGGCGGACCAGGTCATTGATGGTGCCATGGCGGAATAAGCGATCAGCGCTTTTGGAACACGAGAGGCCGTGACGTCCCAGCTAATCTACGTCCTTACCACATATTGTTGTATGTTGTGTTGTGTTCCTAAATATTCATCATCCAGCCTATATACGTCCCACTGCTGGGCACAGGCCTCCTCGCAGAACAAGAGGGCTTGGGCCATAGCACCCACGCGGGCCCAGTGCGGATTGGGAACTTCACATACACCATTGAATTGCTTCGCAGGTTTGTGCAGGTTTCCCCTCACGATGTTTTCCTTCACCGCAGAGCTCGTGGTAAATTTCAAATGTAACTCCGCACATGAATTTCGAAAAACAGAGGTGCGAGCCGGGGTTTGAACCCACGACCCTCTGCTTGAGAGGCGATAGGTCAAACCACTATGCCACCACGGCTTCCTAAATATAAATAAATTATAATGCTATGCCTTCTCATCACTTGCCGTAGATAGGGTAATCTCTGAAAGGTCCTTAACCCAATTCAAAAGATAATCATCCACGTATATCTGTTATTTTCATATTCCTATCAACCAACATTACACTAGTAGGGGGTATATTTACTATGATTACAAATGATTACAAATTATATTTCATTGATATTATTTGGTGGAAGGATTTCTGAGAAATTGGAGTATAGACCGGCTAAGTGAGAGTAACTCAGACACGTTGGGTTCAGTAGCTTTATTTATTTATATGAAAGCCGACGAATTAGGACTATGGATAGTTCAAGTTTCTAGCTAACCGCAAGACTTATTACTAGAGAGAGAGAGAGAGAGAGAGAGAGAGAGAGAGAGACATCTATTTGAATATGTTTGAAGTGGGAGCACCAAAGTTCGCATAGGTACTTTTCGCTATTAGTAATTCTTTTTTTTAGCATTAACTAGAAAAAAGGTACAAACAATCTTGACGAGTCTTTTTACTTAAAAACGGTTTAAAAAAAACGGCCAAGAGCGTGTCGGACACGACCAAGATGGGTTCCGTAGCCATTACGAAAAAATCCACTAATATTTTTCTAAGGATTTCGTATTGTGTACGGAGTCTTCCAAGTTTAGGTATATTTTATACCTTAGGCTGCTTTTACTCTTAGGGGCTGTTTCACCATCCATTGATTAGTGTTAACTGGCGGGTTAGGTGTGATGCCGTCTCTATTTGTTTAATTCGAATAGACGGAGACGGCATCACATTTAACCGTCGGTTAACGCTAATCAATGGATGGTGAAACAGCCCATTAAACTACTAATAATTCTCAAGCAATCTTTACCGTTATAATTTTCCTTGTATATTAGATATCAAAGCCGTGGTGGCCTAGTGATTTGACCTATCGCCTCTCAAACAGGGGGTCGTGGGTTCAAACATATTAACATACACATATTAAATAGTATAAATTACGTTCAACGACCAAAAACACTTGGGAATTTACCTAGCTTCTGAAAATTCCGTTAGGAGCATTTGTTATTGTTCTCTAGTGGGTTATTCCGCCATTTTGATCGGCAACGTCATACAAAAGGAAGGAAACTCTCGTCGATTGATTTAGCTATTTTGAAACCACAGGAATGACGTAATATTTGGTAAGATAATAGTAATTTTAACCTCAACAACAATATTTAACCCAAGTTCCCGATCCGCAATGGGCTCGTGTGGGAACTTCGCCCCAGGCCTTTCATTCTAATGATAATAATAATAATGCTGATGAAAACAGTTCGTGGTTAATTACATTAGATTTACTCCCTGTTTCACCATTAATTGATTAATTTTATGTGAATAATATCTGTGATGCCGTCTCTGTATGTTTGTCCGAATAGACGGAGACGGCATCACATTTATCTGTCAAATAAAATATATCAAATAGTAGTGAAACAGGCTCTGATCCAAGTGCTGATCACTGTCCCAAAAGTAGCTATCTTTAACTTCATGCATCAGGTTCATCCACCATTACCTCTCATATTTCGTTTTCTATAATTTTTTTACCGTAGGTACAACGGCAAAACCTACTAGACACTGGCAAAATTGTCCTCCGATGGACAGAGCCATATTTTTTTAAAGAAACAACAACAAAATATATCAAATAGTGGTGAAACAGGCTCTGATCCAAGTGCTGATCACTGTCCCAAAAGTAGCTATCTTTAACTTCATGTTTTATTTATTGTCTCTGACGTTTCGACCACGTTGCAGCAACCGTGGTCATGAATTGACTGAAATGCACTGAAATTCTGTGCAGGTTGTAGGACCTTGTGCAAGGTCCGCCCGGATTGCTACCACCATCTTGCTCGCTAATCCTGCCGTGAAGCAGCAGTGCTTGCACTGTTGTGTTTCGGCGTGGAGAGTAAGACAGCAGGTGGAATTACTGGCACTTGAGGTATCCCATATGTTATGTCGCCTAGATCCTGCATAAATACCAACTTTAACAGCATGACAAGTGAAAAACCAATTATTCAAGCCAGACCCCTTAGGCATGGTTCCGAAAATGCTGGCAGCGATCTGTCTTTTAATAGCTAAGCTAATTCTTTCTCTGAGGAAGCTGCCAGCTTTGACTTGGATGTGAACTTAATGTCAGGACTTGAAGTACTGTCTCCATCGAATGCTTTACTAAACGAAGTGGCCCCTGAGTAACGTGACCAGACGTCCCGTTTTGAACGGGACTGTCCCTTTTTTTGATTACGAGTCCCGGTGTCCCCAAAATGAAAACCGGGACGCAAAATTGACCCGTTTTCAAAAATCGCGCGAAATTTCAGTTCTAAAGGCGATGTTAACTAAGGTGAACATAAAAAAAACGTACCAAGCCGTTCATTCTTACATAAAAGCATCACCAGCTGTGTTAAAGCATATTTGTTCCTCTGTATAATAATATTGAAATTTAAGTAAATATTTTGAATATATTTTTTTAATTTATATTAAAATTCTTATGAACTTAACTTTTTCTAAATAAATGACGTTAAAAGTGCTTTTTTTTATTGACTACCTGTTAATTGACCTAAATAAACTATTGTCCCGTTCTGAATCAAAAAATAAATGGTCACTTTACCCCTGAGTCTCTTAAAATATTTTTATGAAACATGTATGACTTGTCCAGGGAAGAAGCTAATCAGACATTTCAAAAACTAATGGCTGTACAGTCACCAACACCAATATCTGACATAACAAGCGTGCATAAATATCTGATACGTCTCTATTTCTAGGGCCGGAAGAACGTGGCGGATATTAATGCTGGTCACTGTACCACAAAAACTTATTAAACATTTAACAGTTTTCTATGAAGCGATACGTGATAACGTGTCCAAGGGCCGTCTAAGATTTTGGGGTAACACGTTTAATGTTTAAAGGTTAAAAGTAATGATACTTTTGCCATCCAATCGAATAAAAAAAAATATACTTAACTGAGTTGTTCAGTCACAGTTTTAAGTGCAGAATAGGTGCTCCAAGGTAAGCTAAGTTTATAAGATTGACAAAGTTTGTTTTTGTACCAATAATAAATTAAACAACTAGGTATTTTTTAAATATTTTTGAAAAAGAGGCATTTTTAATTTCGCCTAAATATATTTTTATATGTTCATATATAACTTTGCCAGCTATTGCCAGCCTAAAAAAAACTATTCGTTACCTGTTTATTTATATTTTATCAAAGAAAACAACTAACAAATCCTCACGCATTCCAAAAGCATGAACTTGTTTTCCCAGACTAAAAGACAACCCCTTATCAAATGTCAACGCACATATCAACTCAAGAAAAACAACTCATAAAATATAATCAAACAAACAAGTAGAATAATTAGAACCATACTGAGTCACGACTGACTCAAACATCGGGTACCTATATATAAATCGCTTAGCTACCGGCACATCCATTCAAATCAAGACGCTCGCATCGGAAACATGTATTCCAAAATCGCTTTATTTGTCGCTCTGAACTTAGTCGCTGTCTTCGCTCAAAAGGCATGCGACTGCAGTGATGATCAAATCGAACAATCCCTCAAGGAATCAACAGACATCACTGACTTTCTGAATGAACTAGCTGCAAAAGACATCCCTGAAGAAGAGAAGTACCCAGTCGTTCCTCCAAACGTGATTACTGGTATGCTAGCCTGTGACTGCAAAGAGAACTTTAGAAGGAAGAGGAGGATTATCAAGGAAGATGTTGCTGACAGACCTATCAAGGCCACACCGAGACTGTCTAGGAGGAACTGCCCCAAGGGTTACTCGAGAATCGGACCGATTTGCATGCCGCAACACCAACTTTTGTAATTTCAAAATCGCAGACTTCAAAGTGAAAAGGCAAGAAAACTGTTGTAGTAAATTAAAAAATGGAAATGTCAAGAGAAGAAGTACTTAATGGGAGGAGTGCAACTCTTTTGTCATCGCCAGTGACAGTGTTAAAATGGCTGTAAAAATGTGATTTTTGTATTTTTTCGTGAATTTGATTAGGTTTTTAATTTTTTAGTTCAGATCGAGTTTTAAAGTGGGGTTTATTTGTCGTTTACATGAGAACCAGTGAAACAAAAGTAATGAAAGTATTATTTCTTTATTAATTAATGTTTACTTTTAAATAGTTTTAATTCGAAAGCTTTAATTAGTTTAATTAATTTAAGTTGGCGAAGAGGCATGCATTTAATGTGTTTAATAAAATATATTTTTCCACTTATTTCATTGTATTTAATGAAAATCCAACATGTTTACTTTCTTTTGAAACTCAGTAAGTATACATAGTTTATTTCTCTTTTGAACTAAGAAGACACATATAAGTTATTAAGAATAAAATCGTAAATAAAACTTAACTATAGTTTAATAATAAAAAATTGACTGTTTATTACCATTTGTGTTTGTTCTAGTCCTACTCGACAAACGTTATTTAGCGTCTACAGACAAACAAGTGTAATTTAAATAATAATTGCAGGTTAAATGTTAGCATATTATTACAAACCAGACCATCAGGTTTTTAATCATAAACAATAGCACAATTTTGTTTACCTGCGCGTTTTGTATCAACTTCCAATTTAAACATGTTTGTTAAAACCAGCCAACCAGTATAAAAACAAGCAGAAACGTAAAAGAAAAACAATTTTTCTTCGAACTATTATTTTTTTAGTAATACATAAGTATATAGATTACGAGTCTGTCTACATAGAATCCGATTTGAAAGATACAGTTTTGTGACAGACAGAATAGTAACATTAAGGTCCCATAAATATGTACCATTTGTGTGTGTACTAATTTCGTTTTCAACCCTTATAGGGTCTTAATATTTTCTACCAAGTGAAGGCCTGTAAAAACGCGGTTATATATTTCATTATCGTTCATCATTAACAAGTTCATACAGGTAACTATAGGACAATAATTTCTTTATGCTCAAAACCAATTTTACCACTATTTCATAACTTTTTGAACATTTAATCCCGTTTATTCCCTAGCTATGACACTAAAGGTATATGTGTGCCAAATTTCAAGTCTTTAGCTTCATTGGTTGAGTCTGTGCGTTGATATATCAATGTTTGGCTTTGCCAGCCATATTCGGGCACATAATAAACAAGCCTAAAGGTTCGCCTTTGTCGGACACGACATGGAGGACATCATCATATCAATATCAGTCAGTCAGGTCTTTGGATTTTATATGGGGTGCCCCTCGGTAAACCGAGGGATTTTGAGAGAGTATTCCTGGACATATTTAAAGATAAAAAAATGAAGTAAAATATCCTATAATGTACGTTGGATTCAGTAAAGTAAAGATAGTGTAAAACACCTTGACGATTGCGACCATCTATAAAGTAGGTATATAGATACGAGTAGATTATTTATTTGTCAATAAAAAAAATACAGAATTGCAGTACACCAATGCGCAGTAAAATTCAAATTATACAAAAAATAATAGATACACAAAAATGCATAAAAGACACACAAATGACATAAAAGATACAAATAAAAAACTAATTACGGATGTTTGCAAGTCTCTAATTAGTTACAAGTAGTTCCCAATCCGCACTGGGCCCGCGTGGGAACTATGGCCCAAGCCCTCTGGTTCTGAGAGGAGGCCTGTGCCCAGCAGTGGGACGTATATAGGCTGGGATGATGATGATGTTGAAGTTAATAAAAACTTAAAACACAGAAGGTGTTACAGATATTTCTCGCATAGCATAGCTCATTGATAGCATATCATAGCATATCAAATACTTGTTTATCATAGAGTAGTAACTTTATGTTACTCCATGTTAAACAAAACCTAAAAAAACTAAGTCATACAATGTCGAAACATTCTTATAGTTCGATACAGAGCGAAAACCACTTTAATAATAAACGCTTATAGTCCAATTTGAAAGGTTAAAGAATGTGGTTTTACCCGTCCGATTTTCATTGAGACCGCTACACAAATTTACATTTGCGTGTGGATAAAAATTGCGTGAAGTATTTTTTTAGGAACGGCGCCTGAGCCGGCTGATTACATAAATTGGTAATATCTCGTATTTTACTGTGACGCATTAAGTCTATCTGTATGGCAGACGGAATTAATTAATCATCCGATTAATCATTAGTCATGCTGTAATGTGCTAAAAATCCCCCGGGAAAATCTATGTCTCCACGTATGGTAAGTTTTTTTTTTATAAAACGAGGGGGCAAACGAGCAGACGGGTCACCTGATGGAGAGCGATCACCGTCGCCCATGGACACCCGCAACACGAGGGGAATCACAGGTGCGTTGCCGACCCTTTAAGGAATTGGTAGGCTCGTTTTTTAAAGATCCCTAAGTATTTCCTTTGGTTATGTAATAATTATACACACACACAAACATCACGCCTATATTCTGTAATAATTATAGTATTCATATACAGTCAACGAATTTAATTCCTGGGCCACCATGGAACCTTATCATCCCACTAATATTATAAATGCGAAAGTTTGTAAGTCTGTTTGTTTATTTATTTGTTTGTTTGTTACTTCATTACGTCTAAACTATTGAACCGATTTAGATGAAATTCGATATACAGATAGTTTGAGTCCCGGGGAAGGACTTAGGATAGTTTTTATCCCGGAAAATTGCATATAATATATCATGGGGAGTGTTCAGATGAATTATTCAGATTGTTGCCTGCAGCTAGGTTTCACTGCCTTACTTCGCGCAGGCGTCATACATTTCATCCTCACCACCTTGATGATTGGCAATCTAGCACCGTCCGCTTTAAGCGACTTTTTCTACGACGACTAAAGTATGGAACCAGCTTCCTGGGACAGTGTTTTAAAAAAATGAGCCTATCAGTCTCTCAAAGGGCCGGCAACGCACCTGTAATACCCCTCGTGTTGGCAGGTGTCCATGGGCGGCGGTGGTTGCTTCCCATCAGGTGACCCGCATGCTTGTTTGCCCCTTCTTATATAAAATGAAATAAAAAATTGCATAGTTCCCGCGGGATGGCGATAGACGAGTTCGACGCGGACGGAGTCGCTGGCAACAGCTAGAGTACCTACGAGTAGTCGTAGTATATAATTTAAATGGGTCAATCAACTTTTTTACCGACACTTATCTGTCCGCGACATTTTTCAAACAATTGCAGATTTTTTAAGTAAACATGTTTTTTCTGTCTGTTTAATACATGGTGTACATTAATACATGCCATCCTACGTAAGTTTAAGCTATTAAACCGTGAAATATCTTGTTGGAAGTACGATTTTTTGGTAACGCCAGAGACAATTTTGGTAACGCAGGAGACGTCCAAAGTGTCGGTAAAATAGTTGATTGGCCCAAATTCTCTCTAACAATGTTTATCAAATGACTATAATGTCGTTCGGGCAAGGTTCTGTGGTGGCCTATGAAAATAGGAATCATCTTAGGGATCTAAGGGCCGGCAACGCACCTGTGATACCCCTCGTGTTACCGGTGTCCATGGGCGGCACCTGCATGCTCATTTGCCCGCTCGAATATAAAGTAAAGTAAAAAACTTTCGCGATTCAATTTAGGCTCTTATCAAAGTCACAAAAAATCTACCACCGTTTCGGAAAAACCTCTGTTGAACCCGGCTTGATCTACAATGATGTGACCTACAATGTCGAATCGAACCCGGGGCCTCAAGCTTCGTAGTCAGGTTCTCTAACCACTTAGCCATCCGATCGTCTTCGTTAGTTGGATATACTTCCTTGTGTTTCTAGTTATTAGTAGCCTTTGGCTTATCCACGTTAATGAGGAAATCTCAAATCTTTATAAATACGGCTTCCTTCATGTTATCCTTTAGATCTGGCATTTCCAAAAATAATCAACTTTTTTGTCAAATTGAAAAAAAGATTAAGAACAATTTTTTTCATGCATATTATAGCTTCACAGACACTTTTAATATCTAAATTGTAAAATAAATAAACTTGACAAGTGACATATTGACGTGAAACATAAGACAGACATCAAAAAAATCAACATTTTTAACTTTCTTTGACGATCGTTTATCCACCATTACCTCTCATATTTCGTTTTCTAGAATTTTTTTACCGTACAACGGCAAAACCTACTAGACACTGGCAAAATTGACCTCCTATGGACAGAGCCATATTTTTCTAAATAACCAACCAACCAACTTTCTTTGACAAACTACACATATTTCAAAAGACACACACATGATTTAAAAACAGGCCAAGAGCGTGTCGGACACGCCCAAAATAGGGTTCCGTAGCCATTACGAAAAAAATAAGTAATATTTTTCTAAGGATTTCGTATTTTATACGGAATCTTCCAAGTTTAGTTATATTTTTATACCTTAGGCTGCTATTTAAGAGTAAAACTACTAATAATTCTGAAGCAAACTTAGCCGTTGTAGTTTTCCTTGAAAGTTTGATATACTTACTACCATCCTGAATTTTTTCAAATTTTTCTACTTACCGGTTTAGATTTTAGCGGGGGGGGGCGCTCGATTTAAATGAAAATTTGCACTAAAGTTGAATATTTCGCAAAAAAGTCAATGAATCGAAAAAACGTCTTAGCAAACCCCTAATGGTTTTAAAAGACCTATCCAACGATATCCCACACCATAGGGATGGACGAGAAAAAAAAATCACCCCCACTTTGCGTCTATCGGAGGTACCCTAAAAAAAAAAAATTATGATTTTTTTTATTGACCATTTTGTCGGCATAGTTACATTATATCCGTGCAAAATTGTCTATTGATAGTCCCTGAGCAAAGCCGCGGACGGACAGACAGACAGACAGACAGACATGGCGAAATTATAAGGGTTCCGTTTTTGCCATTTTGGCTCCGGAGCCCTAAAAACGGATTAGTTATGGATTTTGAAAAAACATCATAACCTAACGACCTTTACGCTGTTTTAAATACTGCTAATAATTAAATTTTCACAGCTCTCCTTCAGAAAAGTAACTTTTCCTCCCTGACGAGAGGGAGCAAAGTGCAACTTTTCTTTTCAAGGCTTTTCTTAGTGTTTTATTGCAAATGCCATTTTTTGAAGTTGATAATTGTAAAGCCACGCCATTTTCTATGCTGATTGTTCTTTAATAATATTTAGATTTATTTTTTCAAATTTCTTAATGCTCGGTGTGAAAAGTTGTATGAGCCACTCGGGAGCAAAATTACTTTCATCTTGGGCTTAACACTTGAATCCCTCATTACGCTCAGGATTCTGTTGCAGAATCCTTCGCTACGTTCTGGATTCAATGTACGCCCTCGCCGTAAATACACCATTTTGCTCCCTTGTGACACAAATAACTATATCTTAACTCTTGATTATCATTTAAACAATAAGAGTTAGACCACTAGTGTCTTAGAGATATTAACTTCATTTGACCTGTCGATTGTCCCTTTAAATTAAAGTTAACGGAAATCAAAATTAGCACAGTGTATATGTTTTACTGGTGTCCATTTCCTGTATTTGCTGTCTTATGCAGTAATTAAAAGCATAAAGTAAAGGATAAAATGCAAGGAAAATAAATAAAATGACATTGCAAAATAATCATCATTAGTTAATTAAATATGTTATCGTAGGTAAAGAAAAAATTGTATTGTAAATTGTACGTATAAGTAAATAAATTCATAATATAACATTTCCTGTACTGTTTAATTTGTTTTATTAAATAAATATTTATTTTTTCTATTAATTTAAAATAAACTTAAATCATTTTTGTTTTTTTTTTCTCTTTAGCTATTGTGAAATTCTAAAATCGATTTAAACTAATAATAAAAATGCCAAAGGTTTTGTAGTATTTTTCTGTCTATTTATTTCATTGTCTACGTTTCACTCCTAAATCGCTGGACCGATTTTGGTACAATTTAACAATTTAGTAATTTGTTTTAGTTTCAGGTTTTTTTTTATTTAATATAAGTATTTTAAGTTTAGGATAGTTTTATGTGAATAGTTTAATTTATTTTTGTTCCAGTGTATTATTTTTAATTATTATTATACATTGTATCTCTACATAAAAAAATACGATATTTTTTTTTATTAAATAATTATTAGTATTAATTATATACAGACGGAGTCGCCAGCAACAACTAGTATTTTTATAATTATACGCCAGATTAAAAATGTGCTAAGTGCAAAAAACGGGTTTTACCTAGTACTATTACTTAATCTGTGGTTTTATATACTTTCTCGGGTGTTTATACGCGGGGTTTTTCAAATTCGTCGGATATGCGGGTTTGGCATTCGCTCTGGGTAAACCCTTCGCGGCCTTCGCCAATGCAGATGTCAATTACACGCAATGATAGTTTTGCTGCTGTTTTGTTTTTTTTTTTAATTGATACTTAAGACAGTTTGTTGACCTTGCAGCTAGGTGTGAAAAAGTAAAAAACGGCCAAGTGCGTTTGGATGCGCAAACGAAGGGTTTATGCAGAAACAAAGGCAATACGTTATTGTAGAAAATAAGAATACAATAAAAACAGAGTATTGTATACCTATATGCTATGTTTCTGTTTAATTTCATCGCAGTTGAAGTGTAAAACTTAATAAACCTATTTGACACTTGACGTAACTGTCCTCGCCTGCAACTCGGATAGATATAATACTCAGTCTCAAATAAAACGGTGGCTTCTGTGCACCTGTTGTGCAATTATCAATCACTTTGTTAACATTTTGCTCCATCTTATAGACAATAGTACGGATCCCATCGGTGTTGAAGACAGACTCGCACTTGACTGGTTTTTCCATTCGGCCTAAGCAAAACCTTGTCCCATAAAACGAACTGATAATAATTTAAATGTTATGACGTCGTTTTTAAGAGGAAACTCATTTTCAGTAAGAGAAAAAAGAAACGATAGGGTTGTCACTTAGTTGTGATGTTAAATTTATTTATTTTTTCATGTGTTTTACAATCTCTAAATAAATCCAATAATCATTTATGTATATCGTTTAAACAAATTATTGTTTAAGATGACGAGTAGTCATAGTGACTTTTTATTTTTTGACACTAATAATGTTATTAGTGACTACCGACTGACCTCCGACAAGCTTGTTAAATCCTTAGCATGTTTTATTAATTCCGTAAACTATCTACACCGACAATAGAGAAGCAAAGTAGTCTATCATTTCTACATCAAAATATGAATCGCTTCACTGGCAAAATATTAGATTTAGAATAACTCAGAAAAGTTAAACTTAGATGTTATTTGCTTAACAGAAACCTGGCTAAAAAAAGATTCAATGCAATTTAATGTAAATAATTATGCAATAGCCAACGCCTTCTGCAGAGAATCTGCAACAGGTGGCGGGTCTCTCATATAAGTGAAAAATGGTTTAAAGTTCAAAGAACGCAAAGACCTGTCCAGCCATTCTGTTGAACATGTATACGAGATCGCTTCTGCGGAAACGGAACAGTATTTAATTTTATGTATATATAGACCACCAAACTAGAATATTCCTTTGTTTATATATACCTACTATGGAAAATGTTCTAAGGAAATCAGTAAAACGTAATAAAGCGCTGATGGTCTGCGGGGACTTTAATATCGATATTATATCACAATCTGTTGAAAAGACCCGCTTATTTCTGTTTTAAAATCCTTTAATTTAAATTTCTTATTTAATGAACCCACCAGAGACGTAACCACTTCGATTCAGTGGATTTCGGTCGGATCACAAGCTCAAACAGTGAAGTTACCTCGGGCTAGGGGCGGTGTTAATCAAACCATAGAAATTAGGCCGTTGAACAAACAAACATCGCGCAAAAAGTAAACAATTTAAAAGTAAATACTAAAAATCCAAACGAAAATTTCAAAATATTGTTAAATACTGTATGCGAGTAATACGATAAAACGTGTAATGAAAAACATATTAAAATAGGAAACAAACTGTCATTCAATGAATGGGCCACACCCGGAATACGTAGGAATAGGGACGTCTTATATGATATTTATGATAAGAAATCGTGTACCACTATGAACGTTTCCACCATTACGCCAGAGATTATTCAAAATTATATATTATAAAGCAACAACAGCTCATGTAATTAATAAAATTAAGTCCTAAAATGACAAAATTAAAACAGTGGAAAATTATAAATACTGAAACCGGTCGACGTAAGAACGCAGAGTGCTCTAAATCATTTAAGATTAAAAACGTATTAGAAAAGGACGCGGTTAAAGTAGCTTACGAGTTTAATACCTTCTCTAAAATCCCCATCGAAACGACAAAATGTCTCGCGTCTTCCTCAAAGTTAGCTGAATCGCTCTTAAAACAAAATGTATCTATTCCAAACATATGTAATTTTAAATTCGCGCATGTCTCCCTGTGACATCATTAAGACTTTTAGATTATTAAAAGTAAAAAAACGGAAAACTTGTGGGGCGTCTCAGTTAAGATTCCACATTCGATTTTAGATGTCGTTGCTCCAACTTTAGCTTTTATTTTTAATAGCTGTATAGATGACCTAACTTATATGGTAAGCCAAAAGTCGAGCATAGTTATGTTTGCTGACGACACGTCTTTACTGTTCAAGGTTAGTAGAATAGATACCGACTTCATTGAACCCAATAAAACCCTGTCCATGATATTCGCATGGTTTGCTGCCAATAATTTGTTACTAAATCCTGAGAAAACCAAATTTATTAAATTCTCGTTGATAAATTCATCGAACTCGAATTCAGTTTCTAATATAAAGTTAAATGATGTAACTTTTGAATTTCCAAAATCAAAAGTATTTTTAGGAATAACGCTCAATTCTAAACTACAGTGGGGAGGGGACCTCACGTCACATCAATCGCAGGTAGATTAAGCTCTGTTGCTTTTGCAATTTGGAAAATACGGCAGCTAACCGATGTGGCGACGGCACGGTTGGTGTATTTTGCTTACTTTAATAGCATTATTTCGTCCGGCCTTATTTTATGGGGATCTGCTGCAGACATTGAGTCATTTTTTATCTTACAAAAGAGAGCCATTAGAGCAATTTATAATTTGAAGACGAGTGAATCTTTAAGATCTTTTTTTAAGGAAACAGGTATCCTAACCCTGCCGTCGCTTTATGTTTTTGAAATAATCATGTATGTTAGGAAGAACATATGTGATTTTCCCACTAACGTCGATAAGCCAAAGGCTACTAGAAACACAGGGAAGCTTAAAGTTCCATCTTACAGACTGGCTACGGCTAATATGATGATGATGATGATGATCACTTTATTGCCCATAACCGGCATACCACATACACAAAACGTTAACCCAAACTATAAGTCGGTTAGGTAAGCTCATTTTTAACCGCCGACGCAAAAAAGGGGGTTATAAGTTTGACTGTCTGTCTAATAATTATCTGTCTATGGCATCGTAACTCCCAAACGGATGAACAGATTCCCTTAAAGTTAGCGGTAATCAATAGCATGGTGTGTACGGTGTTAAAAAATCCTGTACCATAATTTATACCCACATTAAGGCTACTGATTACTAAGGTAAACGACCGAGTGCTCGACACGCGAATATCCAATAGACGACACCCTGCTGTCATCTCTATTGCTAATGACATAAGGTTAAAGATGACAACTATTGGGACAGTGACGAACACACAGTGCGTTTACCTTAATCAGGATAACAGTCATTTGGGCACAAATTTGTGCCTCTTTAATACGAAAAAAGTAGAAAAATATATTAATTCGCAAAAATAAGTTTCTTATGGAAGTAGACTTTATCTCCATACAAAACATTTTATTTTTATTTTCGAATTTCAATGTTTTCCACTTGTATCGTATTAGTAATTAGTGGCATTAATGTGGCTTCATATCGTACAGGTTTTTTTGACACCATGCATAAAAAAATATAAGCAATAAAATCCAAAATATTTTATTTTGGATTCTATAGTGACAACCCTAGTGACGTCACAACACGATACGGGCAGGACTGCCCCGTACAAACCAATTAATTGAAACCATGCTCAAAATAACTAAATACGCCATTACAAATGAAACCTTGACTTCGCCCAATAAAGTCGAAATTAAAATTGTTTTTTTATAGACTTATGACTTATTATCCTTGAGCGATGACGTAACGGTATTTGCGGCGCGTGCGGCGGCCAAGGTCGACGTCTCAATTTAATTTTAAGCTTTATTCCATTGTCATTCGATTGTTTTTTGTGTGATTTTATTTGACATAATTCTGGCCTCGTGTATAGCTGCTGCGGTGGGCTGGAGCGCTGCTGCAGGCGCAAACTAGCAGCTGCCTACCCTGGAACTGACTCACTGCACGCCAGTGAGTGAAAGGTCTGCGAAAATATGGCTTTTCTGTCCTAATTAATAGGACAATTTCACCAGTGTCAAGGTAAACTCTCTTTGAGAGGCACGTTGTACGGTGATTGTAGTTTTTGCAACTTGATAGTAAGATTCCAGAAACCACGTGGAGACAACTTGCGCATTAAAAAATGTTAGACACGAGAGCAATATAGAATTTTGGGATCACTGTTCACTCGCCGCATAAAACACTATCAAAATTATACTTCAACTAGCCAAAGAAACAGAAATAGCAAAACTAGATATTGTCTACATCCGCCATCTTCGAATACTACAAATCGACCCTGCGAACGCTTTATCTTCCGGTCCATGATGGCCACTCGAGGACTTTGTTCTTCGAGCGATGTGGCCTACCCATCACCACTTTAACTTGCATATTCTTCGAGCTGTGTCGGTGACTAGTTCTCCGATGAATTTCCGTATTCCAGATTCTACCGCGCAAAGAAACTTATACGCGTATGCGCTTGACGCATAGAAAAATAACATCACGAAGCGATATATTGATCTGATATAACTCTGCACGCATCCTAATTCAATAAATAATTTAAGACGACTTGCATTCTAGGCGACCTGTGACTTAGACCAAATGCATTTAAGACAAATTGATTATACGTACGTATACGGTAGACAAAATCATTTTGTGAATTTTTTTCATGGACAGATTGCGTATTGAACTTTCTGCGAATTTAACCAGTGTGTGTTGTCAGTGAGACGAGGTAGGTACCATCAGCAAAATAAGTGGTCTATCAATTTTTAAACAAGTTCCTATCAAACGAATATGTCGCTAAAGTCGAACTTTCAAGTTGACAGACACGTCTATTGGCATTATTGTTTTATGACATGCAAACGATTATCAACTTTAGGGTGGTAGACCACATATTTGGCTGATGGTACCTGCACCTTAAAGGCCTCATAAAGCATCTGATTCTCCGGATGTGATGTCACAAGAATGCAATAAGGTTGTATCGTGCAACAAGCCGCAATGACGCATGGTCTAGCCACGTATAAAGGACACAGGAGCGGCAAGTCTATATTAGGCAATACATATGTTTAGGGACCCGTATTATAAAAAACCGGCCAAGAGCGAGTCGGACTGGCGATCCAAAGGTTCCGTACAAATTTGCAGGTTGTGTCAAAATATACCTATGAGTTATAAAAAAGCCGTAATTATAAAATCCAGTGTTCACAGAGTCCAGCTTTTAAGCAAAATATACGCCGGTATTTCACATTAGTTTGTTGGGACCCCTTACTTTTTTTTCATTATTCTTTGAATATACTACTATAATAAAATTCACATTAGGTACGTATAAATTTTGGCAGTCCGACTATTATGGTTCTTGACATGTAACCCTATACAAACAGACAGACATATGGAGACTAGGACAGTGTGGCGACATTAATATGGTGCCATTTGACACTTCGGGTACGGAACCCTGAAAACGACAACAATCTTTTTTTATAACATATTCTTATATTTATATTATAAAAAAAATTTATTCTTTAATCTATTCACAAAAATCGATTTTATATCTATTTAAACGTTTTAAAAAATCTATTTTCGCAATCGGTGGTCTATTGTTTAACATTGTGACTAAAGATGGGCGACAGTGACTCATTTCTCAGACATTCTTAGTAGTTATTTGAATAACCATTTAATGCTATTAACTTTTAAGTGTTTCTAGTGGGATTGTGAATCAACTCTGAAAACTCCATGATTCATCTGTTTCAGGTTACAGTTAAGAAACAACCTACTGTAGTCTGTAATAGTGCCGCAGTGCCTGATGACTCTCTAGTCAATACTCTTCTATAATCAGTATAAAAGAAATAAAGGTTCTTTATCATATCGTCTAATGATTGTTTGTCCTAATGTAATGTTTGTTCTATTTTCGATTGACCTAATTGTTAATTATACAACCAAAGACTTTTCAGGAAATTTATAAAATAATTCTAACCTAACCTGTTCCATTTTAAGTAACCAATTCATGAAATATTTTCTGTTTCAGGTGTTAGGACAATCTATCATTAGGACAAACATTACTTTAGGACAAACGACATTAGGCGATACGACGGGCTTCCAGAAATGAATGAATAAATAAGTGAAATGAATGAATGAATAAGTTAAATGAATGAATGAATAAGTGAAATGAATGAATGACTGAATGAATGAATAAGTGAGTGAATGAACGAAAAGTGAATGAATTAATAATTCGATGGCATCTTTAAGAAAAAGAGGGAACTATCCTTTTTCTAGTAGTTGCAACAGCTCTCTATAGATATCCGAAGTTTACATGTCATTGATTTGACGTAAACTAATTAAGTCCATAAAGGTGCAGTATTTATTTGATATAAAACGTCACTTAATAAATAAGATGATTGATGGACGGTCGCCAGTGTTCGGAAATCGTCGTGAACAGCCAATTGTCTTTTTCCCAAGACCCATGTGCAATCTTTATGCCAGGTACTGTAATTACCAATAAGTCAGACGGTTGCGCCACGCACTCACCCTTGAAAAATATCTTCCGGAAAGATCGAAACTAGTCGGACCGTTCCTTTATAATTATAATCGTAAATTTGGAACCGTTTTATCTTTCTAAATAGTTTTATAAATCACGTGTCCCGAGATCTTAAGTAAAATTAATGATATTCTTGAAATGAAAAATGATTTGTTTCTTGTATGGGGGGAAAGATTATTTGTTGTTACAGCGGCAATAAAATACATTATTATGTGCAAATGCCAGCTGTCTATCTATTAAGGTTCTTGAATATAGCCCTGTGCTGTGACAGACGATCACATGCGATAGTAATAGGGTGGTGTTTGTTATCCTTCGTGAACGGAACCCTAAAAAGTCATACAACATAACATCATCATTATCTCGGTCTTATTTATGTATATGTCGGCAGCCGATCGTAAAATCCGCCAGATCACGAAATTCCTAGGCATATCGTGAAATGGCGCCATTTCATGAATTTGCTAAGGGACATCCGCCATATCGTTAAAAACTGACCGTTTAACGATTTGCCTAGTGACGTTTAGGCAGATCATGAAATTTCTAAGCATATCATGAAACGCCGCCATTTCCTGATTTGGCCAGTTAAGGCACATCATGAAATTCCTAGACATATCATGAAACGCCGCCATATCAGGTCTGGCAATTCGCCGGCCGCTAGCGCGGCACGCTCGCTTCGCTCGCTCGGCTCGTGCGTTGTGGTCACAATTCATACCCCTCGGTTTGCTCGTCGTACCTACATTTTTTTTTCGGCATGTCAAAGTCAAAGTCAAAATATCTTTATTCAATTTAGGCTTTAACAAGCTCTTATGAAATGTCAAAAAAAATCTACCACCGGTTCGGAAAAACCTCTGTTGAGAAGAATCCGGCAAGAAACTCAATGGCAAGAAACGCAATGACTGAAATGGCGCCATTTCATGATATGCCTAGGAATTTCGTGATCTGGCGGATTTTACGGTTGGCCGCCAACATATATACCTACGTCCTACTGCAGGGAATAGGCTTCCTCCCAGAATAAGAGGGCTAGGTAAATACACAGGTATTCCAGTATAGTCATCATCTCAACTCGACCTATACCTATAGGTTCCACTGAAGATCACAGGTCTTCTCACAGATTTTTTTATACATTACTAGCTGTTGCCCGCGACTCCATCTGCGAAGAAGTTTCCCCTGGGAAATATTCAATTTTCCGGGACAAAACTATCCCGTCCTTCCAAAGATCTCGAACTTCATATCAAATTTCATCATTATCGGTTGCGTTATTTAAGCGTGAAAGCGTAAGAAACAAACAAAATCACATTCGTGTGATGAGTTAGGAATTTCGAGAAGGAAATTTATTCAAAACGATTTTCATTCAGGACAGTTTCAAGTCGATGCCATTAACCGTTGAAGAGTTCACTCCTGCGAAGACGCTGGCTGGCTGGACTACCAGAATTTCTCAACCAGATTATAGTGTCATCAAACTTACATAAAGTATATGTATATGCCATATTTCAGTTCAATTCATACCGGAAAGAGGTCGAGAAATGGTTTGCAAATTTTGAAACCATAGGTACTTACAAACTTACGCACGAATGTTACAAGTTGTATCCAAGCTTTTTAAAATAATATTGTAAAGGATTTGATCCCTTGCAAACAATCTAGGCTAAGTTAAAACATACAAAACTACTTTAGTGATATTGCATTTGTAAAAACTGTTCTGCGTCAGGTGTTTTGTACTTAGATTTCTACCCTATAGGAAATAACAAGAAAATATTGAACCGTTCTTAATCAAACAACGCAACCTGCCAAACAAACTCCGTCAAAATCTATAGACCCTTAAAAAAAACAAAAATCGAATCACAATAACCTGCAAAAAAACAGTAAACTTAAAACTATGGGGATCGCATTCCTTCAGTTTCCAATCAAAATCGAACTTTGCGAACGAATCACAGTTGTCAACTTCGAAATTAGAACATGGCGGTAGCCGGTCCGATTTCTTTATTTATCGTCACAATGCTAAGGCAGGGCACGCACGTCATAGCCGTGTCCGGTTCTACGATAAATAAAATTTAACAGAATGAGGGAAAAAATCAATACCACACTAGTCACTCAGTATCCACTATCACCCCTCTAATTTACTGGCGGCGATAAAAACAATCGTAGTGTGCACTGCACACACACAGTTATGCCCATACAATATTCATGTGACATTTTATGAACGCACCCTTATATAATAGGGCATCAATAATTCTAGAATGCGATTGATTTAGGCTCAGTACTTACGGGTAAAGCAGACGTCAAAATTGCTGGTAGTTGAGCATCCTACGCGAGGGCAGCGACCCCGGCCGAGCAAGCGAACACACACGCCGCCATCTTTAAAGTTGAAACGTCAATTTTTCAAATTCCGAACCTCCAACTGTCAAACTTGGGAACTTGGAAACTTTAGCGAATTTTGTTTCCCTCTCGTTTTATGCAAAGTTTGTCGTACGTTGTAATTATCGCCTATCTATAAACACTTGGTTGTATAAAACGGTATAAAAATATTAAAATTATGAACCATGGAAAAACTTGTAAATGAAAACGAAATATAAATATATATTAATAATAATAAAAACGTTCTTGCCGCTCAGAGTTCGAGCGCCTACTGACTTAAAATTTTTGGGTATAAAAACATGCTACAATAGCCTCCCCGAGGAGGGAACAGCCTTGATACTTGCGGGAACTCCGTGTGCCCTTTCCGGGGTGCGCGCCGCCGAAACTCACCCCTAAACTAATACGATAAAGTTCACTTCGCATTGGCAAAGATTTAAATTTTCACTTGAATTCATGAGCCTCAATAACAATTCTACTTCTTCATTACGGGAATTGTTTTGAAAAATTCTATCGTATGTCAAAAAACACGGTCATATTTTAAGGGGTTTTCTTTTTTTTCGACGGTGTTGTTTAACAAAAAAAAACTGTCAAAAATTAGCTAAACATTGACTACATTGTTATGTAATACTACGTGCAGTAACTAAGTACGAGTATAAATGATTTTGCAAAAACAAGTGCATTTTCCAATTATAAAGAATCTATACCAGGAAGCAATAGGTAATCAGTATGTTATTTAAAGCCGTGTAATTACACATCTAGGCAACTATAATCTGCACAGAACTGTGTTTGGTATACAATTACATGTTACCATTATGCGTTTTATTACAACTAGCGGAAGACAAAATTAAATGTTAAGTTACACTTCTTTTATTATAATTTCCTTTCTAAAAATGATAACTTTGTGGTCCTGGGTGTAAATACTTAATAACATAACTTTCATGTGTGCCTAATAATTTTTATTTATCACACATCGATACGTTCCTTTTAGCCAGAAAAGTCGGCTAAATAATTACTATTAAAGCATTGTATATTTTGAAAAAAACTTTCAATGGCCGCCATGAAGTAATTAGATACCTTAATTTAAACAAAATAAAACATTTAAATTGTATAAGTACGTAAGCACAACACATTACTTATTATTTTATTTGAATGCTTAGTGTTGTATTGATTTTAAATAGTTCTATGATCTTGATTGTACTCTCGAACTGTAAAAACATCCTTACTTATCTGTAATATTGTTTTTCACATTAAGTAGTGACATTGTCATATTTATTATCATTACACAACCAACCGTTAACAATAAGATTTTAAACCCTCAAAACAAATATTCTAACAAAAAAATCTAAACCAGGAAATGTCCACCGATGACCAAGACCATTCCTTCGCGCTATACCCACGCGTGTGTGCGTGCGGGTGGTGGGGGGCGGGTGAAATTTTTCGTTTTTCGCCCACTTTTCCGTCCTGCTCTAGTTTTTCGTCTCCCTCATTTTTTCTTCGCCCGCTTTCTTCCTAGTGCCCCACCACATGTGTGCTGGGCGCAGTATAAGCGGGAAAAGCAGATAATACATTTCCGGTTTCAGCCGGTTTGAAATATAGATGTCGGCGGCCGATCGTAAAATCCGCCAGATCACGAAATTCCTAGGCATATCGTGAAACGCCGCCATTTCATGATATGCCTAAACGTTGGCCAGGCATATCACGATGTGCCTGAGAAATAATACGGCAGATCGATTAGAGCAACGCATTCGACGATATTCCTAGCTCTATACCGGGCACATCGTAAAATAGTTTCTTTTTTGGCCACTGGTGGCGCTGTGTATGCAATGGCGGCCGTGACCAGCTGACCGGTCGTGTTTGTTTAGCGCGTGAAAAATGTCGGCGTCGCAACAAAATGATCCTTAAACCGAAACTAGTGATTGAATTCAAAATAGAAGTACATAGACATGGCATTTAGCTAGGGCCGTTACAGAGTCTGCATTTCAACTGCAACGCAACTGCAACCGTCATCCCCCATACTTTTCAATGAAGATTTCTCAGGTGAAATATCGTCATAGGCACTTCGTTTAATTATTTAGAAAAAGGGTAAACAGTCTTGACGAGTGTTTTTATTGAAAAACTCTTTAAAACAATTGTTTAATTGTTGTTTATGTCATTCCGTGAGTCACATACGGTTCTGACAGAATACCAGCGCTGCAGGCGTCTAACGTCTCAGCATAATGCTGAGTCAGCGGCCGTTTCACTTTTGCGGGGACACACAAAATCGTGTATTTTCATTTTTGTATTTCTTTTTTGTTTTATTTGTGTGTTGCTGTTTATTTTATTTTTTTGGTTTTGATTTTGTTGTATATGTGTGTCTTTGTGAATGTGAATAAATGTATTATTTCTTTCTTTCTTTTTATTAAATATGAAACCAAAAGATTTTAAATGAACATATATAATGTCCTTGATAATTCTTACATAGCTGTTGTGACTTATTTTTAAAGTGTTTTTCAATAACACGTCAAGATCACTTTTGCTTAGCATCGCAATATCATCCGTTTGACGTTAGTTACAGTCTTGCTTGCGATTGGCTCATTTAGTTGTAAGCCAATCACAAACATGCCACAAATGTCAAACTTCTAAAAAAACTTCCGGTAGCTACGCCACTGTATCATCATTATATTTAAGAGCCTAGTTCTTGTCAGTGCAGTAATCGCCATTCTGTACGCCTCTCTGCCAGTGCTTTGAGCTCCTGATACGAGCTTACATTGTCCTTGACCTTCTCTTTGACATGACCATAAACGCACGTCTCGGTCTTCCCCTCCCTCTCCTGCCCTCTATCGTATCTATTTAACGTATTTGCAATTTTATTTTATTTGTAGATTTCATTTTAATGTAATATGTGCTTTTAACAGTTGTATCATCTTGGGTTGTTGCATATACTACGCGCTGCGTGCGGCGGCGCCCGCCCTCGCTCCTCCGCGGCGCCTCAGCGATATACAGCGTGTTCACAAAACTTAGTGCTCTTAATTATGTTCCGTTCACTACGACGGTGGATGAGGTTAGTTTGTCTACAATGTAATAATTTTAGAAAAAAAAAACTTCAAAAAACATAGTTGGATGTTTTTTTTTTTCAAATTTACTGAAATGCGACCAAATGAAGAGTGAAAAAGAGAAAGAAAGATTTGAAATACACATATAACGCTAACAATTTTTGTTCTTTTCCACTCTTGAGAGTCAAAGCCTGCCAAGCACCAGCAGATGTCCCTGAACTCCGATTTTTTGCCGTAGGGTGACGTTTTCCTGTGATGTGACTAGGGTTGCCATACGCCAGGATTTGTTCGGGCATGTCCGGATTTTTAGAAATGACCTCAGAGAAAGAAAATTGGTGCCGGGGAGGGGGCTGCGGAGTCGGGCGAACGGAAAGGCAAGCGTAGATCCACGATACAGTACACCGCGGACCGCAGTGCCGCGCCGGCACCATCTTCAACCTACATCAAAGGGCCATCCATAAAGTACTGTTTGTCCATTTTAGTCACTGTCACTCCCCCCCTCCCCCCCTCCCCCACTAAAAGTGTGACAAGAAATGTCAGGACTTTTAGGCTGATGTCAGGATTTCTGCCAGGACTTTTAAATTTTTCATATGGCAACCCTAGACGTGACGGGCTAGTTGGCGCTAGTATAGTAATCGCTTGTCAACTTTGACGTTTGTATCACGTGTGTGATAGACACAAGCAATCACAAGCTAGACTGTAATGTCAAACGGACCTCAGGATACTAACGCCATCTAGCGATATTTTACCTGTCAGAAAACCCTCAGTAGTCAGTCAGTTTCAAGACATGGTGCCCTCCATGGCGTATCCATCACCGGCGAAGCCTTCTTCTACCTAGATTAGTATGATTATTTTCATCACACTTGCTCGTAAACAGTGTCGAAACATGCAGGCTACCTTGGTTGCAACCCTCCAAATAAAACCCTCGACCTTAATGTGCTTGTCATGAATCCCGTGGTCGGTAAATGAGTCATTGCGCGTACACATTTTCTTGTCATGAAGCCCAAGGACGGTAAATGAGTCCGGCCCGTGCTGATGGCCCTGCGCATGGCGTAGCAGCAGGACCACATGCACACGCGGCTCAGGCACATGCTGAGGGAGGGGGAGGGCGACGCTGCCAAGAGCGCAGCCTAAGGTATCGCCAATATTTGGAACAATTATATTTTTTCTTTTAGAAATATAAAATTTTACTCGCAAATGTGATGAAAAACATTGTATGTCGCACGGGCGGTACTAGAATTATGAACATCGACTCATTAAAGCCCTCAGTCTTCGACTTCGGGCTTTTAATAGACTCTCGTTCGTAATTCCTTATTTACCGCCCTTAAGACACAATGTACTATTATTAAAATGAGATCCATCGGTCAATCATGAACACGTCAAAAAAGGCTTAGGATACTATACCTAGGGCATTCCACGAAAAGGCGTGATTTGTCCAAATTAGACATTAATGACATTGTAATAAGAACCACGGCACGCATCGTCGTGAATGACTCTACCTATAGGAATATAGCATTATCCCAAAACAAATTTGATGTAATGCCTTTATAGGACTGTCCAAAATTGTCAAGGGATAAAAAAAACCCTAGACACAATACTCGTAGTGTCTACTCTTGAGTCTGATATCCTTTCAATCATTCAAAGGTTAACTGGAAGAGATCCCTTTAAGGGATACGTTTGCCTTTTTACATCTTATTATCCTGTTCTGTTAATTTCGTGTGTTTTTATGTACAATAAAGAGTTTTGATAATTGTATGTCGCATCGAGGTATGCCCGACATATTTCGAACTAGTTCTTGGTTCTTACGAAGGTTTTTAAGACACTTCCAAAGGGACGCTACGATTTTTCTTCACAAATCATAAAGCATGAAGAAAATACATTAGGAACTCCAAGGCCACGCACCCTGTACCTCCGTCAGAACTAGGAAACGAGGGGGTAAGTACACACGCCACCCCGGGGGGAGTACATGGCAAATACGCGAAAGCAATAGGACTTTTAAAAATTCTCCAGAAATATGATTTATGTGTTGACGGCAAGAACGCCTCCTTTTCTCTCGCTCAAGGACGGCCCCTGATTCGATTTTTAAAGCCCGGGCCTTCGCTTTTTTTTAACACACGCTTGTTTGTTGAAATTTGAATTTCATTTTAAACCTCCCCGGTACCCGCACTTCGGCGGGCGCTGGGAGACTGTCGTTAAGAACTTTAAATGCTTTCCGTTATTGGAGTTCAGGGTACAAGACGATAGTTTGGAAGACTGGTGGCAGAGGGAATCTGTCACTGTGTTTGTATATACTAGCTTTATCCCTTGGCTTCATTCAGCTAGCTCTCTATTCCGTGGGATTTTCAAAAAAACCCTTAGTGCACCACAATCACCTTAAAGCTTGCCAAATTTCAAGTCTCTTACTCCAATACAATACAATAACTCTTTACTGAGCACCAACTATTAGGGGCCAAAATAGGTGGCCTTATTGCTCCAGAGCGATCTCTTCCAATGGTTTGCTCCAAAAACCGTCGTCACTTGTGCAACTGCGAATCCTGAAGTTCTTTTGCACCGTTACCCTTATCTGTAAACAGGACACAATGGAGCGGTTGGTTCATGGTAGTTGAAGGCAAGAGACCACGTGGTCGTTTTATTAACAAAATATCAAATTAGCAGTAACTGATTGTAATAAAACGCTAAATTTTATTGTTTATTTGACAATAATTATAATAGGCATATCCACCTAGAAAGATATTAGATGGAGGAGGGGGGGGAATGAGCAGGTGGATCACCTAATGGAAGGAATACTCGTCGCCTATAGACACCCATAACATAAATTGAGTTACGGATGCGTTGCCGGCCCCAAATCTTGAATCATCATGATCATCATCAGCCAGAAGACGTCCACTGCTGAACAAAGACCTTCCCCTGAGAACGCCACAATGAAAGACAACTAGCCATTGCATCCACCGGTTTCTCGCAACTCTCACGTTGTCGTTAGTCCACCTGGTGAGAGGCCTGCCAACGGTTCGTCTCCCAATATTGAATGCCGGCTCATGAATCACATTGTAAATTTACCTCAAGATTTATATTGAAGGAAAACCTAACCTGCATAAACCTCAGCACTGAGCAATTCAATGGTGCATTTACTCGTATAACAAGTGTCTCACTAGATGGCGCACTGTTGCGTGAGGTTTTTAAGTATGGCTTTCAAAGTCTGTTATTACGGGCGTGAAAACAAAGTTTAGATTAAAATCATATTTAATACACCTTAAACCGTACCATAAAAATAACGTGCATGCCACAGTGTTCCATAGTCCCCGTTTTGTTCGGAAAAAAGGGAGGACAAAAGTTTCCGAAAGACAAAACTGTCTCAAAACACAGACATCCATTGTCCCGGAACGCATATTTGCCATAATTAATTTCAAATATTGCAAAATATTCACAAAACTATTCTAATTATAAATAAACCCGCGTAGCTCACCCAAAAACTATGAGATTTGACATTTCGGAGACCTCACGCTAGTAGGCCTCTAGTGGCGAATTCATACGCGATAGCCCTCATTCGCACTGCGCTAGCGTGGCAACTACAAGCCTAGGCCTCCCATTCTCATTCTAGAAGACCTATGCCCAGCTGTAGGATGTATATAAGCCGAGATACAATACCATCTTTGCCATAAGAGCACACGGGGTCCGTGCCCAGGGTCCTCTAGCTCAGGAGAGGCCCCAGCTCAGGAGGGGCCCCAGCTCAGAGGCTCCCGAAAGGCCAATATCTTCACTTTTTTCTATATTAATCTAAGAAATATAAAAAGATATTTTGTTCAAAAGAAATCCCGTAGGTATTTAAATCATACTTACTATATAATTTGATGTGTGTATTAAATAAAATAGCACATTCATAGCAGAAAAAATGTTACTTTCTAAAAGGGTCCCAAGCCCTTGTGTGCTCCAGGGCCCCGCATGGCCTAAGACCATACCTAAGACGGCTCTGCCGAGATGATAATATCGGTATCTAATCAAAAAAATAACGACCTCAAACTAAAGCCATCAATATAAGGTTAAAAATATCCCATAGAAATGTGCCACTAACAAATACGTTGGATGTGCTGCTGGTATCCACCGTATCGGGTTGCCAATGACGTCATATACTTGTAGCCTTTGTCACTTCTATTTAATGTGGGATGGCCAAGGATGACTGGCCTGCGCAATAAAATACCTCAAGTTGAAATACGAAGTATACAACATCTGAATTTGCCACCTGCTATAAACTATTATAAAAATATAGTTATGCGATCAAAGCTGAGTGTAGAAAAAATAAATCAGTTGAGAATTGAATTTACCGCAAAACGAGGCTACTTTGCCCCTCACTGGGTAACTGTGCTCCAGTTCTGTATTTTGTTTAAATGTCTTGCAGGTCGAAGTGCCGGTACCCCATACACTTCCCAATAAAGTGACAACACTGAACTTCAATTTTTGCTTCGATATTTTCTTTTCTTGTCCTGTCAGGTTCCGTACAGTGATAATACAGAGTGCAATGATAATGATGGGGTAAAAATACACCAAACGCCTCCTGGTATGAATTATGAATGAAATTATATTAAAGAGCATATTATTTACCCAAACATTGCTCCTAAATTAAAGTTTGAATATACAACATTATGGCGTAGTTTAAGCAAGCTAGCATGATAGTAGGGGTGATCTACTTTACATAAATACATATATGAACCGACCATTGCATAATATTTTTTTAAATAAAAAAAATATTACGAAATTTGGAGCAAAAATCGGTGCAAATAAATAAATAAATATCACTCCAATTGACCTAGTCCCAAAGTAAGCTTAGCAAAGCTTGTGTTATGGGTAGGTACTAAGCAACGGATAAATATAATTATATAGATAGATACATACTTAAATACATATTAAACACCCAAGACCCGAGAACAAACATTCGTATTTTTCATACAAATATCTGCCCCGACACGGGAAACGAACCCGGGACCTCAAGCTCTGGTTCTCTAACCACTAGGCCATCTGGTCGTCTCAAACAAAGTTTTGGTGCAAAGTAGCCTCGTTTTACGGTATAGTGTTTTTTTTTTTATTATGTATCTGTCTATGTTTAGTTGAAAAGAATCAGGCACGGATAGTGAATAGCATGCTTTACACTGCGTTGCCTTCTCAGTCTGCTAACAAAATATAGATCTAGCATTTACTAACAGCTGTACTAATCTGATGTGGATACGACGTACAAATCAAATTCCGAAATAAAGATTTAATTTATTTATTATTTCTTACCGTTTGTCTTATCCTTTCTATTGAATAGGATATGATATTTTAAAATCAAACAACGTTAATGATGCCTTTAAGACTAACAACTCTTTGTACTCTACCGTCCTGGGCCCGAACTTTTTTCAACAGACGTACTACTTACGACCTGGACGTGGTTCACCAGCTTTGTTATTTTGGATTTTATTTCAAATTTCTCAAAATTCTTTATTAAATGAACAATTTGTACTTCATAAAGTACATTCGGCCGTTATTCTTAGTGTTAATTTGGTCCTTTATAAAGTAAGCGAGAGCTCAGTATGCTAGGCTTTGTAACCACAAAATTAAGGTTGAACTAGAACAGTTGTATACAAGCTTACTTGTAATGACTGCAATAAAATATATCTAGGGCAGACAGGTCGCAATTTTAATACTAGATTTAAATAGCCTGTTTCGGCATATAAGCAATCCAGATAGATCAAATCATTCTTTATTAGACTCGGCTTTACCGCCTCGCAATGTAATGCAACTTGCACGATTTTTCTTGCAAGTCTAAACTCGGCTAAAATGTCGTCAGTCCACCTAACAGGAAGCCTGCCAACGCTTCGTATTTAATACTACTATCATTATAGCAGACAAAAACAAGAACAATATCCTTTAAAATTAAAATACCTATATCGAACCCATGTCCTATTAAACTGTGAACGGCCGCCCCCACAACCGATTGCAGAATAACATACCAGTGCCCTACATTCTCACCCTTTTTAAGAAAAAGCCCCAGGGGAGGGGTGTATGACTTTCCAATTTTAAATTATCTCCTTGGATATTGACATGGCTTCAAGTTTTACCATTTCTGCGCTACCCTCTATAAATAAATAAATAAATATCACGGGACAATTCAGACCAATTAACCTAGTCCCAAAGTAAGCTTAGCAAAGCTTGTGTTATGGGTACTAAGCAACGGAAAAATATAATTATATAGATAGATACATACTTAAATACATATTAAACACCCAAGACCCGAGAACAAACATTCGTATTTTTCATACAAATATGGAATCGAACCCGGGACCTCAAGCTTCGTAGTCAGGTTCTCTAACCACTAGGCCATCTGGTTGTTCGTCACTATATGTTGGTATTTGAAAACTCAGCGAAATTTCTTCAGTTTTTAGCTTTTATGGTATGGCCGAGCAAATTTCTTTGCCGCCTTAAAGTCAAAATCAATTATTTTTATTCAATTTAGGCCATAACAAGAATTTTATAAATGTCAAAAAAAATCTACCATCAGTTTGGAAAAACCTTAGGTTCGTACCTGGCTAGAAACTCAACAAGAATGTTATAGGTATGTTTGAAGATTCAATGTCTTGCGTTCTATTAACCCTTCTACTATCTAATTCTACTGTGGTAAATGTCCTAGTGTTGACATGTTAATGCCCAATAGACACCCTACTGTCACCTTGAAAGCGTAATAAAAAATAAAGTCTATATCACAGACAGGACAGGGGTGTTTGGAAATAATTCCGACCCGCATTGGCGATCCCTTACCTCGAATATGACAGTGTATAAAAATGTAATTGTGTTCAATACTTGTGACGTAAGTCACTAAATAACATTATATATCCGTTTTAAAAAAAAACCTTGTATGACCACACACTGTGTACATATATTTTGCCTAGGAGAGGTGCTCTGCTAACACTGGATACATTTGTACGGAACCCTCGGCGCACTGCACGAGTCCGTCTCACTTAGCCGGTTTACTCCTGAGGTACGGGACCCTAAAAACAAACTTAAGTTTCCTCACACGCCAGTTAGCTGCAAAGATTATACAAGTTAAACTTTGTATTTTAAAAATCAGCTTTAAGAAATATTAAATTTACAAACCTCCCTCAGGGGTGACCCGGTTATAAATGAGATTTCTTATTTTTTATTGCTACGCCTGTGAGGGGAGGTTTATTTTGATCGTTATACTTGTGTTTCTTTCACTCCCACGGCTTTATTTAGTGACAATTGTCAGATGTTTTGTTGCAAAAGGATGCCTGATCTCGAATCGCCATTTTGAAAAAATACGTACACTAAATAGGTACGAAAAATCCATAGAAAATCCCTGATCATCAGCAAAAAAAAAACTGTGTCTCTCACTCTCGTATCAAATAATATAAGCGTCAGCGGCAAGATACGAAGTTCTTTCTGTAACTTTTTTACGCTTAAATCGCTGAATTGATTAAGATGAAATTTGGTAGGGAGATAGTTTGCGATCTTAAAAGCCCTATAATCCCACGAGATTGGGATAAAATCTTAAAATCTCAACTGCTCGGTTTAGAGTCATGAATGGCACAGTTGTTTTTAGTGCAACGTCAATGAAGACCACGATATAATTTTTGAAAATGCCCTCGGGATTTAACGAAAGTCCCGGCATATCAATACAAAAGTTAAATCATTTATTCAATAATAAAGGCGCAATGGGCAGTTTGCGGAATACCATCGCTTTCGGAAAGGCCATCATTGACAAGAATACGCCGCAAGAAATTTGGCAGAAAGTCATTATTTTTTCAAAATAAAATAAGTATGTACAAATTAAATAGTTAAGAGCTACAGTATAAAATTAAATAAAAAAATATATGAGAAGAATAATAATACCTAATACAGGGATGTATGGGGTGTCTTAGTTACAAAACTAAAACGCTGACGACAGAACTCTGAAAACAATTCAACTTCTGGGTCTACTGATTCACACAGTGGCTCATCATCATCTTCAGCCAGAAGACGTCCACTGCTGAACAAAGGCCTCCCTTTTCGAACGCAACAATGAACGACCACTCGTCACTTGCATTCCCTGGTTTCCCGCAACTCTCACGAATGGTCAGAGTGGAATGAATTTAACATGGTGGCTAATCAATAGATAAAATAAATAAAATACTCTGTCCCACTGCTGAGCAAAGGCCTCCCCCCGATACTTCCGCTGCTCTCTGTCCCCTGCATACAAGGGCCAGTCCTTCAAGAAGTAGTCCAGTTCATCCCGCCATCGCCGTCTATAGGTTTACCACTTAACAGATCGCCTTCTAGAGTTGCTGGGCGTCTACATTCGGCATGCGGCAAACATGACCAGCCTAGTCCCTCTTCAGCTTAGACGCCACCACCAATCAATTGACGTACTTTTTATGAGCTGCTACTTCACTTGTTCGCACACTCAATCAACTAACTATTTATTTGTTTTAAAGCAACAAAAAATCTTATTTTGCAGTTAATCGAAAATTAATCTGGTTTTCAGGGCTAAAATAAAGCGTCTTTTTACTGGAGTCGAGTCTTCGAATTATTTTTTAATGGTGTCAAAATCCCTATTGAATCATGGAGCACAGGGCGGTGTTACGGATCCGTGCGCTCCATGGCTCGCTGGCAAACCCCGATTTTTTGACTTCTATTACATAAACATAATCCATATAAGTGACATTTAAATTTAAACCGAGGACACCGCCTCTCAGCACTAAGCAGTATTAGTAAGAAAACGTTGGCATAAGTTGATTTGGCGCATTACTAGGGCTTTATGCCGTTTGAGTTTAATGCTCGCTAATCCTGTCCTACCAATATTTTAAATAAAAAAAATGTATTCAGGTTGGTGGGGTGTTTGTTCATCATCCCATCATCCCAGCCTATATACGTCCCACTGCAGGGCACAGGCCTCCCCTCAGAATGAAAGGGCTTGGGCCATAGTTCCCACGCGGGCCCAGTGCGGATTGGGAACTGTTGGGATTGGGGTGCTTGTTACGTAATCATTATTTATTTATTTATTTATTCCAACAAAAATGCGCTGTAAAATTTAAATTATACAAAACAAAAATAAATAAAATAAGGACATTTAAAAAAAACTATGAATACCTAGTTAGGGATTTTTGAAGGTCGTCGTCGCTACCCTAAAACGACGGAACACCACACCCTCCGGCCAGAAGTCGGAACGCAGGAACATCTGCTGGTGCTTGGCAGGCACTTGGAGTCTAAATGAGCTGAAATTGTTAGCCCTTTGAGACTCGAGCGGGATGATGGACAGCTCTAGCTGGGCTCCTTGTAACCGGGCCTTTACTGCCTCGCGGACGTGCTCGAACACCTTCTGAGGCGTCGTCTTCTTGTCCAACCGAGACAGGTAGATGTCCACCCTCGGTACTTCAGCTTGAATACGGAACGGTCCCACGCTAATGCCAGCAAAACCAACCAACCAGCCAACCAACCAGCGTTACTGCACATAATGTGCGGCAACACATGCTGAGTGGAGACCCTTTTTGGTATCCTGCCGTGTCACCAAGTAACATAGTTTTAGTGCTAGTTCTAGTCTTAGATTTAGGTGGTACTTATGGAGCCAAAATAAACCTTTCTTTCTTTCTTTCTAATTGCGATTGCGCTTTAGACGGCGTTTCCGATTCATTACCGGAGTGAAGCCATCATCACGCAATAACATCAAAACGTGCGATTGGTTGGAAAATTTCTATATACCTATGTTTTCTGTACAGCTTACTATGTGTTGGTGTTCAATAATGCCACGTTAAAAACAATTGGCTTTTTCTTTACGCGGCAGAGACTTGGACAGTGCGCGAATTGGGAAGGAGTAATGTGGATGCTCTAGAGATGTGGTGCTGGAGAAGGATGCTTGGAATATCATGAACGGAGTTCCGCGCCAACGTATCCACGCAGCGTCTATCGACCATAGTACAGTCGCGCATACTGCAGTACTTTGGACATGACTCCAGGCGGGATGGCGACTCCATAGAGCGGCTAGTCGTGCAGGGAAAGGTGGAGGGAACCAGGTCGCGCGGCAGATCACCTATGCGCTGGATTAACCAAGTGAAGACCGCTGTAGGAAACGGCGTATCGACTGTGCCAGACAGTCTGCCAACAGAAGGGTATGGCGGGAGATCGTACGGAGAGCTGCGTCCGCATCTATACCACCGACGCGGACGCCTCAATGTGACCACGAGCGCTCTGCCAAGGGCGACATGACAAAGAAGGAGAATAACAATGGCTAATGCCGCGTAAGCTACAAAAAAAAATAGGAAGAGATTTAGCAGCTGTATACATAAACACAAATATATTTTTCACTTTTCATGCTCGTAAAGTTCGTGTTTATGCTGGATCTAGGCGACATAAAATTACTTTTTATGCTCTAGTGCATAAAGTAAAATCTTCGTCTAAGACTAAGGTACGAGTAATCAGGTGTCAAGTCAACAGCCACAAACAAAAAAGTTTGTATATATTTATTAATTATTTTTATTTTATGTAAAACTAAAAATCAATCAAGATAAATCGATAAAACTAAAAATTTATAATTATACAGCAATGCATGAAAAATAAAAGGTAAGTGAACAATTGTTTCCACTGTTGCTATTTAATTTCCTCTCAATCGAAGTAAAAGCAGAGTGTAAAACTCGAGCATTAGGTAAACCTATTTTAAAATGGCTCGTTTTATGCTCTTGTTGCACAATCTACTATTTTCATTACTCATGCTCGTGAAGTTCGTATGCTGGATCTAGGCGACATAAAAATATTTTCTATGCTCTAGTGCATAAAGTAAAATCTTCGTCTAAGACCAAGGTGTCACGTGTCACACAGCCATAAAGAAAAAAAAAATTTTTTTTAATCATTTTTAATTTATATAAAAACAAAAATCAACTAAAATTAATCAAAAAAACTTAAAATTTATAGTTATATAGTAAGGCATGAAAAATAAAAGGTACCTAGTAAGTGAACAATTTTGATTCCAGTGTTGTTATTTAATCTCCTCGCAATCGAAGTGAAAAGCAGAGTGTAAAACTCGAGCACGTGTTTCCCCTCGACGTGTCTATCCACCATCGCCGTACCGGCTCTGGTGACTATTATGAACGTCTCGGTTAAAATGGCTTGTTTTATGCTCTCGTTGTACAATCTACTATTAAATTTAATGCTCTCCTGAAATAAACAATTGTTGGTTACGGGGTATAAGCCATTGTCGGTTACGCTACGCGGCATTACATGCAGTATCATCGACGATTGTATTACAATTTAAGAGACCCCCCCCCCCCCAACTAGCGTCTTTCGAGCGTCGTCGTCGTGCCAGCCAGGTATGTGGACGCGGAAATTTGGTAGACAGCTGGACATCTGGAATAACAGGTTATTTTTTTATCCCAATATTCCCACGGGATCGGAGCAAAACCTGGAAATTTCATCCTCTGAGTCTAGGTCATGCAATTTGGTGCTATTGCTTATAGCAGAGGTTCCCAAAGTGGTCCAAGAGACACCAACGCGGGTACGTTGTGTGAAACAATGGGGGTCTTTAGGAAATATATAAGTACGGCACGGGTCTACTATTACAGTAAACATTTACAGTGATCTACGAGAAAAAAGTTTGGGAACCCCAACCCCCCTGGCTTATTAGTGCAACGTCACATAAGACCATGATGTAATTTTTGGATGCCACGGGAA
>NC_133490.1:1738690-1756476 GCF_025370935.1 Choristoneura fumiferana | reverse complement strand
ATTGCATACACAGCGCCACCAGTGGCCAAAAAAGACTATTTTACGATGTGCCCGGTATAGAGGCTAGGAATATCGTCGAATGCGTTGCTCTAATCGATCTGACCGTATTATTTCTCAGGCACATCGTGATATTGCCTGGCCAACGTTTAGGCATATCATGAAATGGCGGCGTTTCACGATATGCCTAGGAATTCGTGATCTGCGGATTTTACGATCGGCCGCCGACATCTATATTTCAAACCGGCTGAAACCGGAAATGTATTATCTGCTTTTCCCGCTATACTGCGCCCAGCACACATGTGGTGGGGCACTAGGAAGAAGCGGGCGAAGAAAAAATGAGGGAGACGAAAAACTAGAGCAGGACGGAAAAGTGGGCGAAAAACGAAAAATTTCACCGCCCCCACCACCCGCACGCACACACGCGTGGGTATAGCGCGAAGGAATGGTCTTGGTCATCGGTGGACATTTCCTGGTTTAGATTTTTTTGTTAGAATATTTTTTGAGGGTTTAAAATCTTATTGTTAACGGTTGGTTGTGTAATGATAATTGACAATGTCACTACTTAATGTGAAACCAATATTACAGATAAGTAAGGATGTTTTTACAGTTCGAGAGTACAATCAAGATCATAGAACTATTTAAAATCAATATAACACTAAGCATTAAAAAAATAATAAGTAATGTGTTGTGCTTACGTACTTATACAATTTAAATGTTTTATTTTGTTTATAAAGCTATTCGGTATCTAATTACTTCGAAAGAAATGACTTCATGGCGGCCATTGAAATGTTTTGAAAATATACAATGCGTTCATAGTAATTATTTAGCCGACTTTTCTGGCTAAAAGGAACGTATCGATGTGTGATAAATAAAAATTATTAGGCACACATGAAAGTTATGTTATTAAGTATTTACACCCAGGAACAAAGTTATTTTTTAGAAAGGAAATTATAATAAAAGAAGTGTAACTTAACATTTATTTTGACTTCCGCTAGTTGTAATAAAACGCATAATGGTAACATGTATTTGTATCCAAACACAGTCTGTGCAGAATATAGTTGCCTAATTGTATTCATCAATCATCATCATGTCAGCCGAAAGACGTCCACTGTGGACATAGGCCTCCACCAAGGCTCTCCACTCAGACGGTGTGCTTTCCGCATCCACCCGCGATCCCGCGATCTTAACCAAGTCGTCGCTCCATCTTGTTGGAGGCTACCGATGTAATACCGAGTGTAATTACACGCTTAAATAACATAATGATTACCTATTGCTTCCTGGTATAGATTCTTTATAATTGGAAAATGCACTTGTTTTTACAAAATGATTATACTCGTACTTAGTTTCTGCACGTAGTATTACATAACAATGTAGTCAATGTTTAGCTAATTTTTGACAGTTTTTTTTGTTTAAACAACACCGTCGAAAAAAAAAAACCCCTTAAAATGACCGTGTTTTTTGACATACGATAGAATTTTTCAAAACAATTCCCGTAATGAAGAAGTAGAATTGTTATTGAGGCTCATGAATTCAAGTGAAAATTTAAATCTTTGCCAATGCGAAGTGAACTTTATCGTATTAGTTTAGGGGTGAGTTTCGGCGGCGCGCACCCCGGAAAGGGCACACGGAGTTCCGCAAGTATCAAGGCTGTTCCCTCCTCGGGGGCTATTGTAGCATGTTTTATACCCAAAAATTTAAGTCAGTAGGCGCTCGAACTCTGAGCGGCAAGAACGTTTTAATTATTAATTATTATTTATATTTATTTTTATTTATATTATTTTTTAGTTTTCATTTACAAGTTTTTCCATGGTTCATAATTTTAATATTTTATACGTTTTATACAACCAAGTGTTTATAGATAGGCGATAATTACAACGTACGACAAACTTTGCATAAAACGAGAGGGAAACAAAATTCGCTAAAGTTTCCAAGTTCCCAAGTTTGACAGTTGGAGGTTCGGAATTTGAAAAATTGACGTTTCAACTTTAAAGATGGCGGCGTGTGTGTTCGCTTGCTCGGCCGGGGTCGCTGCCCTCGCGTAGGATGCTCAACTACCAGCAATTTTGACGTCTGCTTTACCCGTAAGTACTGAGCCTAAATCAATCGCATTCTAGAATTATTGATGCCCTATTATATAAGGGTGCGTTCATAAAATGTCACATGAATATTGTATGGGCATAACTGTGTGTGTGCAGTGCACACTACGATTGTTTTTATCGCCGCCAGTAAATTAGAGGGGTGATAGTGGATACTGAGTGACTAGTGTGGTATTGATTTTTTCCCTCATTCTGTTAAATTTTATTTATCGTAGAACCGGACACGGCTATGACGTGCGTGCCCTGCCTTAGCATTGTGACGATAAATAAAGAAATCGGACCGGCTACCGCCATGTTCCAATTTCGAAGTTGACAACTGTGATTCGTTCGCGAAGTTCGATTTTGATTGGAAACTGAAGGAATGCGATCCCCATAGTTTTAAATTTACTGTTTTTTTTGCAGGTTATTGTGATTCGATTTTTGTTTTTTTTTAAGGGTCTATAGATTTTGACGGAGTTTGTTTGGCAGGTTGCGTTGTTTGATTAAGAACGGTTCAATATTTTCTTGTTATTTCCTATAGGGTAGAAATCTAAGTACAAAACACCTGACGCAGAACAGTTTTTACAAATGCAATATCACTAAAGTAGTTTTGTATGTTTTAACTTAGCCTAGATTGTTGTCTGCAAGGGATCAAATCCTTTACAATATAATTTTAAAAAGATTGGATACGACTTTGTAACATTCGTGCGTAAGTTTGGAAGTACCTATGGTTTCAAAATTTGCAAACCATTTTTCGACCTCTTTCCGGTATGAATTGAACTGAAATATGGCATATTACTTTATGTAAGTTTGATGACACTATAATCTGGTTGAGAAATTCTGGTAGTCCAGCCAGCCAGCGTCTTCGCAGGAGTGAACTCTTCAACGGTTAATGGCATCGACTTGAAACTGTCCTGAAAGAAAATCGTTTTGAATAAATTTCCTTCTCGAAATTCCTAACTCATCACACGAATGTGATTTTGTTTGTTTCTTACGCTTTCACGCTTAAACAACTCAACCGATAATGATGAAATTTGATATGAAGTTCGAGATCTTTGGAAGGACGGGATAGTTTTGTCCGGAAAATTGAATATTTCCCAGATGGAGTCGCGGGCAACAGCTAGTAATGTATAAAAAAATCTGTGAGAAGACCTGTGATCTTCAGTGGAACCTATAGGTATAGGTCGAGTTGAGATGATGAGTATACTGGAATACCTGTGTATTTACCTAGCCCTCTTATTCTGGGAGGAAGCCTATTCCTGCAGTAGGACGTAGGTATATATGTGGCGGCCAACCGTAAAATCCGCCAGATCACGAAATTCCTAGGCATATCATGAAATGCCGATTTCAGTCATTTCGTTTCTTGCCATTGAGTTTCTTGACGGATTCTTCTCACAGAGGTTTTTCGAACCGGTGGTAGTTTTTTTTGACATTTCATAAGAGCTTGTTAAAGCCTAAATTGAATAAAGATATTTTGACTTTGACTTTTGACATGCCGAAAAAAAAATGTAGGTACGACGAGCAAACTGAGGGGTATGAATTGTGACCACAACGCACGAGCCGAGCGAGCGAAGCGAGCGTGCCGCGCTAGCGGCCGGCGAATTGCCAGACCTGATATGGCGGCGTTTCATGATATGTCTAGGATTTCATGATGTGCCTTAACTGGTTAAATCAGGAAATGGCGGCGTTTCTTGATATGCTTAGAAATTTCATGATCTGCCTAAACGTCACTAGGCAAATCGTTAAACGGTCAGTTTTGAACGATATGGCGGAATTCCCTTGGCAAATTCATGAAATGGCGCCATTTCACGATATGCCTAGGAACTTCGTGATCTGGCGGATTTTACGATCGGCCGCCGACATATACATAAATAAGACCGAGATAATGATGATGTTATGTTGTATGACTTTTTAGGGTTCCGTTCACGAAGGATAACAAACACCACCCTATTACTATCGCATGTGATCGTCTGTCACAGCACAGGGCTATATTCAAGAACCTTAATAGATAGACAGCTGGCATTTGCACATAATAATGTATTTTATTGCCGCTGTAACAACAAATAATCTTTCCCCCCCATTACAAGAAACTAATCATTTTTCATTAAGAATATCATTAATTTTACTTAAGATCTCGGGACACGTGATTTATAAAACTATTTAGAAAGATAAAACGGTTCAAAATTTACGATTATAATTATAAAGGAACGGTCCGACTAGTTTCGATCTTTCCGGAAGATATTTTTCAAGGGTGAGTGCGTGGCGCAACCGTCTGACTTATTGGTAATTACAGTACCTGGCATAAAGATTGCACATGGGTCTTCGGAAAAAGACAATTGGCTGTTCACGACGATTTCCGAACACTGGCGACCGTCCATCAATCATCTTATTTATTATGTGACGTTTTATATCAAATAAATACTGCACCTTTATGGACTTAATTAGTTTACGTCAATTAATGACATGTAAACTTCGGATATCTGGGTCACTAGTAGAATGGCTAGATCGCAAAATGACCACACCGCATAAGGGCTGCATCGCAAATGTGCTTCATCGCAAAAAGCCATAATCGCTAAATGACTGGATCTTAGTAAGTCTAGATCGTAAAATGGGCACTTCGCGTAGCGGCTACATCGCAAATGTGCTTCATCGCAGAATGCCGGAATTGCTATATGACTACATAATGATTTGACTAGGTCGTAAAATGTACTACATCTCTAAAATGCCTTGATCCGTATAATGACGACATAGTAAAATAAACATAATGCTGAGTCTACGTCATAAAAAGTCTAAGTCACAAAATGCTACCTATTAAGTACAGTTGGTTAGATTAGACAAGCAATGTAATCCTGTTTTTTTTGAAACTTGAATTTTAATAAACTTGAAATGTGTAATACTACAATATTTCATGTATTTCCTTAGATGGTTCCCCAGCGATGACAACGAACTACAATAATAGTTAAAAGTAACAGGTGTTTTAACCGACTTAAAAAAAGTGGAGGTTCTCAATTCGGATGTAATGTTCGTTTTTAATACGTACATAAAGTTGTCTAGACCAAAAGGCCAAGTGGGGTATAAGAACAAGTAGTTTGAGAAGCCCCGGATATATCATTATCAATAATTGAGCGTAACTGTCCCGACTTTCGACGACCTAGTCATTTTATGCCTTAGCTATAATGATATTTGCACTTTTTAAGATCATGACCGGGAGCGATGTGGTAATTTTGCGACTTGGACATTGTGAGATATGGACTTGATGAGATGAAGGCCATTTACGATTCTGACATTATGAAACGTTGACAAGCAGCGATGCAGTAATTTGCGACTCAGACAGAATGAGATGTTGAGTAGATGAGATAAAGTCATTTTGCGAGTCGGTCATTTTGAGATGTAGACTATGAGCGATGTGGTCATTTTGCGATCTAGTCATTCTACTAGTGACCCAAATGTGCTTCATCGCAAAAAGCCTAAATCGCTAAATGACTGGATCTTAGTAAGTCTAGATCGTAAAATGGGCACTTCGCGTAGCGGCTACATCGCAAATGTGCTTCATCGCAGAATGCCGGAATTGCTATATGACTACATAATGATTTGACTAGGTCGTAAAATGTACTACATCTCTAAAATGCCTTGATCCGTATAATGACGACATAGTAAAATAAACATAATGCTGAGTCTACGTCATAAAAAGTCTAAGTCACAAAATGCTACCTATTAAGTACAGTTGGTTAGATTAGACAAGCAATGTAATCCTGTTTTTTTTTGAAACTTGAATTTTAATAAACTTGAAATGTGTAATACCTACAATATTTCATGTATTTCCTTAGATGGTTCCCCAGCGATGACAACGAACCTACAATAATAGTTAAAAGTAACAGGTGTTTTAACCGACTTAAAAAAAAGTGGAGGTTCTCAATTCGGATGTAATGTTCGTTTTTTAATACGTACATAAAGTTGTCTAGACCAAAAGGCCAAGTGGGGTATAAGAACAAGTAGTTTGAGAAGCCCCGGATATATCATTATCAATAATTGAGCGTAACTGTCCCGACTTTCGACGACCTAGTCATTTTATGCCTTAGCTATAATGATATTTGCACTTTTTAAGATCATGACCGGGAGCGATGTGGTAATTTTGCGACTTGGACATTGTGAGATATGGACTTGATGAGATGAAGGCCATTTAAGATTCTGACATTATGAAACGTTGACAAGCAGCGATGCAGTAATTTTGCGACTCAGACAGAATGAGATGTTGAGTAGATGAGATAAAGTCATTTTGCGAGTCGGTCATTTTGAGATGTAGACTATGAGCGATGTGGTCATTTTGCGATCTAGTCATTCTACTAGTGACCCGGATATCTATAGAGAGCTGTAGCAACTACTAGAAAAAGGATAGTTCCCTCTTTTTCCTAAAGATGGCATCGAATTATTAATTCATTCACGTATTCGTTCATTCACTCATTTATTCATTCATTCAGTCATTCATTCATTTCACTTATTCATTCATTCATTTCACTTATTCATTCATTCATTTCACTTATTTATTCATTCATTTCTGGAAGCCCGTCGTATCGCCTAATGTCGTTTGTCCTAAAGTAATGTTTGTCCTAATGATCGATTGTCCTAACACCTGAAACAGAAAATATTTCAGAACACCTCATGCGTTGGTTACTTAAAATGGGACAGGTTAGGTTAGAATTATTTTATAAATTTCCTGAAAAGTCTTTGGTGTATAATTAACAATTAGGTCAATCGAAAACAGAACAAACACTTACATTAGGACAAACAATCATTAGGCGATATGATAAGGAACCTTAATTTCTTTTATACTGGTTATAGAAGAGTGTTGATTAGAGAATCATCAGGCACTGCGGCACTATTACTCGTACAGAACGTTGTTTTTTAACTGTAACCTGAAACAGATGAATCATGGAGTTTTCAGAGTTGATTCATAATCCACTAGAAACACTTTAAAAAGTTAATGGTTATTAAATTACTACTAAGAATGTCTGAGAAATGAGTCACTGTCGCCCATCTTTAGTCACAATGTTAAACAATAGACCACCGATTGCGAAAATAGATTTTTTAAAACGTTTAAATAGATATAAAATCGATTTTTGTGAATAGATTAAAGACTATTATAATAAAAACATAACATTTTTATTATAATATAAATATAATAAATATAAGAATATGTTATAAAAAAAGATTGTTGTCCTTTTCAGGGTTCCGTACCCGAAGTGTCAAATGGTACCGTATTAACGTCGCCACACTGTCCTAGTATATGTCTCTCTGTTTGTATAGGGTTACATGTCAAGAACCATAATAGTCTGACTGCCAAAATGTATACGTACTTAATGTTAATTTTATTATAGTAGTATATTCAAAGAATAATGAAAAAAAAAGTAAAGGGTCCCAACAAACTAATCTGAAATACCCCACACAGCGTATATTTTGCTTAAAGCTGGACTCTGTGAACACTGGATTTTATAATTACGGCTTTTTATAACTCATAGGTATATTTTGACACAACCTGTGAATTTGTACGGATCCTTGGATCGCCATTCCGACTCGCACTTGGCCGGTTTTTTATAATACGGGTCCTAAAAATATGTATTGCCTAATGTAGACTTGCCGCTCCTGTGTCCTTTATACGTGGCTAGACCATGCGTCATTGCGGCTTGTTGCACGATACAACTTATTGCATTCTTGTGACATCACATCCGGAGATTCAGATGCTTTATGAGGCCTTTAAGGTGCAGGTACCATCAGCCAAATATGTGGTCTACCATTCTAAAGTTGATAATCGTTTGCATGTCTTAAAACAATAATGCCAATAGACGTACGTTTCTGTCAACTTGAAAGTTCGATTTTAGCGACATATTCATTTGATAGGAACTTTTTTTTAAATTGATAGACCACCATATTTGGCTGATGGTACCTACCTCGTCTCACTGACAACACACACTGGTTAAATTCGCAGAAAGTCCATGAAAAAACTTCACAAAATCATTTGTCTACAGTATACGTATAATCAGTTTGTCTTAAATGCATTTGGTCTCAGTCGGTTATCTATTGTCTGCTCGAAAGTTATATGCCATAATTTCATTATCCCGAACTTCACATGCCCGAAACTTCATTTGCCCGAATGTTTCGTTTACTAGAAAATTTATTTGATATATTCTTATTTTCCCGAAAATTAGATGCCATAATGATACGAATGCAATACGTATTGTTTTCCATATTATTAAGTGCAATAATATTATTTAATAGAATATTCAAACGCCATACTACATAGTGTTTTATTTTGATTATGATTGATTAAAATTGCTTTTTCTAATTCTAATCTATCTATTATCTTTATTATTCGGGCTACTATAAAAATACCTAACATCGAAGCTACGCTCCGCTTCGCTCCCGCCTTAGCCTTCGGAACCTAACCTATCCGAGTCGCTTCTGCTCCGAACCGTCTTGCTCGCTCGCTTCGCTCGCTCGCACAAATCAAATGTCGCAATTCTTACCAAACGTAATCTTTGTGATTAAAATTTACCTAATTCAAAGACTTGTTTGAAGTATGGGATTTATTAGTGTATAGTGTCGATACGCACCATTTACATGAATGGCAAATGATATTATGACATGTGATACTTATGGCTTACAAAATGTTGAAAAATGAAATTATTGAAATTAATATTATGGGAAACAAAGATTCTGTCATTTGATTAATATGGTAAACAATGAGTAGTGAAAATGAATTTATAAGAAACAATATAATGACGGTTGAATATTATAGCACATGAAATTCGGGCAAATTAAATTCGGGCAAGTAAAGGTACACCGGTCTAAGTCACTGGTCGCCAAGAATGGGAGTCGTCTTAAATTATTTATTGAATTAGGATGCGTGCAGAGTTACATCAGATCAATATATCGCTTCGTGATGTTATTTTTCTATGCGTCAAGCGCGTATAAGTTTCTTTGCGCGATAGAATCTGGAATACGGAAATTCATCGGAGAACTAAAGTCACCGACACAGCTCGAAGAATATGCAAGTTAAAGTGGTGATGGGTAGGCCACATCGCTCGAAGAACAAAGTCCTCGATGCCATCATGAACCGGAAGATAAAGCATTCGCAGGGTCGATTTGTAGCATTCGAAGATGGCGGATGTAGACAATAATATCTAGTTTTGCTATTTCTGTTTCTTTGGCTAGTTGAAGTATAATTTTGATAGTGTTTTATGCGGCGATTAACCTTAACAGTGAACAGTGATCCCAAAATTCTATATTGCTCTTGTGTCTAACATTGTTTGAATGCCGAACGCACCGATGTGAATAAGACGACAGTTACTTAGGGAATGAATTTAATACGAAAATGACAGCCCTTTTATAGGCTGCTACAAAAAATCTTAATAGCGCCATTCAGGAATTGTACATAAACGTGATAGCGACATCTATTGAGAAGTACTAAATACAAACATAAATTATCTTCAAATAAACTAAACAAAATAATAATGCCGCGTTAAACATACCGCCCACCATGGACAACCATGTCAAAGTTGTCCATAACCAAATAACTGCAGGCTGTAAATGATCTTCCTGATGTGCTAAATAAATTACATTTATCTACCATTGAAACATGACCTGACAAAACAGATAGATAGACTTAAGTAACTTCATATCGCTTACACTTACAATATACAACGCAAATCCAAAAAATGAATCTTAAATTGAAACCATAACATCAATAAACTTAACATAACACACGAGTATGCATCTGGATCCAAATTCCTATCTTACAAAAAACATTTACGTTCTGACAATAACATGTACAAAATGTGAACAATGTATTGAAAACACAAGCGTAACTTTGCTCAGACCAGTGACTGATGACCCCCAAAAAAATCTGACTGAAACAATATACACAGAACATCGCACACTAACACATACAACACATCAACATATAACACAGGTAATTAACTTCACATTTAACTGAATAAATATTTTATTTCATTTAATTATAACATTTCATTTAAGTATTCACACAATTTAACATCACATAACAAAAAACACACTGCACAAAACAAAATAACAACACAACAATAACACAATTTAAAATAAAACTGAAAACTAAGTGATAACACTTAGTTTCACATACTGCTTAACTTCTGCGTGAAATTCTTTTTCTCAATCGACCATGTAAAAGTTTCTTAATTCTGGTTCTATGAAACGACATCAACTTGGCTCTTTGTTCTGTGTGCTTTTCTAGTGTTTTGGAAATCCTTCCTTTCGCCATCTGAACGCTAGCAACAGACGTAATGACAGAAATGATGAAATTGCAGAGGATTTGGTCTGACTCTACTTTCTTTGCTTCGACTCTTTGTGGACTGTATCTTGAATTGCTCATAAACTTCTTAACACCGTCAATAGCACTATCTGTTGGCGGAATAAAGAAATACGAATTTCCGCCCACCATGCTCACATCATGATTTTTGTTTAGCTCTTTATTCGGCAACACTTCGCATATTTCTTTTCTTTTACCGCCAAGACCAGAACTCACTGCAACTTTCTGGATACTTGTGTTTACTACTTTATCGACCACACCTTTGCAAGATGAAGTATCAACTAAACTTGTTAGTTTCTGGTTTGAACATGACAACAAAGCTACATTCGAGCCTTGAGCGCGTATTTTCGCTTCTAAAGACTTTTTATCTTTATTAGATGTGCCACTTGACGTGACACCATCACAATTTGATGGCAAATAACTTAGTACAACGACCTTCTTTTTTGATAGAAGTATTGTGAGTTCTTCCTTACTTAAACCAGATTCCGACTGAGTTTGAACCAAAGCCGAAGTCAACGTAAGTTGACAATGGCTGGTCGAAATACAGGCTTGTGACAACTCATCGTTAGATGAGGCAGCTGAAGTTGCTTGCTTAACTACACCTTTGCTAACCGAGTGACTTGCCTTAACTATAACCTCGGTTGAACTAGTGACTTCTAGCTGTGATTTTCGTAGTACATCAACCTTCTCTGTTGGGAGAAGTGTGTTAATCTCTTTGTGTTCCCTCGTCGATGCGTGGTCAACGACATTTTTGTCAACCAATGCATGCTTGACTTCGAGATTGTGATTGGTTGACTGCAATATTGTGGGATGAAGCAACACATGATGCTTCATTTGACATAAACGGCATCTGAAAGAATGACGACATGAGTGAGCTGAATGATTAGCACCTAAACAATTATGACACAGCTTGCGAACCAAGTGTCTGCGTGCGTCAAGATCAGCTGCTGAAAACTGATTACAATTTCCTAACTTGTGACTAATACTATAGCAATATGTACAGGATGACAGTTGACTTTTACAAACACTATTTACAGGATTGTGGTAAACGTTGACATTTCCTATCTCACAACTCTTTGTAGTACAATTGAAATCGTCCGACTGCAAACTACTATTTAGACCAAGGTCTGTGACTGAAGTTTTGGATGTCTTTTCGTTTGACTGGAAGCTAGATATCACATCTTGAAGTTGGTTTCTATAACGTACATAAAGCTCTTCTGCTTGTTTCAACTCCGTTTTGTATGAAGAGGCTTTTACTTCAACTGAAGTGATTGTATCTAAAATTGATTTTGTGCGTTTCCATGAACATCTTCCAATTGCGGTCCAAAATTTCTAACCTCGTTTCAATATAGCATTTATCTAATTGTTCTTTCTGTAATTTCATAAAATATATTCTCGATTTGTCAATTCTTGAAATTATGTCTTTTTGACATCTGTCAATTTTCTCCATTTTCAAAGACAAAGTTTGAACTTGAAATATTTTCTTTTCTAGTTTTCTCAAATATTTTCAAAGTGTTTTGACATCTGGGTGAAAACCTGCGTGGATTCCCCGTCAGTTCACTTTTTTCCGAATTATTCTAAGTCCAAACTACAGCCGAAATTCTTCTATGTCTAAATTTTCTTCTAATCTTCTAAATTACAATTTTTTGCTTCAATTTTGAACTCTACTGTGAAATGTCAAAGTACTCACTGTTGATCACCACATCACTGTAACCTGTCACTCCTGGTACTGCAGCAGCTCCTGTCCTGCAGCAGCTCAGCTCCTCTTCCACTTGCGCGCCTCCTCTCCTCACTCCAGGCAGGCGGCTCCAGCGTCAGCACGCCAGCAGCAGCACCATCTCGCCGTTCCGGTGCCCGCGGTGGAAGTTGTCGCCAGTCCCAGTCCGTTATCCGGCTCGAAGAACCATGTTTGAATGCCGAACGCACCGATGTGAATAAGACGACAGTTGCTTAGGGAATGAATTTAATACGAAAATGACAGCCCTTTTATAGGCTGCTACAAAAATCTTAATAGCGCCATTCAGGAATTGTACATAAACGTGATAGCGACATCTATTGAGAAGTACTAAATACAAACATAAATTATCTTCAAATAAACTAAACAAAATAATAATGCCGCGTTAAACAAACATTTTTTAATGCGCAGTTGTCTCCACGTGGTTTCTCTGGAATTTTAACTATAAGTTCCAAAAAACTACATCACCGTACAACGTCCCTCTCAAAGAGAGTTTACCTGACACTGGGCGAAATTGTCCTATTAATTAGGACAGAAAGCCATATTTTAAAAGAGAAGAAGAAGAAAGCGTTCGCAGACCTTTCACTCACTGGCGTGCAGTGAGTCAGTTCCAGGGTAAGGCAGCTGCTAGTCTGCGCCTGCAGCAGCGCTCCAGCCCACCGCAGCAGCTATACACGAGGCCAGAATTATGTCAAATAAAATGACACAAAAAACAATCGAATGACAATGGAATAAAGCTTAAAATTAAATTGAGACGTCGACCTTGGCCGCCGCACGCGCCGCAAATACCGTTACGTCATCGCTCAAGGATAATAAGTTATAAGTCTATAAAAACAATTTTAATTTCGACTTTATTGGGCGAAGTCAAGGTTTCATTTGTAATGGCGTATTTAGTTATTTTGAGCATGGTTTCAATTAATTGGTTTGTACGGGGCAGTCCTGCCCGTATCGTGTTGTGACGTCACTAGGGTTGTCACTATAGAATCCAAAATAAAATATTTTGGATTTTATTGCTTATATTTTTTTATACATGGTGTCAAAAAAACCTGTACGATATGAATACCACTAATATAATATACTATATTAATGCCACTAATTACTAATACGATACAAGTGGAAAACATTGAAATTCGAAAATAAAAATAAAATGTTTTGTATGGAGATAAAGTCTACTTCCATAAGAAACTTATTTTTGCGAATAATTATATATTTTTCTACTTTTTTCGTATTAACCTGTCCTCTCCCAGAGGCACAAATTTGTGCCCAAATTCCTTTGATCCTGTTATCCTGGGAGATGACAGATTAAGGTAAACGTACTGTGTGCTCGTCACTGTCCCAATAGTTGTCATCTTTAACCTTATGTCATTAGCAATAGAGATGACAGCAGGTTGTCGTCTATTGGATATTCGCGTGTCGAGAACTCGGACGTTTACCTTAGTAATCGGTAGCCTTAATGTGGGTATAAATTATGGTACAGGATTTTTTAACACCGTACACACCATGCTATTGATTACCGCTAACTTTAAGGGAATCTGTTCATCCGTTTGGGAGTTACGATGCCATAGACAGATAATTATTAGACAGACAGTCAAACTTATAACCCCCTTTTTTGCGTCGGCGGTTAAAAATGAGCTTACCTAATCGACTTATAGTTTGTTTTACTGTTTGTGTATGTGGTATGCCGGTTATGGGCAATAAAGTGATCATCATCATCATCATCATATTAGCCGTAGTCAGTCTGTAAGATGGAACTTTAAGCTTCCCTGTGTTTCTAGTAGCCTTTGGCTTATCGACGTTAGTGGGAAAATCACATATGTTCTTCCTAACACACATGATTATTTCAAAAACATAAAGTGACGGCATACCTGTTTCCTTAAAAAAAGATCTTAAAGATTCACTCGTCTTCAAATTATAAATTGCTCTAATGGCTCTCTTTTGTAAGATAAAAAATGACTCAATGTCTGCAGCAGATCCCCATAAAATAAGGCCGGACGAAATAATGCTATTAAAGTAAGCAAAATACACCAACCGTGCCGTCGCCACATCGGTTAGCTGCCGTATTTTCCAAATTGCAAAAGCAGCAGAGCTTAATCTACCTGCGATTGATGTGACGTGAGGTCCCCTCCCCACTGTAGTTTAGAATTGAGCGTTATTCCTAAAAATACTGTTGATTTTGGAAATTCAAAAGTTTGATCATTTAACTTTATATTAGAAACTGAATTCGAGTTCGATGAATTTATCAACGAGAATTTAATAAATTTGGTTTTCTCAGGATTTAGTAACAAATTATTGGCAGCAAACCATGCGAATATCATGGACAGGGTTTTATTGGGTTCAATGAAGTCGGTATCTATTCTACTAACCATGAACAGTAAAGACGTGTCGTTAGCAAACATAACTATGCCCGACTTTTGGCTTACCATATAAGTTAGGTCATCTATACAGCTATTAAAAATAAAAGCTAAAGTTGGAGCAACGACATCTAAAATCGAATGTGGAATCTTAACTGAGACGCCCCACAAGTTTTCCGTTTTTTTTTACTTTCAATAATCTAAAAGTCTTAATGATGTCACAGGGAGAGACATGCGTGAATTTAAAATTACATATGTTTGGAATAGATACATTTTGTTTTAAGAGCGATTCAGTTAACTTTGAGGAATACGCGAGACATTTTGTCGTTTCGATGGGGATTTTAGAGAAGGTATTAAACTCGTAAGCTACTTTAACCGTGTCCTTTTCTAATACGTTTTTAATCTTAAATGATTTAGAGCACTCTGCGTTCTTACGTCGACCGGTTTCAGTATTTATAATTTTCCACTGTTTTAATTTTGTCATTTTAGGACTTAATTTTATTAATTACATGAGCTGTTGTTGCTTTATAATATATAATTTTGAATAATCTCTGGCGTAATGGTGGAAACGTTCATAGTGGTACACGATTTCTTATCATAAATATCATATAAGACGTCCCTATTCCTACGTATTCCGGGTGTGGCCCATTCATTGAATGACAGTTTGTTTCCTATTTTAATATGTTAACAATATTTTGAAATTTTCGTTTGGATTTTTAGTATTTACTTTTAAATTGTTTACTTTTTGCGCGATGTTTGTTTGTTCAACGGCCTAATTTCTATGGTTTTAACACCGCCCCTAGCCCGAGGTAACTTCACTGTTTGAGCTTGTGATCCGACCGAAATCCACTGAATCGAAGTGGTTACGTCTCTGGTGGGTTCATTAAATAAGAAATTTAAAATTAAAGGATTTTTAAAACAGAAATAAGCGGGTCTTTTCAACAGATTGTGATATAATATCGATATTAAAGTCCCCGCAGACACATCAGCGCTTTATTACGTTTTACTGATTTCCTTAGAACATTTTCCATAGTAGGTATATATAAACAAAGAATATTCTAGTTTGGTGGTCTATATATACATAAAATACTGTTCCGTTTCCGCAGAATGGCTGGACAGGTCTTTTGCGTTCTTTGAACTTTAAACCATTTTTCAACTAATATGAGAGACCCGCCACCTGTGCAGATTCTCTGCAGAAGGCGTTGGCTATTGTATAATTATTTACATTAAATGGCATTGAATCTTTTTTTAGACAGGTTTCTGTTAAGCAGATAACATCTAAGTTTAACTTTTCTGAGTTATTCTAAATCTAATATTTTGCCAGTGAAGCGATTCATACTTTGATGTAGAAATGATAGACTACTTTGCTTCTCTATTGTCGGTGTAGATAGTTTACGGAATTAATAAAACATGCTAAGGATTTAGCAAGCTTGTCGGAGGTCAGTCGGTAGTCACTAATAACATTATTAGTGTCAAAAAATAAAAAGTCACTATGACTACTCGTCATCTTAAACAATATTTTTTTAAACGATATACATAAATGATTATTGGATTTATTTAGAGATTGTAAAACACATGAAAAATAAATAAATTTAACATCACAACTAAGTGACAACCCTATCGTTTCTTTTTTCTCTTACTGAAAATGAGTTTCCTCTTAAAAACGACGTCATAACATTTAAATTATTATCAGTTCGTTTTATGGGACAAGGTTTTGCTTAGGCCGAATGGAAAAACCAGTCAAGTGCGAGTCTGTCTTCAACACCGATGGGATCCGTACTATTGTCTATAAGATGGAGCAAAATGTTAACAAAGTGATTGATAATTGCACAACAGGTGCACAGAAGACACCGTTTTATTTGAGACTGAGTATTATATCTATCCGAGTTGCAGGCGAGGACAGTTACGTCAAGTGTCAAATAGGTTTATTAAGTTTTACACTTCAACTGCGATAAAATTAAACAGAAACATAGCATATAGGTATACAATACTCTGTTTTTATTGTATTCTTATTTTCTACAATAACGTATTGCCTTTGTTTCTGCATAAACCCTTCGTTTGCGCATCCAAACGCACTTGGCCGTTTTTTACTTTTTCACACCTAGCTGCAAGGTCAACAAACTGTCTTAAGTATCAATTAAAAAAAAAAACAAAACAGCAGCAAAACTATCATTGCGTGTAATTGACATCTGCATTGGCGAAGGCCGCGAAGGGGTTTACCCAGAGCGAATGCCAAACCCGCATATCCGACGAATTTGAAAAACCCCGCGTATAAACACCCGAGAAAGTATATAAAACCACAGATTAAGTAATAGTACTAGGTAAAACCCGTTTTTTGCACTTAGCACATTTTTAATCTGGCGTATAATTATAAAAATACTAGTTGTTGCTGGCGACTCCGTCTGTATATAATTAATACTAATAATTATTTAATAAAAAAAAATATCGTATTTTTTTATGTAGAGATACAATGTATAATAATAATTAAAAATAATACACTGGAACAAAATAAATTAAACTATTCACATAAAACTATCCTAAACTTAAAATACTTATATTAAAAAAAAATCTGAAACTAAAACAAATTACTAAATTGTTAAATTGTACCAAAATCGGTCCAGCGATTTAGGAGTGAAACGTAGACAATGAAATAAATAGACAGAAAAATACTACAAAACCTTTGGCATTTTTATTATTAGTTTAAATCGATTTTAGAATTTCACAATAGCTACACAGAAAAAATAACAAACAAAAATGATTTACGTTTATTTTAAATTAATAGAAAAAATAAATATTTATTTAATAAAACAAATTAAACAGTACAGGAAATGTTATATTATGAATTTATTTACTTATACGTACAATTTACAATACAATTTTTTCTTTACCTACGATAACATATTTAATTAACTAATGATGATTATTTTGCAGTGTCATTTTATTTATTTTCCTTGCATTTTATCCTTTACTTTATGCTTTTAATTACTGCATAATACAGCAAATACAGGAAATGGACACCAGTAAAACATATACACTGTGCTAATTTTGATTTCCGTTAACTTTAATTTAAAGGGACAATCGACAGGTCAAATGAAGTTAATATCTCTAAGACACTAGTGGTCTAACTCTTATTGTTTAAATGATAATCAAGAGTTAAGATATAGTTATTTGTGTCACAAGGGAGCAAAATGGTGTATTTACGGCGAGGGCGTACATTGAATCCAGAACGTAGCGAAGGATTCTGCAACAGAATCCTGAGCGTAATGAGGGATTCAAGTGTTAAGCCC
>NC_133490.1:1709781-1730324 GCF_025370935.1 Choristoneura fumiferana | reverse complement strand
TGCTCAAATATTAACTTTGCCAACTTTATTTAGTACTGATCTATTTTCTTGAAGTACCCATAGCCATTATTGGGTTCCGTTGTCAACTAGGAACCTATATAGTTTCGCCATGTCTGTCTGTCTGTCCGCAGCTAAGTCCACACAGCGTGCATTTTTCTCAGGTGAGGTGAGGTTTTGCTACATTGGATATACATAGATACCTACAAATATGTACGGAACCCTTGGTGCGTGAGTCAGATTCGCACATGGCCGGTTTGTTTATTGATATCGCCCTTCGCAAAGTAACGCTGCAAAGCTTTTATTTAACTAGCAATGTTCGTATGTTTGTAAATATGTAATGTAAGACGTGATTTGAACATTGTAAACAATTTTTCGATCACTTCCTAGTATGTTGAAATGGTTTACCAACTATGAAGTCCGGTGATAATATACAATAATCTGGCAGTGAAATTCAGGTGGTACTTATAGCCTGGATCGTCTCTGCAGGACGGAACTCAAAGTTGATAGCATCGACTTGAAACTTGGCACAGATAGTTGGATGACAATATATATAAAATAATTTTTTAAACACATTATCTCTATAAACAGTTTGATTACGTTGCCGCCCACAATCGAGCGCCATAGCTACGTGCCGCGTGCAGTCACACACACGGGTGTTCACCGATGAGGCGCGCTTTTTAATTAAGTCGTCCAGCCTCGGCTTTATGTCATGATTTCATGAACTAAATGATTTTATGATTCGCCAGAGTGGCCTAAAGAATAGACGTAGGTCAATGAGATCACACAGGATTAATAAATTGCTGCAAATAAAATGGGCGACTCCATCGTGTGGGCTCGGGGCCGACCTTCCATTGTCTCTGGTCGTGAAAGCGGGCTGCCTCGCTGCCCGCGCCAGCGCGCCGCGGGCCCTCGCGCCGGCCTCCCGGCGACACCCGACACGGGCTATCGACCACCGACGAAATGAGGGCGCTCCACCCGACGCGGTGAAGCCCTATCGGTTCGCTTCCGTGTTTATGTAGGTAGTGTATCGCGATCACAGATTAAGAAAGTAAGTAAATCTCAAGCTTTCGCGTAGAGTAAAATGTTATACCGCAAAGTAAGACCAGGCAGACACGATAAAATTGTGGTTGTGTGTTATCTACGCAACTTATTTACCGGAACGATCACCGGACCCGCCAATGAAATCACTACTTCGATATTCGCTACTCAGTGATAATCAATACGCAGTGAGCAAACAAGCGATTCCCATGAATATGAATAAGTCTGTCGTAGGCTGGCGGACAGGAAAATATATCCGTACCTACTTAATATTTACATGAAATGTGGAGCAAATAGCAACTATGCCATATTCATGTCGACCTTTCTATAAAGATAAGTATCGGAACGCTAATACCCGATGATAAAATCTAACGCAAAATGACTGAGATTTTATTACGTATTCAGATGGAACGCGAGCGCAACAGCCTTTTTATACCCAATCAACAACATTTAGCAAAAATAGCGAGCCCTTTTAGTGCCTTGGCCGGTAGTTCACGCGCCGCGTATATTTAGCCGTGACGTGACGGTCACGGCCGCGCGCGCGGCGGGCGCCGGCCGCCGGACGAGCCCCCGCGGCTCACCCGAATCATCAATCATTAACTCGATTCGAAAGTGAAACGGAAACGTACGCACAATTGGAGATGCCTTTTATTTCAGCGCGAGAGGAAAGCTGCCGCTAATTTGCAGTTTGCAGCATTAGCGAACGGAAGCGGCTAAGTGAGTTATGATCTCGGCACAATCAGCGTGAATTATTGAATTAAGAACGGGGCGGCGGAGACATCACAGGCCGGGATTAATGGGGCCGGTACAATTGGTTAATGAGCTGGCAGAAAGTTAGTCAGCGCCCACGCGCGGCGCCCCACTCCCGCCGGCGGCGCGCGCCCCGGCTGGCGCAGCACCCGCCAGCGACCGCGACGCGCGAGGGCCGCAAAAGCCGATATTGCTGTCACTGAGTTCTCACTACTCAGATAGCAATCTAGGGCCGACCGTATTGATTGATTACGATGAATTAGTTCGAGTTCTAAACGTGTATTTAGTTATACCTGAGTAGCCAGTTAGTAAAAAATCATTACCATGTCAAACAAAGTCTTAATCACAATAGTTTTCATATTTATTTTTTATTTTTAACTGGATGGCAAACGAGCAAGTGGGCTCCTGATGATAAGAGATCACCACCGCCCATAGACACCTGCCAAGGGGATTGCAGATGCGTTGCCAACCTAGAGGCCTAAGATGGGATACCTCAAGTGCCAGTAATTTCACCGGTTGTCTTACTCTCCACGCCGAAACACAACAGTGCAAGCACTATTTTTTCACGGCAGGATTAGCGAGCAAGATGGTGGTAGCAATACGGGCGGACCTTGCACAAGGTCATATAAACTTCTTTCCGTCACAGTGAAAAATGAGGGTAGAAAGAGATGATGAATTTGATAGCGATCGTCCGGCCGTTAGGCCCTGGTTTCTCTGGTCCGTCACACGCGACCGGCGGCGTCTGGAAGTGCGTAGCACCACACGAATTAACGGTGCCTGCCCGCCGCGGTGACGTTTCAGAGTAACCACCCTCAAACATTTCCGAACAAAACATTCGAACGTCTTCGGTCGTCGGTCACCGGTCCCCGGCGGCGGGTGGTCAGAGAAACCAAGGCTTTAGATTAGACAATACAGCCGCGGGTCACTGCGATTGTTGTCGAGCGCGAAGGTGAAGGCCCGCGCGGCTGACCCGCGTGGCCGGCGGCGCGGGCGCGGGCGCAGGCAATTAGCGCGCGATTAATGCCGGCGTCACGTCTGTGGCCGTTCCGCGAAATGGATACCGCAGCCATAGCCAGATGCGCCCTCACTACTTTCTTAGCGCCCGTGACCTCCTTTTTAGGGTTCCGGAGCCAATATGGCAAAAACTGTCTGTCTGTCGTCCGTCCGCGGCTTTGCTCAGGGATTATCAATGCTAGAAAGCTGTAATTTTGCACGGATATATATATAAACTATGCCGACAAAATAGTACAATAAAAAATTTAATACATTTTTTCAGGGTACCTCCCACCCATAGACGTAAAGTGGGGGTGTTTTTTTTTTCTCAACCAACCTTGTAGTGTGGGGTATCGTTGGATAGGTCTTTTAACCATTAGGGGGTTGCTAAAACGATTTTTCGATTCAGTGATTTGTTTGCAAAATATTCAACTTTAAAATGCAAATTTTCATTAAAATCGAGCGTCCCCCCCCCCTCTAAAATCTAAACCGGTGGGTGGAAAAATTTGAAAATTCAGATAGTAGGTAGTAAGTATATCAAACTTACAAGGAAAACTATAACGGTTAAGTTTTCTTGAGAATTATTAGTAGTTTTAGAGTAAATAGCAGCCAAAGGTATAAACTTGGAATATTCCGTACAAAATACGAAAATCCTCAGAAAAATATTACTTAATTTTGCGTAATGGCTACGGAACCCTATTTGGACGCTCTTGGACGGTTTTTAATTATTAATTAATTATCTATCATCCATGTACGTTTCAAGACTGTTGTAGATTACGACCGAGATCGGGAAGGAAGATGTGTACATTTTAAACGGTAGGAGGAAATTTGAGTTTTATGCAATTTAGCTGATGAGTACCTAAATTAATTGTCTCATGCATACTTAACACCTTCGTTGTCCTATCCTCGTCGAGCGAGCTTTTTATTGACGAATTTTACCTAGCACATCTCTAGTGGATGCGCAACTTAACACTTACTGTGATCCAAATTCAAAATATATATTCAGGTAAACAGGCCGTAAGAAATAAAGTACTACCATATTTTCTTCTTCCTGACTCTTGAAATATAAAAGTAGCTAGAACGTAATAAATAACGAGAGAGCTCCAAGTGAATAAGTTAGTAAAGAGGTCAAGGTAGCGAGAATCCCTCTGCCTCATAAATAAAGACGGGGACCTAATTTATTCAGAGCCGCCCGTAACCCGGCAGACGCAGACGCGGGCGACGCGATTCTCAAGGCCCTAAAACAGATGCCCGAACTCGAGGGAAAACGGAAACATGCTAGTTTCAGATTGACACGGGCGATCGCGCGCGGGGGCAACAGTTGCGCTCGTGTCATCGGCCCGGGGGCATTCGGTTGACACCAAGTGGTCAAACACTTAGGTAGGCTGCACAATTAGGTATCTACATCTAGGTACTCGTCTTTTGCAATAGACGTAGCACAGTTAGTTCCGTAAAAGCAATCAATTTGCCAAAGTAGGTAGGTACTTAAATTACTCAGCGTGCGCTACTCTCGTATTTTCCTTTCTATTAGAGTAACGTTCTTAAGTGGTTGTGAAAGCCCGTTCGGGACTGGTTGGGCCAGAAACCGTCCAGCGCTCGGGAGCGGCGTTTAACATGCCGCTCTCGCTACATTTTGTAACCCCCGACGCAAAAAGAGGGGTGCTAGGTATAAGTTTGACCACTATGTGTGTGCGTGCGTGCGTGCGTTGTGTGTGTGTGTGTGTGTGTGTGTCCTGTACCTATGTCTGTCTGTGGCACCGTAGCTCTTAAACGGGTAGATTGATTTGAATGCGCTTTTTTAAAATTTTAAATCAGGTTATCTAGCGATGGTTCTTAGACATTGTTTCATCAAAATCAGTTAAGCCGATTTTGAGATATTGAACTTTGAAGTGACAAAGTCGGGAGTTTTCCGACTTTTGGTTGGTTAGGTTACTGCAGAATGATTGAGGAGATATTATGGTTACCGTATCGATCGTTACTTCAACCAATGTGCAACCAAGGGCAAACATTGCTATCATTCGTTATCGCATCGCGCGATGTGAATTTAGAGCGCGACGATAGCGACATAGCGCCGCGACCGCGACCTGCGCACGGCGACCCACTTTCCACTAATCTTGACATCTTTCTTATTTAGCGTGATTTGCATCTTCAACTCCCAGAATTTCAACGTTAAAAATTCAGCTCACGCTCGCAGCGAACCGTTCAATTGAATTACATGGAATCATTGCCGGTGATAATGTGAGTAGTACATTATACCTCTGCCAATTGGGTTTAGAGAAGGTAACCGAGCCGCCATCTATAGGAATGTTTTCTATATAGGTAGCTGTCCATAAATGTTGGTCCAGATCAGAACCGCGCGGCGGCAGGCGCAGCTCGCAGGGCGCCCACGCGTGGTCCTTCGCCTGCACTTTCACTATCATTAGCGCACAAAGCGCCCGCGCCGCCGCCGCGCCGTCATTAGAAAGCGAATTTCCATTTATCCATTTATATGCAAATCCACCACGCAAATACATTATCCACTATTGTGCTCGGCTCTTGTCTGTCATTTTATTGTGTCACTTTTTCTATTGCGCTTAGCTGCGTGCGTGACAGACGCAAGTTTCAATTGATTGGTGCTCGGCGTCGTAAAAAGCTGGGGACCCGATCTCTCTGACGCGGAGTCGGGTTCCGCTGTTGGATGCTAGAGTACCTGCGGAGTGCATTTCATGGTCGGGTGGTCGCGCGCGCCGCGGCGCCTGCGGCTGCAGCGCGCGCGCCCCATTGCCGATGCGCCACAGCACAACAAAGCCGCACTTGGTGCATGATGCGAACCATTCATTGTATCACGTGTCTAAGGCCGTACGCACGCTGCATAAGGAAAGCGAGTCTAGACATCTGCACCCATATATGAATACGTTCGGGCGTGATATAGCAACCTGTCCTTCGCACACGATGGTGTTACTTATCACCATATATTTTTCTACAAGCAGTTGCTGTAACACTACTTCTATGTTATGACTATAACAATTGAAATCACTAGGTACAGCCCAAAACTGGTTAAAGTAAACTAGTTTAAACTCCAGTGTGTGACCGCGGCCCACGCCGCCGGCCGAGGTCGGCGACCGCGCGTTATCGACGACATCGCTTGTTTTGTTATTAATTGCAGCACACGCTTATCGATAAGCACTGATAACCATCTGCGCACGAAATATCACTGGCAAAAGGCTTTTACGATCGGAGCTCGCAGCATTGCGTCTGCGTGTGGGTCATTAATTTCCTAGGACAATTCAATTACAAGTCATCCCCAGTGGAGTTACAGCTACACAAAGAACTCTTTAGCTTCGAGTAGGGATATATTTTTAAGCATTAATGCAAGTAGGTACGTAGGATATCTTAATTTTTAGTTGTTTAATAGAATTAGATAACATTATTATAAATGTGGCTATACCCTACCAGGGTGCATAATATTGTAAGACTTATTAGAATAAGGCCTTATGTATTTTATGTTTTTTGCCAAATAAATAAATACTAAATAAATACTAAATATACACGGAAAGTAATTTAGTAAAGTGCACAAACGTTTGCCCGTGACCGTGAGTCCTTCCCGCCACACTGCCCGCAGCGCCACAGCAGGGCTACTACGAAACTCGAAACTCGAAGTTTGTATCGTATCGTCCCTCTCGCTCTCGTATTAAATAGTATAAGTGTCAGAGGGACCGCACGACACGAACTTCGAGTTTCGTAGTAGCCCTGCAGGGACTGCCCGGAGTGACCGCGCGGGCTCCCTCCGCGGCCGCGCGTGCGGCGCGACAATCGCGGAACAATGCGGCCGACACCGACACGCTCCGGAAGCTACAGATGACTAATTGGATTCCAATAAAAGTACAACAACTTCGCGTCGGATAAGTTTCCTACATACATTTTGTCTGACAGAGCGATTGATCTGAACATTTTGTTTCATGATGAAATCGCAAGCATCGTCTGACTACATCGATCGGTGTTGTGCCTTCCTATTGTCAGCACATTAATATTTCACGTATGCAGCGAAGCCGTGTCGGGTGCGCAAGTGAAACGTTTCTGTGCGGCCGTGTGTTTCAGCAAGGACCCCTCTTATAAAAGTAGAATTCAATAAAAAAAAGCGTGCGTGTTTCATGTCGCATGCGATGCAACCGCCGCAGCAAGTACGAAACATAATGCTGTGAACATTGTCATTTTACCGGTGTGAAGTTAGCGGCCAAAAGCTAGCGGCCAAATATAACCCGACGAAATTAAAAAGTTATATTTTTACTTCGCATTTTCACTCGTTTATAATTAAAATAAGTGAAATCATGCGATACAATTAGTAAACTGTAACTATAAAGATTCGATTCAGTTCAAAAATCCATATATTTAACTGACGAATCTCAGGTAATATTAAATTAAATATGTCACATAGCTTTGCTCCAATTCGCCATGTTATAGATGTTGTCCACCATCAAAACAACATGTACGATGTAGAGCAGATAAAGAGCTTTAAGAATAAGTCATCTCTACCCACTTAGCTCTACCAGTTTCCACGCAAGAGCCCACAAATGGCCAGCGGCCAAATTCAAAATACAAACTTTGCTCAAATTCGCCATGTTGCAGATGTTGTCCACCATCAAAACAATATTAACGATGTAGGGCAGGTCAAGAGCTTTCAGAATAAGTCATCTCTACTCACTTAGCTCTACCATTTCCACGCGAGAGCCCACAAATGGCCAGCGGCCAAATTCAAAATACAAACTTTGCTCAAAATCGCCATGTTGCAGATGTTGTCCACCATCAACACAGCATGTACAATGTAGGGCAGATCAAGAGCTTTCAGAATAAGTCATCTCTACTCACTTAGCTCTACCAGTTTCCACGCGAGAGCCCACAAATGGCCAGCGGCCAAATTCAAAATACAAACTTTGCTCAAATTCGCCATGTTGCAGATGTTGTCCACCATCAAAACAATATTAACGATGTAGGGCAGGTCAAGAGCTTTCAGAATAAGTCATCTCTACTCACTTAGCTCTACCAGTTTCCACGCGAGAGCCCACAAATTGCCAGCGGCGAAATTAAAAACACAAACTTTGCTGAAATTTGCAATGTTACAGATGTTGTCCACCATCAACACAGCATGTACAATGTAGGGCAGATCAAGAGCTTTCAGAATAAGTCATCTCTACTCACTTAGCTCTACCAGTTTCCACGCGAGAGCCCACAAATGGCCAGCGGCCAAATTCAAAATACAAACTTTGCTCAAATTCGCCATGTTGCAGATGTTGTCCACCATCAAAACAATATTAACGATGTAGGGCAGGTCAAGAGCTTTCAGAATAAGTCATCTCTACTCACTTAGCTCTACCATTTTCCACGCGAGAGCCCACAAATGGCCAGCGGCCAAATTCAAAATACAAACTTTGCTCAAAATCGCCATGTTGCAGATGTTGTCCACCATCAACACAGCATGTACAATGTAGGGCAGGTCAAGAGCTTTCAGAATAAGTCATCTCTACTCACTTAGCTCTACCATTTTCCACGCGAGAGCCCACAAATGGCCAGCGGCCAAATTCAAAATACAAACTTTGCTCAAATTCGCCATGTTGCAGATGTTGTCCACCATCAAAACAATATTAACGATGTAGGGCAGGTCAAGAGCTTTCAGAATAAGTCATCTCTACTCACTTAGCTCTACCAGTTTCCACGCGAGAGCCCACAAATGGCCAGCGGCCAAATTAAAATACAAACTTTGCTCAAATTTGCCATGTTGCAGATGTTGTCCACCATCAAAACAGCATGTACAATGTAGGGCAGGTCAAGAGCTTTCAGAATAAGTCATCTCTACTCACTTAGCTCTACCAGTTTCCACGCGAGAGCCCACAAATGGCCAGCGGCCAAATTCAAAATACAAACTTTGCTCAAATTCGCCATGTTGCAGATGTTGTCCACCATCAAAACAATATTAACGATGTAGGGCAGGTCAAGAGCTTTCAGAATAAGTCATCTCTACTCACTTAGCTCTACCAGTTTCCACGCGAGAGCCCACAAATTGCCAGCGGCGAAATTAAAAACACAAACTTTGCTAAAATTGCCATGTTACAGATGTTGTCCACCATCAACACAGCATGTACAATGTAGGGCAGGTCAAGAGATTTCAGAATAAGTCATCTCTACTCACTTAGCTCTACCAGTTTCCACGCGAGAGCCCACAAATGGCCAGCGGCCAAATTCAAAATACAAACTTTGCTCAAATTCGCCATGTTGCAGATGTTGTCCACCATCAAACAATATTAACGATGTAGGGCAGGTCAAGAGCTTTCAGAATAAGTCATCTCTACTCACTTAGCTCTACCAGTTTCCACGCGAGAGCCCACAAATGGCCAGCGGCGAAATTAAAAACACAAACTTTGCTCAAATTTGCAATGTTGCAGATGTTGTCCACCATCAAAACAAGCATGTACAATGTAGGGCAGGTCAAAGCTTTCAGAATAAGTCATCTCTACTCACTTAGCTCTACCAGTTTCCACGCGAGAGCCCACAAATGGCCAGCGGCCAAATTCAAAACAAAACTTTGCTCAAATTCGCCATGTTGCAGATGTTGTCCACCATCAAAACAATATTAACGATGTAGGGCAGGTCAAGAGCTTTCAGAATAAGTCATCTCTACTCACTTAGCTCTACCAGTTTCCACGCGAGAGCCACAAATGGCCAGCGGCCAAATTCAAAATACAAACTTTGCTCAAATTCGCCATGTTGCAGATGTTGTCCACCATCAAAACAATATTACGATGTAGGGCAGGTCAAAAGCTTTCAGAATAAGTCATCTCTACTCACTTAGCTCTACCAGTTTCCACGCGAGAGCCCACAAATGGCCAGCGGCCAAATTCAAAATACAAACTTTGCTCAAATTCGCCATGTTGCAGATGTTGTCCACCATCAAAACAACATTAACGATGTAGGGCAGGTCAAGAGCTTTCAGAATAAGTCATCTCTACTCACTTAGCTTTACCAGTTTCACGCGAGAGCTCACAATAGCCAGCGGCGAAATTAAAAACAAAACTTTGCTGAAATTTGCAATGTTACAGATGTTGTCCACCATCAACACAGCATGTACAATGTAGGCAGATCAAGAGCTTTCAGAATAAGTCATCTCTACTCACTTAGCTCTACCAGTTTTCACGCGAGAGCCCACAAATGGCCAGCGGCCAAATTCAAAATACAAACTTTGCTCAAAATCGCCATGTTGCAGATGTTGTCCACCATCAAATCAATATTAACGATGTAGGGCAGGTCAAGAGCTTTCAGAATAAGTCATCTCTACTCACTTAGCTTAGCACTACCATTTTCCACGCGAGAGCCCACAAATGGCCAGCGGCCAAATTCAAAATACAAACTTTGCTCAAATTCACCATGTTGCAGATGTTGTCCACCATCAAAACAATATTAACGATGTAGGGCAGGTCAAGAGCTTTCAGAATAAGTCATCTCTACTCACTTAGCTCTACCAGTTTCCACGCGAGAGCTCACAATAGGCCAGCGGCGAAATAAAAAACGAAAACTTTGCTCAAATTGCCATGTTACAGATGTTGTCCACAATGAAAGCAACATGTAAAATAAAAAGAAGGTCAAGAGCTTTCAGAATAAGTAATCTCTACTCACTTAGCTTTACCACTTTTCACGCAAGAGCTCACAATAAGCCAGCGGTGAAATTAAAAACACATACTTTGCTAAAATTGCCCATGTTACAGATGTTGTCCACAATGAAAGCAACATGTAAAATAAAAAGAAGGTCAAGAGCTTTCAGAATAAGTCATCTCTACTCACTTAGCTTTACCACTTTTCACGCGAGAGCTCACAATAGGCCAGCGGCGAAATTAAAAACACAAACTTTGCTGAAATTTGCAATGTTACAGATGTTGTCCACCATCAAAGCAATATGTACGATGTAGAGCAAGTCAATGTTGTCACCCATTTAAACAACATATATGATGTAAGGTAGGTTAAGAGATTTCAGATCAGAATAAGTTATCTCTACTCACTTAGCAGTACCAGTTTTCACGCAAGAGCTCACAAATGGCCAGCGGCAAAATTAAAAAACATACTTTGCTCAAATTCGCCATGTTGCAGATGTTGTCCACTATCAAAGCAATATGTACGATGTAAGGCAGGTTAAAAGTTTTGAGATAAAGTCATCTCTACTCACTTAGCTGTACCAGTTTTCACGCGAGAGCCCACAAATGGCTAGCGGCCAAATTCAAATACAAACTTTGCTCAAATTCGCCATGTTACAGATGTTGTCCACCCTTTAAACAACATGTATCATGTAATGTAGGTTAAGATCTTTCAGAATAAGTCATTTTACTCACTTAGCTGTACCATTTTTCACGCAAGAGCTCACAAATGGCCAGCGGCCAAATTCATAACAAAAACCTTGCTCCAATTCACCATGTTGCAGATGTTGTCTACCATTTCAACAACATGTACGATGTAAGGTAGGTTAAGAGCTTTCAGAATAAGTCATCTCTACTCACTTAGCTTTTCGAGTTTTCACGCGAGAGCTCACAAATGGCCAGCGGCAAAATTAAAAAACATACTTTGCTCAAATTCGCCATGTTGCAGATGTTGTCCACTATTAAAGCAATATGTACGATGTAAGGCAGGTTAAAAGTTTTGAGACAAAGTCATCTCTACTCACTTAGCTGTACCAGTTTTCACGCAAGACCTCACAAATGGCCAGCGGCCAAATTCAAAACAAAAACCTTGCTCCATTTCACCATATTACAGATGTTGTCCACGATCAAAACAATATGTAAGATGTAAGGCAGGTTAAGTGCTTTGAGAATAAGTCATATCTACGCACTTAGCTTTGCCACTTTTCACGCGAGAGCTCAAAAATGACCAGCGGCCAAAGCACAACTGAAAAACACAAACACAAGTTTTGCTCCAATTCACGATGTTACAGATGTTGTGTACGATCAAAACAATATTTACGATGTAGGGCAGGTCAAAAGCTTTGAGAATAAGTCATCTTTACTCACTTAGCTCTACCATTTTTCACGCGAGAGCTCACAAATGGCCAGTGGCCAAATTAAAAACACAAAATTTGCTGAAATTGACCATGTTACAGATGTTGTCCACCATCAAAGCAACATGTACGATAAAGAGCAGGTCAAAAGCTTTAAGAATAAGTTATTTCTACCCTCTTAGCTTTACCATTTTTCACGCGAGAGCTCACAAAATCACATGTACGATGTAAGGCAGATCACCTGTTAATGTTTTTACTTAGCTTTCCCATTTTTGACTTGAAGGTAAATTATCACTCAGTGGCGGACCGCACCGTTAAATTATTGTTCCTTATGACGCGTTTTGAGGGAAAAAAATATGGAGCTCGATTCTGGATTTTATTGAACCGCCGATTTAATAAAATTACCTCCTTACAAGCGTTTGAAATTGGAGTTTCGCTTGAACTTGCAAACTCTGCGCTATTTGATTATGTTCTAAGGAGTGTCCACCGGCACCAAGGCATGGATGTTGTAGAGCATAACAAGAGCTATCTCAGACCGTGTTTTGTTTTAACTTAGCTTTTCTCATTATGACGGGAATGTAAATAATCACCCAGCGGCGAACCGCGCAGTTAAATTTGTAATATTTATGACGCGTTTCGAGATTAAATAAAAAAAAAACTCGATTTCAGATTTTATTAAGCGTGGATAGGGCTAACAGAAAGTCATTTTATCATACCTGCCGTTTAAATAAAATTAATTTTTTACGAGCGTTTGCAGTTGGAGTTTTGCTTAAACTTGCAAACTCTGCTTAATTTGATTATGTTCTCAGGAGTGTCCACCGCAACAAGGCATGAGTATTGTAAAGCAACAAAAGAGCTATCTCAGACCGTGTTTTATTTTAACTTAGCTTTTCTCGTTATGACTTGACAGTAAATAATCACTCAGCAGCGAACCGCACGGTTAAATTTGTGTTATTTATGACGCGTTTCGAGATTAAATAAGAAAAAACTCGATTTTGAATTTTATTAAGCTTGTATAGGGCTAACAGAAAGTCATGTTATCATAGCTGTCGTTTAAATAAAATTAACTCTTTACAAGCGTTTGAAGTTGGAGTTTCGCTTAAACTTGCAAACTGCGCAATTTGATTATGTTCTAAGGAGTGTCCATGATAAACAAGACATGAATATCGTAGAGCATCACAAGAGATATCTTAGACCGCGATTTCTTTTAACTTAGCTTTTGTCGTTATTACTTGAAGGTAAATAATCACTCAGCAGCGAACTGCACAGTTAAATTTGTGTTATTTATGACGCGTTTCGAGATTAAATAAAATAAAACTCGATTTTGGATTTTATTAAGCGTGTATTGGGCTAACAGAAAGTCATGTTATCATAGCTGCCGTTTACATAAAATTAACTCTTTACAAGCGTTTGAAGTTGGAGTTTCGCTTAAACTTGCAAACTGCAATTTGATTATGTTCTTAGTAGTGTCCACCAGCAACAAGGCATGGATATTGTAGAGCAACACAAGAGCTATCTTAGACTGTGTTTTGATTAAACTTAGCTTTTCTCGTCATGACGTGAATGTAAATAATCACTCAGCAGCGAACCGCACAGTTAAATTTGTGTTATTTATGACGCGTTTCGAGATTAAATAAGAAAAAACTCGATTTTGGATTTTATTAAGCGTGTATTGGGCTAACAGAAAGTCATGTTATCATAGCTGCCGTTTACATAAAATTAACTCTTTACAAGCGTTTGAAGTTGGAGTTTCCCTTAAACTTGCAAACTCTGCGCTATTTGATTATGTTCTAAGGAGTGTCCACCAGCACCAAGGCATGGATGTTGTAGAGCAACACAAGAGCTATCTCAGACTGTGTTTTATTTTTACTTAGCTTTCCTAATTTTGACGTGAATGTAAATAATCACCCACCGGCGAAGCGCACAGTTAAATTTGTGTTATTTATGACGCGTTTCGAGATTAAATAAGAAAAAACTCGATTTTGGATTTTATTAAGCGTGTATAGGGCTAACAGAAAGTTATGTTATCATACCTGCCGTTTAAATAAAATTAACTCTTTACAAGCGTTTGAAGTTGGAGTTTCGCTTAAACTTGCAAACTCTGCGCAATTTGATTATGTTCTAAGGAGTGTCCACCAGCACCAAGGCATGGATATTGTAGAGCAACACAAGAGCTATCTCAGACTGTGTTTTATTTTTACTTAGCTTTCCTAATTTTGACGTGAATGTAAATAATCACCCAGCGGCGAAGCGCACAGTTAAATTTGTGTTATTTTTGACGCGTTTCGAGATTAAATAAGAAAAAAACTCGATTTTGGATTTTATTAAGCGTGTATTGGGCTAACAGAAAGTCATGTTATCATAGCTGCCGTTTACATAAAATTAACTCTTTACAAGCGTTTGAAGTTGGAGTTTCCCTTAAACTTGCAAACTCTGCGCAATTTGATTATGTTCTAAGGAGTGTCCACCAGCACCAAGGCATGGATATTGTAGAGCAACACAAGAGCTATCTCAGACTGTGTTTTATTTTTACTTAGCTTTCCTAATTTTGACGTGAATGTAAATAATCACCCAGCGGCGAAGCGCACAGTTAAATTTGTGTTATTTTTGACGCGTTTCGAGATTAAATAAGAAAAAACTCGATTTTGGATTTTATTAAGCTTGTATAGGGCTAACAGAAAGTCATGTTATCATAGCTGTCGTTTAAATAAAATTACCTCTTTACAAGCGTTTGAAGTTGGAGTTTCCATTAAACTTGCAAACTCTGCGCAATTTGATTATGTTCTAAGGAGTGTCCACCAGCAACAAGGCATGGATATTGTAGAGCAACACAAGAGCTATCTCAGACTGTGTTTTATTTTTACTTAGCTTTCCTAATTTTGACGTGAATGTAAATAATCACTCAGCGGCGAACGCACAGTTAAATTTGTGTTATTTTGACGCGTTTCGAGATAAAAAAAAAAAACTCGATTTTGGATTTTATTAAGCGTGTATAGGGCTAACAGAAAGTCATGTTATCATAGCTGTCGTTTAAATAAAATTACCTCTTTACAAGCGTTTGAAGTTGGAGTTTCCCTTAAACTTGCAAACTCTGCGCAATTTGATTATGTTCTAAGGAGTGTCCACCAGCACCAAGGCATGGATATTGTAGAGCAACACAAGAGCTATCTCAGACTGTGTTTTATTTTTACTTAGCTTTCCAATTTTGACGTGAATGTAAATAATCACCCAGCGGCGAAGCGCACAGTTGAATTTGTGTTATTTATGACGCGTTTCGAGATTAAATAAGAAAAAACTCGATTTTGGATTTTATTAAGCGTGTATTGGGCTAACAGAAAGTCATGTTATCATACCTGCCGTTTAAATAAAATTAACTCTTTACAAGCGTTTGAAGTTGGAGTTTCCTTAAACTTGCAAACTCTGCGCAATTTGATTATGTTCTAAGGAGTGTCCACCAGCACCAAGGCATGGATATTGTAGAGCAACACAAGAGCTATCTCAGACTGTGTTTTATTTTTACTTAGCTTTCCTAATTTTGACGTGAATGTAAATAATCACCCAGCGGCGAAGCGCACAGTTAAATTTGTGTTATTTTTGACGCGTTTCGAGATTAAATAAGAAAAACTCGATTTTGGATTTTATTAAGCGTGTATAGGGCTAACAGAAAGTCATGTTATCATAGCTGCCGTTTAATAAAATTAACTCTTTACAAGCGTTTGAAGTTGGAGTTTCCCTTAAACTTGCAAACTCTGCGCAATTTGATTATGTTCTAAGGAGTGTCCACCAGCAACAAGGCATGGATATTGTAGAGCAACACAAGAGCTATCTCAGACTGTGTTTTATTTTTACTTAGCTTTCCTAATTTTGACGTGAATGTAAATAATCACCCAGCGGCGAAGCGCACAGTTAAATTTGTGTTATTTTTGACGCGTTTCGAGATTAAATAAGAAAAAACTCGATTTTGGATTTTATTAAGCGTGTATAGGGCTAACAGAAAGTCATGTTATCATAGCTGCCGTTTAAATAAAATTAACTCTTTACAAGCGTTTGAAGTTGGAGTTTCCCTTAAACTTGCAAACTCTGCGCAATTTGATTATGTTCTAAGGAGTGTCCACCAGCAACAAGGCATGGATATTGTAGAGCAACACAAGAGCTATCTCAGACTGTGTTTTATTTTTACTTAGCTTTCCTAATTTTGACGTGAATGTAAATAATCACCCAGCGGCGAAGCGCACAGTTAAATTTGTGTTATTTATGACGCGTTTCGAGATTAAATAAAAAAAACTCGATTTTGGATTTTATTAAGCGTGTATAGGGCTAACAGAAAGTCATGTTATCATACCTGCCGTTTAAATAAAATTAACTCTTTACAAGCGTTTGAAGTTGGAGTTTCCTTAAACTTGCAAACTCTGCGCAATTTGATTATGTTCTAAGGAGTGTCCACCAGCAACAAGGCATGGATATTGTAGAGCAACAAAAGAGCTATCTCAGACTGTGTTTTTATTTTAACTTAGCTTTCCTAATTTGACGTGAATGTAAATAATCACCCAGCAGCGAACCGCACAGTTAAATTTGTGTTATTTTGACGCGTTTCGAGATTAAATAAGAAAACTCGATTTTGGATTTTATTAAGCTTGTATAGGGCTAACAGAAAGTCATGTTATCATAGCTGTCGTTTAAATAAAATTAACTCTTTACAAGCGTTTGAAGTTGGAGTTTCGCTTAAACTTGCAAACTGCGCAATTTGATTATGTTCTAAGGAGTGTCCACCAGCAACAAGGCATGGATATTGTAGAGCAACACAAGAGCTATCTCAGACTGTGTTTTATTTTTACTTAGCTTTTTAATTTTACGTGAATGTAAATAATCACCAGCGGCGAACGCACAGTTAAATTTGTGTTATTTTTGACGCGTTTCGAGATTAAATAAAAAAAAACTCGATTTTGGATTTTATTAAGCGTGTATAGGGCTAACAGAAAGTCATGTTATCATAGCTGCCGTTTACATAAAATTAACTCTTTACAAGCGTTTGAAGTTGGAGTTTCCCTTAAACTTGCAAACTCTGCGCAATTTGATTATGTTCTAAGGAGTGTCCACCAGCACCAAGGCATGGATATTGTAGAGCAACACAAGAGCTATCTCAGACTGTGTTTTATTTTTACTTAGCTTTCCTAATTTTGACGTGAATGTAAATAATCACCCAGCGGCGAAGCGCACAGTTAAATTTGTGTTATTTTTGACGCGTTTCGAGATTAAATAAGAAAAAACTCGATTTTGGATTTTATTAAGCGTGTATAGGGCTAACAGAAAGTCATGTTATCATAGCTGCCGTTTAAATAAAATTAACTCTTTACAAGCGTTTGAAGTTGGAGTTTCCCTTAAACTTGCAAACTCTGCGCAATTTGATTATGTTCTAAGGAGTGTCCACCAGCAACAAGGCATGGATATTGTAGAGCAACACAAGAGCTATCTCAGACTGTGTTTTATTTTTACTTAGCTTTCCTAATTTTGACGTGAATGTAAATAATCACCCAGCGGCGAAGCGCACAGTTAAATTTGTGTTATTTTTGACGCGTTTCGAGATTAAAGAAAAAAAAACTGGATTTTGGATTTTATTAAGCGTGTATTGGGCTAACAGAAAGTCATGTTATCATACCTGCCGTTTAAATAAAATTAACTCTTTACAAGCGTTTGAAGTTGGAATTTCGCTTAAACTTGCAAACTCTGCGCAATTTGATTATGTTCTAAGGAGTGTCCACCAGCAACAAGGCATGGATATTGTAGAGCAACACAAGAGCTATCTCAGACTGTGTTTTATTTTTACTTAGCTTTCCTAATTTTGACGTGAATGTAAATAATCACCCAGCGGCGAAGCGGACAGTTGAATTTGTGTTATTTTTGACGCGTTTCGAGATTAAATAAGAAAAAACTCGATTTTGGATTTTATTAAGCTTGTATAGGGCTAACAGAAAGTCATGTTATCATAGCTGTCGTTTAAATAAAATTACCTCTTTACAAGCGTTTGAAGTTGGAGTTTCCCTAAAACTTGCAAACTCTGCGCAATTTGATTATGTTCTAAGGAGTGTCCACCAGCACCAAGGCATGGATATTGTAGAGCAACACAAGAGCTATCTCAGACTGTGTTTTATTTTACTTAGCTTTCCTAATTTTGACGTGAATGTAAATAATCACCCAGCGGCGAAGCGCACAGTTAAATTTGTGTTATTTTTGACGCGTTTCGAGATTAAATAAGAAAAAACTCGATTTTGGATTTTATTAAGCGTGTATAGGGCTAACAGAAAGTCATGTTATCATAGCTGCCGTTTAAATAAAATTAACTCTTTACAAGCGTTTGAAGTTGGAGTTTCCCTTAAACTTGCAAACTCTGCGCAATTTGATTATGTTCTAAGGAGTGTCCACCAGCAACAGGCATGGATATTGTAGAGCAACACAAGAGCTATCTCAGACTGTGTTTTATTTTTACTTAGCTTTCCTAATTTTGACGTGAATGTAAATAATCACTCAGCGGCGAACCGCACAGTTAAATTTGTGTTATTTTTGACGCGTTTCGAGATAAAAAAAAAAAACTCGATTTTAGATTTTATTAAGCTTGTATAGGGCTAACAGAAAGTCATGTTATCATAGCTGCCGTTTATAAATTAACTCTTTACAAGCGTTTGAAGTTGGAGTTTCCCTAAACTTGCAAACTCTGCGCAATTTGATTATGTTCTAAGGAGTGTCCACCAGCAACAAGGCATGGATATTGTAGAGCAACACAAGAGCTAACTCAGACTGTGTTTTATTTTTACTTAGCTTTCCTAATTTTGACGTGAATGTAAATAATCACGCAGCAGCGAACCGCACAGTTAAATTTGTGTTAGTTATAACGCGTTTCGAGATTAAATAAGAAAAAACTCAATTTTGGATTTTATTAAGCGTGTATTGGGCTAACAGAAAGTCATGTTATCATAGCTGCCGTTTAAATAAAATTAACTCTTTACAGCGTTTGAAGTTGGAGTTTCCTTAAAACTTGCAAACTCTGCGCTATTTGATTATGTTCTAAGGAGTGTCCACCAGCACAAAGGCATGGATATTGTAGAGCAACACAAGAGCTATCTCAGACTGTGTTTTATTTTTAACTTAGTTTCCCTAATTTTGACGTGAATGTAAATAATCACCCAGCGGCGAAGCGCACAGTTAAATTTGTGTTATTTTGACGCGTTTCGAGATTAAATAAGAAAAAACTCGATTTTGGATTTTATTAAGCTGTATAGGGCTAACAGAAAGTCATGTTATCATAGCTGTCGTTTAAATAAAATTACTCTTTTACAAGCGTTTGAAGTTGGAGTTTCCCTTAAACTTGCAAACTCTGCGCAATTTGATTATGTTCTAAGGAGTGTCCACCAGCAACAAGGCATGGATATTGTAGAGCAACACAAGAGCTATCTCAGACTGTGTTTTATTTTTACTTAGCTTTCCTAATTTTGACGTGAATGTAAATTATCACTCAGCGGCGAACCGCACAGTTAAATTTGTGTTATTTTTGACGCGTTTCGAGATTAAATAAGAAAAAACTCGATTTTGGATTTTATTAAGCTTGTATAGGCTAACAGAAAGTCATGTTATCATACCTGTCGTTTAAATAAAATTACCTCTTTACAAGCGTTTGAAGTTGGAGTTTCCCTTAAACTTGCAACTCTGCGCAATTTGATTTATGTTCTAAGGAGTGTCCACCAGCACAAGGCTGGATATTGTAGAGAACACAAGAGCTATCTCAGACTGTGTTTTATTTTTACTTAGCTTCTAATTTTGAAGAGTAACTACACTAAATCGACTCCGCTTATATATTTTTTAACTAAGAATAGAACCGAATAAGTGCGTTGGCAGGCCTTCCACCAGGTGGACTGACGACATCGTGAGTTGCGGGAAACCGGTGGATTTGTTCAGCAGTGGACGTCTTCCGGTTGATTATGATGATGACAAAAATCATAAAAATAATTTTACAATGCACGTGCTCGGAAAGTGCCTCTTGACGTGGGTCAACAATATCCATAGAAATTAGTGATTCCTGTACGCATCCACAATGTGCAGAAAAGTTTGTATGGAGTTTACTTACCGCACTTGTGCGGTAAGTAAAACTTTTAAATTGCCAAATGATGTCCAAACTATAAAAAAAATAAAGTCCCTAAGCGTCGTTATAGTTAGGCTTTGAACAAATAAGAAAACGTTTGATGCATGCAACCAACTGAATATTTACTGATAGATATTATACAGATTAAACGTGACAGAAGAGAACGTTAATTTTTTTTTTTCATGTAAACTCGTATTTTAATTTCGTCTAGTTATGAAAAAAACAAAACTTGAGTCCAATTCGATGCGTGCGACGTCAAGCGCGTGCACTCGAAGTTAACCAATGAGCTCCAGTTGACGCGCACGACGTAGCACGAACAATCATGGTTATCCGGTTCGCGCCTGTTCATGAACCCCGCCAAAGTAAATGTTCATGAGTTCAGTCCGGTGAATTAATTTTGATGAGTAAATTAAAATGAAGTTTCAAATGATGAATTTATATCTGACTTTACGCCGCCTTACGTCCTCCACAAACAAACAAGACAGACAAACTCAATGCTGACCAAAACATGTGAACTATAATATACATACCTAAGTTAATAAACATCGTAATTGATAGAATAATCTACTTCTACACACATGGATATTATAACATCTTACCGGTATGTCTTATTATTTATTT
>NC_133490.1:1673607-1703596 GCF_025370935.1 Choristoneura fumiferana | reverse complement strand
ATTGTTATATATAAAAACCACCCCTGAAATACGATCTTAGGTTTATTTCATACATCTTTTTTATTCCGATTTACTAATTATGAACAAATGCTTACTTAACAATAACGTGATACGGAAACTTATAACATTATTACAAGCTGGACATATCAATTGCCTTAACCTTACTTTGAGGTATTGTATGTCTGACGACAGCTTTATTTATAAAATTCTTCTATGCATACACATCCCTTTTTTGGGGTAAGGTATGTATGGTACGGTACGGTAATGTATGGTACGGTATGGTAATGTGTGGTAAGGTATGGTAAAGTAAAGTGCTTAATTAAATGTGTTATAAGTCACAAAAGGGGCGAGTGACACTCATGGAATTTTCGGAGTGAATGGGAGTGACTATGGGGAAGGCGGAGGTCACTGGGCTTAAAAAAGTCCAATTCTTTTGGGTGTCACCTGACCCTAATGTGCAGTTAATTTTTATACTTAGAATTTACTTACTTTTACTTAGAATTCAGCAAATTATAGTTGTACTTAAGTTAGAAACTTTTTTAAGCCGGTGTTCGAATAAGAGCTATAGTTATATGGTTGAATATGTACATTAATTATTTATTAATTTATTTCGCTTATTCAGTTACGTAAACATCAAGTATTATCAAATTAGCAAAAGATTTATTTACAATTTACCACCAAAGCAAGTGTTCAGGTAAGAATGTTTCAAGTGTAAGTGGAGAAAGATTTTCATTAAATTAGTCTATTTTCGTGAAAATTAGTGTTTTATTTCGCATACACCATTTTACTGTAATTTATAGTGTTACGTAATCCATGATTTTAACAATTATCTCTTGTCAAATTTGGTGTTCTTCTTAATTGTTTAAAACTTCAGTTTAGCCAACTTCTTAATATTGTTTTTTTTATACTTCTCAAAAGATGCTGGCAGGGTCCTCAGTAGCTTATTATTGAGTCTGCAAGCCTGCATTTCTCTGTTCACAAAATAATGCTACTTATTATTATTTTAACGATAGTTTTATTAATTGCACGTTATTTTTCTGACTTTTCAGAACCGCTTGCTATGCGCGTTGTTTTATACATATGTTAGTATAGCCTTGTTAGTAAATATGTATATTTGTATTTAATAGGTGTTATTTCTATTCAAGGGGAGGCCTATGTACAAGTGGACGTCCTACAGCTAAAATGATGATGATGATGATGATTTATATGAATCAAACATTTTGTTTTCATTTAATACACAAAGGTTACGTCATTATTTTATGATAAAAAGCTGCCAGATGATAGAATGAGGATCTTATATGCTAAAGATACACACTGATGTTAGATGAAAAATGGGTTGGTTTCAAATCTAGATTTCGATTAAATGCGATATATTAAATATATAAGGTTTTTAATAATCAATCACCTATTACTACTGTTTCAGCTAAATATCGGAACAAAAAGAGATGCACATATTTGTCTACAAAAGAAGCTGATTTTATTGATTTTTAAGGAGGCAAAAACATAATGACTACAACTAACACCATGTAAGTGGCTTATTAACATTAACTTCATTTATTGCTAGGAGAAAATGACATTCACGGAGTTTTAGGAAAGACTGGGAGGAGCCGTGGGGAAAGTGGAGGTCACTGTGCAAGGACTAAAATCTTTGGAAGTCATTTGGCTATAACACTAATTGACACTAAACGATTTGCAAACAACAGATACACAAATCCCTCTAATGACTTAGTAATTTAAGTTTTCAGTTTGTATAATTTGTTAGCAGACATAACTTTTTTAAAAAAATGTAATTATGCTAATGTGTCGTAATGTTAAAGTCGGTCGGTGCCTCAGCACGAGCCAGCAGGAGTGATTGAATTCCAATCTAAAGTGCGTAGGTGAGGTCGATGACTATAGGTCCACTCCTGCTGGCTCGTGCTGAAGCACCGACCGACTTCAGATTGGTAGAAAATTATTTTCATGGTTTTTTGTAGTCGGTTAAATTTTTTGTTATAATTATTTTTTGTGGTATTAATTTTGTCCGACATCTTCATTTATAAATTATTTTTTTGCATATTCAGTCATAATATCTGACATAGACTCAAAACACATTCCTTTTTAAGGGGGATAAGGTATGTTATGGTACGGTAATGTATGATACGGTATGGTAATGTATGGTATGGTATGGTAAAGTAAAGCGCTTAATTAAATGTGTAATAAGTCACAAAAGGGGCGAGTGACACTCGTGGAATTTTCGGAGAGAATGGGAGTGACTATGGGGAAGGCGGAGGTCACTGGGCTTAAAAAAAGCCCAATTCTTTGGGTGTCACCTGACCCTAATGTGCAGTTTATTTTCATGCTAAGAATCTACTTCCTTTTACAAAGAATTGAACAAATTACAGTTGTACTTGCGTTATAAGCTTTTTTAAACCATTAAGTAGGTACACTACACGACCCTGTTGTAGCTCCACGACAAAACTTATTAATTGATTTGGCTTATTCAATTGCATAAACACCAAGCATTATCAAATTAACATAAGATTAATTTAAAATTTACCACCAAAGCTTAAGTGTTCAGGTAAAAATGTTGCAAGTGGAAGTGGAGGAAGATTTTCATTAAATGAGTATTTTCGTGAAATTTTTGTGTTTTATTTATTTTTGCACAATGTTACTGTTATTTTTAATGTAAAGTGTAACGTACGTATTCCGTGATCGTAACGGTTATCTCTTGATATATTTGGTTTACTTCTTAATAGTTTAAAACGTCAGTACAACCTAATTACTAATCAGGCGCGGTTGCAGCCTGATAGAGGAGTCACAAATAATAATACATCGCGGCTTAGGAGCCAAAAATTTTTTTTTTGACAATTTTTAGATTTTTCAATTTTACGTGTATGATTTCATTCTATATAGTCTGTTAAAATTCATAATGGTAGTAGGTATATCAAACTTACAAGGAAAACTATAACGGTTAAGAATTATTAGTAGTTTATATTCTAAGATATAAAATATACCTTAACTTGGAATATTCCGTACAAAATACGAAATCCTTAGAAAAATATTACTTTTTTTTCTAATGGCTACGGAACCCTATTTCGGGTTTTTAAGTAGGTGCCATACATACACTACCAGATTATTGAACTTATGTAGAAGTTCAGCTAAAACGAGCATCAGAAAGTGATCGAAATATTATTTGAAAATGTTGAAGCCTTAAAATTCTAATGAAAATTTTAAACGTTCAGTCGCTTTTCAAAGAGTTCCGCTATCCAGGTCATGACAATGATAATGCCATCTTTATTAAATTTAACGTATGGAACTGATCAAAAAAATAAAATTACAAAGATAGCTAGTGTAGCCGTAGACGAGTATCAGTATCGGATTTTGGCTCCAGTATCGAATCTATTCGATGATATTCTAAAGCCATTAAAACTAAATTTATAACTAAACTAATGTTAAAGTCAGGTTTCAAATCGATACTTCATTTTTATGTCAAAACTAGACAAGCTTAATTTTTATCTCCAAACGCGTCTACACAACACAAACTTATTTAACTTTGCCGTTCGCCGCTGATCGTAAATAGCTCGTGAATTATTCCGCAATATTTAGGCCTTGTTGCTGGTGGACACTCCTTAGAACATAATTAAATTGCACAGAGTCTGTATGTTCAAACAAAACTCCAACTTCAAACGCTTGTAGGTTGGTAACTTAATTTGATCGGCGGGTGTGATAACATAAATTTCTATTGGCCCTATTCATGCTAAATAAAATACAAATTCGAGCTCCAAAAATTTTATTTAAAAACGCGTCATAAATAACACAAATTTAACTGTGCGCTTCGCCGCTGGGTGATTATTTACATTCACGTCAAAATTAGGAAAGCTAAGTAAAAACAAAACACAGTCTGAGATAGCTCTTGTGTTGCTCTACAACATCCATGCCTTGTTGCTGGTGGACACTCCTTAGAACATAATCAAATAGCGCAGAGTTTGCAAGTTTAAGGGAAACTCCAACTTCAAACGCTTGTAAAGAGTTAATTTTATGTAAACGGCAGCTATGATAACATGACTTTCTCTTAGCCCTATACAAGCTTAATAAAATCTAAAATCGAGTTTTTTTTTTTAATCTCGAAACGCGTCAAAAATAACACAAATTTAACTATACGGTTCGCCGCTGAGTGATTATTTACATTCACGTCAAAATTAGGAAAGCTAAGTAAAAATAAAACACAGTCTGAGATAGCTCTTGTGTTGCTCTACAATATCCATGCCTTGGTGCTGGTGGACACTCCTTAGAACATAATCAAATTGCGCAGAGTTTGCAAGTTTAAGGGAAACTCCAACTTCAAACGCTTGTAAAGAGTTAATTTTATTTAAACGGCAGCTATGATAACATGACTTTCTGTTAGCCCTATACAAGCTTAATAAAATCCAAAATCGAGTTTTTTTTTTTAATCTCGAAACGCGTCAAAAATAACACAAATTTAACTGTGCGCTTCGCCGCTGGGTGATTATTTACATTCACGTCAAAATTAGGAAAGCTAAGTAAAAATAAAACACAGTCTGAGATAGCTCTTGTGTTGCTCTACAATATCCATGCCTTGTTGCTGGTGGACACTCCTTAGAACATAATCAAATTGCGCAGAGTTTGCAAGTTTAGGGAAACTCCAACTTCAAACGCTTGTAAAGAGTTAATTTTATTTAAACGGCAGCTATGATAACATGACTTTCTGTTAGCCCTATACAAGCTTAATAAAATCCAAAATCGAGTTTTTTCTTATTTAATCTCGAAACGCGTCAAAAATAACACAAATTTAACTGTGCGCTTCGCCGCTGGGTGATTATTTACATTCACGTCAAAATTAGGAAAGCTAAGTAAAAATAAAACACAGTCTGAGATAGCTCTTGTGTTGCTCTACAATATCCATGCCTTGTTGCTGGTGGACACTCCTTAGAACATAATCAAATAGCGCAGAGTTTGCAAGTTTAAGGGAAACTCCAACTTCAAACGCTTGTAAAGAGTTAATTTTATGTAAACGGCAGCTATGATAACATGACTTTCTGTTAGCCCAATACACGCTTAATAAAATCCAAAATCGAGTTTTTTTTATTTAATCTCGAAACGCGTCAAAAATAACACAAATTTAACTGTGCGCTTCGCCGCTGGGTGATTATTTACATTCACGTCAAAATTAGGAAAGCTAAGTAAAAATAAAACACAGTCTGAGATAGCTCTTGTGTTGCTCTACAATATCCATGCCTTGGTGCTGGTGGACACTCCTTAGAACATAATCAAATTGCGCAGAGTTTGCAAGTTTAAGGGAAACTCCAACTTCAAACGCTTGTAAAGAGTTAATTTTATTTAAACGGCAGCTATGATAACATGACTTTCTGTTAGCCCTATACAAGCTTAATAAAATCCAAAATCGAGTTTTTCTTATTTAATCTCGAAACGCGTCAAAAATAACACAAATTTAACTGTGCGCTTCGCCGCTGGGTGGTTATTTACATTCACGTCAAAATTAGGAAAGCTAAGTAAAAATAAAACACAGTCTGAGATAGCTCTTGTGTTGCTCTACAATATCCATGCCTTGGTGCTGGTGGACACTCCTTAGAACATAATCAAATTGCGCAGAGTTTGCAAGTTTAAGGGAAACTCCAACTTCAAACGCTTGTAAAGAGTTAATTTTATGTAAACGGCAGCTATGATAACATGACTTTCTGTTAGCCCTATACAAGCTTAATAAAATCCAAAATCGAGTTTTTTCTTATTTAATCTCGAAACGCGTCAAAAATAACACAAATTTAACTGTGCGCTTCGCCGCTGGGTGGTTATTTACATTCACGTCAAAATTAGGAAAGCTAAGTAAAAATAAAACACAGTCTGAGATAGCTCTTGTGTTGCTCTACAATATCCATGCCTTGGTGCTGGTGGACACTCCTTAGAACATAATCAAATTGCGCAGAGTTTGCAAGTTTAAGGGAAACTCCAACTTCAAACGCTTGTAAAGAGTTAATTTTATTTAAACGGCAGGTATGATAACATAACTTTCTGTTAGCCCTATACACGCTTAATAAAATCCAAAATCGAGTTTTTCTTATTTAATCTCGAAACGCGTCAAAAATAACACAAATTTAACTGTGCGCTTCGCCGCTGGGTGGTTATTTACATTCACGTCAAAATTAGGAAAGCTAAGTAAAAATAAAACACAGTCTGAGATAGCTCTTGTGTTGCTCTACAATATCCATGCCTTGGTGCTGGTGGACACTCCTTAGAACATAATCAAATTGCGCAGAGTTTGCAAGTTTAAGGGAAACTCCAACTTCAAACGCTTGTAAAGAGTTAATTTTATTTAAACGGCAGCTATGATAACATGACTTTCTGTTAGCCCTATACACGCTTAATAAAATCCAAAATCGAGTTTTTTCTTATTTAATCTCGAAACGCGTCAAAAATAACACAAATTTAACTGTGCGCTTCGCCGCTGGGTGGTTATTTACATTCACGTCAAAATTAGGAAAGCTAAGTAAAAATAAAACACAGTCTGAGATAGCTCTTGTGTTGCTCTACAATATCCATGCCTTGTTGCTGGTGGACACTCCTTAGAACATAATCAAATTGCGCAGAGTTTGCAAGTTTAAGGGAAACTCCAACTTCAAACGCTTGTAAAGAGTTAATTTTATTTAAACGGCAGCTATGATAACATGACTTTCTGTTAGCCCTATACAAGCTTAATAAAATCCAAAATCGAGTTTTTTTTTATTTAATCTCAAAACGCGTCATAAATAACACAAATTCAACTGTGCGCTTTGCCGCTGGGTGATTATTTACATTCACGTCAAAATTAGGAAAGCTAAGTAAAAATAAAACACAGTCTGAGATAGCTCTTGTGTTGCTCTACAATATCCATGCCTTGTTGCTGGTGGACACTCCTTAGAACATAATCAAATTGCGCAGAGTTTGCAAGTTTAAGGGAAACTCCAACTTCAAACGCTTGTAAAGAGTTAATTTTATTTAAACGGCAGGTATGATAACATAACTTTCTGTTAGCCCTATACACGCTTAATAAAATCCAAAATCGAGTTTTTTCTTATTTAATCTCGAAACGCGTCAAAAATAACACAAATTTAACTGTGCGCTTCGCCGCTGGGTGGTTATTTACATTCACGTCAAAATTAGGAAAGCTAAGTAAAAATAAAACACAGTCTGAGATAGCTCTTGTGTTGCTCTACAATATCCATGCCTTGGTGCTGGTGGACACTCCTTAGAACATAATCAAATTGCGCAGAGTTTGCAAGTTTAAGGGAAACTCCAACTTCAAACGCTTGTAAAGAGTTAATTTTATTTAAACGGCAGGTATGATAACATAACTTTCTGTTAGCCCAATACACGCTTAATAAAATCCAAAATCGAGTTTTTTCTTATTTAATCTCGAAACGCGTCAAAAATAACACAAATTTAACTGTGCGCTTCGCCGCTGGGTGATTATTTACATTCACGTCAAAATTAGGAAAGCTAAGTAAAAATAAAACACAGTCTGAGATAGCTCTTGTGTTGCTCTACAATATCCATGCCTTGGTGCTGGTGGACACTCCTTAGAACATAATCAAATTGCGCAGAGTTTGCAAGTTTAAGCGAAACTCCAACTTCAAACGCTTGTAAAGAGTTAATTTTATTTAAACGACAGCGATGATAACATGACTTTCTGTTAGCCCTATACACGCTTAATAAAATCCAAAATCGAGTTTTTTCTTATTTAATCTCGAAACGCGTCAAAATAACACAAATTTAACTGTGCGCTTCGCCGCTGGGTGATTATTTACATTCACGTCAAAATTAGGAAAGCTAAGTAAAAATAAAACACAGTCTGAGATAGCTCTTGTGTTGCTCTACAATATCCATGCCTTGTGCTGGTGGACACTCCTTAGAACATAATCAAATTGCGCAGAGTTTGCAAGTTTAAGGGAAACTCCAACTTCAAACGCTTGTAAAGAGTTAATTTTATTTAAACGGCAGGTATGATAACATGACTTTCTGTTAGCCCAATACACGCTTAATAAAATCCAAAATCCAGTTTTTTCTTATTTAATCTCGAAACGCGTCAAAAATAACACAAATTTAACTGTGCGCTTCGCCGCTGGGTGATTATTTACATTCACGTCAAAATTAGGAAAGCTAAGTAAAAATAAAACACAGTCTGAGATAGCTCTTGTGTTGCTCTACAATATCCATGCCTTGGTCTGGTGGACACTCCTTAGAACATAATCAAATTGCGTAGAGTTTGCAAGTTTAAGCGAAACTCCAACTTCAAACGCTTGTAAAGAGTTAATTTTATTTAAACGGCAGGTATGATAACATAACTTTCTGTTAGCCCTATACACGCTTAATAAAATCCAAAATCGAGTTTTTTCTTATTTAATCTCGAAACGCGTCATAAATAACACAAATTTAACTGTGCGCTTCGCCGGTGGGTGATTATTTACATTCACGTCAAAATTAGGAAAGCTAAGTAAAAATAAAACACAGTCTGAGATAGCTCTTGTGTTGCTCTACAACATCCATGCCTTGGTGCTGGTGGACACTCCTTAGAACATAATCAAATAGCGCAGAGTTTGCAAGTTTAAGGGAAACTCCAACTTCAAACGATTGTAAAGAGTTAATTTTATGTAAACGGCAGCTATGATAACATGACTTTCTGTTAGCCCAATACACGCTTAATAAAATCCAAAATCGAGTTTTTTCTTATTTAATCTCGAAACGCGTCATAAATAACACAAATTTAACTGTGCGGTTCGCTGCTGAGTGATTATTTACATTCACGTCATGACGAGAAAAGCTAAGTTAAATCAAAACACGTTCTAAGATAGCTCTTGTGTTGCTCTACAATATCCATGTCTTGTTGCTGGTGGACACTACTAAGAACATAATCAAATTGCAGTTTGCAAGTTTAAGCGAAACTCCAACTTCAAACGCTTGTAAAGAGTTAATTTTATGTAAACGGCAGCTATGATAACATGACTTTCTGTTAGCCCTATACACGCTTAATAAAATCCAAAATCGAGTTTTATTTTATTTAATCTCGAAACGCGTCATAAATAACACAAATTTAACTGTGCAGTTCGCTGCTGAGTGATTATTTACCTTCAAGTAATAACGACAAAAGCTAAGTTAAAAGAAATCGCGGTCTAAGATATCTCTTGTGATGCTCTACGATATTCATGTCTTGTTTATCATGGACACTCCTTAGAACATAATCAAATTGCGCAGTTTGCAAGTTTAAGCGAAACTCCAACTTAAAACGCTTGTAAAGAGTTAATTTTATTTAAACGACAGCTATGATAACATGACTTTCTGTTAGCCCTATACAAGCTTAATAAAATTCAAAATCGAGTTTTTTCTTATTTAATCTCGAAACGCGTCATAAATAACACAAATTTAACCGTGCGGTTCGCTGCTGAGTGATTATTTACTGTCAAGTCATAACGAGAAAAGCTAAGTTGAAATAAAACACGGTCTGAGATAGCTCTTTTGTTGCTTTACAATACTCATGCCTTGTTGCTTGGTGGACACTCCTGAGAACATAATCAAATTAAGCAGAGTTTGCAAGTTTAAGCAAAACTCCAACTGCAAACGCTTGTAAAAAATTAATTTTATTTAAACGGCAGTTATGATAAAATGACTTTCTGTTAGCCCTATCCACGCTTAATAAAATCTAAAATCGAGTTTTTTTTATTTAATCTCGAAACGCGTCATAAATAATACAAATTTAACTGCGCGGTTCGCCGCTGAGTGATTATTTACATTCACGTCATAATGAGAAAAGCTAAGTTAAAACAAAACACGGTCTGAGGTAGCTCTAGTGTAGCTCTACAATATTCATGCCTTGTTGCTGGTGGACACTCCTGAGAAGATAATCAAATTGCTCAGAATTTGCAAGTTCAAGCGAAACTCCAATTTCAAACGCTTGTAAGGAGGTAATTTTATTTAATCGGCGGTTCAATAAAATCCAGAATCGAGCTCCATATTTTTTTTCCTCAAAACGCGTCATAAGGAACAATAATTTAACGGTGCGGTCCGCCACTGAGTGATAATTTACCTTCAAGTCAAAAATGGGAAAGCTAAGTAAAAACATTAACAGGTGATCTGCCTTACATCGTACATGTGATTTTGTGAGCTCTCGCGTGAAAAATGGTAAAGCTAAGAGGGTAGAAATAACTTATTCTTAAAGCTTTTGACCTGCTCTTTATCGTACATGTTGCTTTGATGGTGGACAACATCTGTAACATGGTCAATTTCAGCAAATTTTGTGTTTTTAATTTGGCCACTGGCCATTTGTGAGCTCTCGCGTGAAAAATGGTAGAGCTAAGTGAGTAAAGATGACTTATTCTCAAAGCTTTTGACCTGCCCTACATCGTAAATATTGTTTTGATCGTACACAACATCTGTAACATCGTGAATTGGAGCAAAACTTGTGTTTGTGTTTTTCAGTTGTGCTTTGGCCGCTGGTCATTTTTAAACTCTCGCGTGAAAAGTGGCAAAGCTAAGTGCGTAGATATGACTTATTCTCAAAGCTCTTAACCTGCCTTACATTTACATATTGTTTGATCGTGGACAACATCTGTAATATGGTGAAATGGAGCAAAGTTTTGTTTTGAATTTGGCCGCTGGCCATTTGTGAGGCTCTTGCGTGAAAACTGGTACAGCTAAGTGAGTAGAGATGACTTTGTCTCAAAACTTTTAACCTGCCTTACATCGTACATATTGCTTTGATAGTGGACAACATCTGCAACATGGCGAATTTGAGCAAAGTATGTTTTTAATTTTGCCGCTGGCCATTTGTGAGCTCTCGCGTGAAAACTGGTAAAGCTAAGTGAGTAGAGATGACTTATTTCTGAAATCTCTTAACCTACCTTACATTCGTACATGTTGTTTAAATGGTGACAACATTGACTTGCTCTACATCGTACATATTGCTTTGATGGTGGACAACATCTGTAACAGGCAAATTTGAGCAAAGTTTGTGTTTTAATTTGGCCGCTGGCCATTTGTGAGCTCTCGCGTGAAAACTGGTAAAGCTAAGTGAGTAGAGATGACTTATTCTGAAAGCTCTTAACCTGCCTTACATCGTACATGTTGCTTTGATGTGGACAACATCTGTAACATGGCAATTTGAGCAAAGTATGTTTTTTAATTTCGCCGCTGGCATTTGTGAGCTCTTGCGTGAAAAGTGGTAAAGCTAAGTGAGTAGAGATGACTTATTCTGAAAGCTCTTGACCTGCCTTACATCGTACATGTTGCTTGATGGTGGACAACATCTGCAACATGGCGAATTTGAGCAAAGTTTGTGTTTTGAATTTGGCCGCTGGCCATTTGTGAGCTCTCGCGTGAAAACTGGTAAAGCTAAGTGAGTAGAGATGACTTATTCTGAAAGCTCTTGACCTTCTTTTTATTTTACATGTTGCTTTCATTGTGGACAACATCTGTAACATTGGGCAATTTCAGCAAAGTTGTGTTTTTAATTTCGCCGCTGGCTTATTGTGAGCTCTTCGCGTGAAAAGTGGTAAAGCTAAGTGAGTAGAGATGACTTATTCTGAAAGCTCTTGACCTGCCTTACATCGTACATGTTGCTTTGATTGTGGACAACATCTGCAACATGGCAATTTGAGCAAAGTTTGTATTTTGAATTTGGCCGCTGGCCATTATTGTGGCTCTCGCGTGAAAACTGGTAAAGCTAAGTGAGTAGAGATGACTTATTCTGAAAGCTCTTGACCTGCCTCACATCGTACATATTGCTTTGATGGTGGACAACATCTGCAACATGGCGAATTTGAGCAAAGTATGTTTTTTTAATTTGCCGCTGGCCATTTGTGAGCTCTCGCGTGAAAACTGGTAAAGCTAAGTGAGTAGAGATGACTTATTCTGAAAGCTCTTAACCTGCCTTACATCGTACATGTTGTTTTAAATGGTGGACAACATCTGCAACATGGTGAATTGGAGCAAGGATTTTGTTTTGAATTTGGCCGCTGGCCATTTGTGGGCTCTCGCGTGAAAATGGTAGAGCTAAGTGAGTAGAGATAACTTATTCTGAAAGCTCTTAACCTACCTTACATCGTACATGTTGTTTAAATGGTGGACAACATTGACTTTCTCTACATCATACATATTGTTTTGATGGTGGACAACATCTGTAACATTGCAATTTCAGCAAAGTTTGTGTTTTTAATTTCGCCGCTGGCCTATTGTGAGCTCTCGCGTGAAAAGTGGTAGAGCTAAGTGAGTAGAGATGACTTATTCTGAAAGCTCTTGTCCTTCTTTTTATTTTACATGTTGCTTTCATTGTGGACAACATCTGTAACATGGGCAATTTCAGCAAAGTATGTGTTTTTAATTTCGCCGCTGGCTTATTGTGAGCTCTTGCGTGAAAAGTGGTAAAGCTAAGTGAGTAGAGATGACTTATTCTGAAAGCTCTTGACCTTCCTTACATCGTACATGTTGTTTCATTGTGGACAACATCTGCAACATGGCAATTTCAGCAAAGTTGTATTTTGAATTTCGCCGCTGGCTTATTTGTGAGCTCTCGCGTGGAAACTGGTAAGAGCTAAGTGAGTAGAGATGACTTATTCTGAAAGCTCTTGACCTGCCCTACATTTACATGTTGTTTGATGGTGGACAACATCTGCAACATGGCGAATTTGAGCAAAGTTTGTATTTTGAATTTGGCGCTGGCCATTTGTGGGCTCTCGCGTGAAACTGGTAGAGCTAAGTGAGTAGAGATGACTTATTCTGAAAGCTCTTGACCTGCCTTACATTGTACATGTTGTTTTGATGGTGGACAACATCTGTAACATTGCAAATTTCAGCAAAGTTTGTGTTTTTAATTTCGCCGCTGGCCATTTGTGGGCTCTCGCGTGGAAACTGGTAGAGCTAAGTGAGTAGAGATGACTTATTCTGAAAGCTCTTGACCTGCCCTACATCGTTAATATTTTTTTGATGGTGGACAACATCTGCAACATGGCGAATTTGAGCAAAGTTTGTATTTTAATTTGGCCGCTGGCATTTGTGGGCTCTCGCGTGGAAAATGGTAGAGCTAAGTGAGTAGAGATGACTTATTCTGAAACTCTTGACCTCCCTACAGTACATGTGTGTTGATGGTGGACAACATCTGCAACATGGCAAATTCAGCAAAGTTGTGTTTTTATTTCGCCGCTGGCATTTGTGGGCTCTCGCGTGGAAACTGGTAGAGCTAAGTGAGTAGAGATGACTTATTCTGAAAGCTCTTGACCTGCCCTACATGTTAATGTTGTTTTGATGGTGGACAACATCTGCAACATGGCGAATTTGAGCAAAGTTTGTTTTGAATTTGGCCGCTGGCCATTTGTGGGCTCTCGCGTGGAAAGTGGTAGAGCTAAGTGAGTAGAGATGACTTATTCTGAAAGCTCTTGACCTGCCTACATCGTTAATATTGTTTGATGGTGGACAACATCTGCAACATGGCAATTTGAGCAAAGTTTGTATTTTGAATTTGGCCGCTGGCCATTTGTGGGCTCTCGCGTGGAAACTGGTAGAGCTAAGTGAGTAGAGATGACTTATTCTGAAAGCTCTTGACCTGCCCTACATCGTTAAATATTGTTTTGATGGTGGACAACATCTGCAACATGGCGAATTTGAGCAAAGTTTGTATTTTGAATTTGCCGCTGGCCATTTGTGGCTCTCGCGTGGAAACTGGTAGAGCTAAGTGAGTAGAGATGACTTATTCTGAAAGCTCTTGACCTGCCCTACATCGTTAATATTGTTTTGATGGTGGACAACATCTGCAACATGGCAATTTTGAGCAAAGTTTTTATTTTGAATTTGGCCGCTGGCCATTTGTGGGCTCTCGCGTGGAAAATGGTAGAGCTAAGTGAGTAGAGATGACTTATTCTGAAAGTTCTTGACCTGCCCTACATTGTAATATTGTTTTGATGGTGGACAACATCTGTAACAAGGCGAATTTGAGCAAAGTTTGCGTTTTTTATTTCGCCGCTGGCCTATTGTGAGCTCTCGCGTGAAAAGTGGTAGAGCTAAGTGAGTAGAGATGACTTATTCTGAAAGCTCTTGACCTGCCCTACATCGTTAATATTGTTTTGATGGTGGACAACATCTGCAACATGGCGAATTTGACCAAAGTTTGTATTTTGAATTTGGCCGCTGGCCATTTGTGGGCTCTCGCGTGGAAAATGGTAGAGCTAAGTGAGTAGAGATAACTTATTCTGAAAGCTACTGTACATCATACATGTGTTTGATGGTGGACAACATCTGCAACATGGCGAATTTGAGCAAAGTTTGTGTTTTGAATTTCGCCGCTGGCCATTTGTGGGCTCTCGCGTGGAAACTGGTAGAGCTAAGTGAGTAGAGATGACTTATTCTGAAAGCTCTTGACCTGCCCTACATTTTATATTGTTTGATGGTGGACAACATCTGCAACATGGCGAATTTGAGCAAAGTTTGTATTTTGAATTTGCCGCTGGCCATTTGTGGGCTCTCGCGTGGAAAGTGGTAGAGCTAAGTGAGTAGAGATGACTTATTCTGAAAGCTCTTGACCTGCCTACATTGTAATATTGTTTGATGGTGGACAACATCTGCAACATGGCGAATTTGAGCAAAGTTTGTATTTTGAATTTGGCCGCTGGCCATTTGTGGGCTCTCGCGTGGAAAATGGTAGAGCTAAGTGAGTAGAGATAACTTATTCTGAAAGCTCTTGACCTGCCCTACATTGTAATATTGTTTGATGGTGGACAACATCTGCAACATGGCGAATTTGAGCAAAGTTTGTATTTTGAATTTGGCCGCTGGCCATTTGTGGGCTCTCGCGTGGAAAATGGTAGAGCTAAGTGAGTAGAGATGACTTATTCTGAAAGCTCTTGACCTGCCCTACATCGTTAATATTGTTTTGATGGTGGACAACATCTGCAACATGGCGAATTTGAGCAAAGTTTGTATTTTGAATTTGGCCGCTGGCCATTTGTGGGCTCTCGCGTGGAAACTGGTAGAGCTAAGTGAGTAGAGATGACTTATTCTGAAAGCTCTTGACCTGCCCTACATCGTTAATATTGTTTTGATGGTGGACAACATCTGCAACATGGCAATTTTGAGCAAAGTTTGTATTTTGAATTTGGCCGCTGGCCATTTGTGGGCTCTCGCGTGGAAAATGGTAGAGCTAAGTGAGTAGAGATGACTTATTCTGAAAGCTCTTGACCTGCCCTACATCGTTAATATTGTTTTGATGGTGGACAACATCTGCAACATGGCGAATTTGAGCAAAGTTTGTATTTTGAATTTGGCCGCTGGCCATTTGTGGGCTCTCGCGTGGAAAATGGTAGAGCTAAGTGAGTAGAGATGACTTATTCTGAAAGCTCTTGACCTGCCTTACATCGTTAATATTGTTTTGATGGTGGACAACATCTGCAACATGGCGATTTTGAGCAAAGTTTGTATTTTGAATTTGGCCGCTGGCCATTTGTGGGCTCTCGCGTGGAAAATGGTAGAGCTAAGTGAGTAGAGATGACTTATTCTGAAAGCTCTTGACCTGCCCTACATCGTTAATATTGTTTTGATGGTGGACAACATCTGCAACATGGCGAATTTGAGCAAAGTTTGTATTTTGAATTTGGCCGCTGGCCATTTGTGGGCTCTCGCGTGGAAACTGGTAGAGCTAAGTGAGTAGAGATGACTTATTCTGAAAGCTCTTGACCTGCCCTACATCGTTAATATTGTTTTGATGGTGGACAACATCTGCAACATGGCGATTTTGAGCAAAGTTTGTATTTTGAATTTGGCCGCTGGCCATTTGTGGGCTCTCGCGTGGAAACTGGTAGAGCTAAGTGAGTAGAGATGACTTATTCTGAAAGCTCTTGACCTGCCCTACATCGTTAATATTGTTTTGATGGTGGACAACATCTGCAACATGGCGAATTTGAGCAAAGTTTGTATTTTGAATTTGGCCGCTGGCCATTTGTGGGCTCTTGCGTGGAAACTGGTAGAGCTAAGTGAGTAGAGATGACTTATTCTTAAAGCTCTTTATCTGCTCTACATCGTTAATATTGTTTTGATGGTGGACAACATCTGCAACATGGCGATTTTGAGCAAAGTTTGTATTTTGAATTTGGCCGCTGGCCATTTGTGGGCTCTCGCGTGGAAACTGGTAGAGCTAAGTGAGTAGAGATGACTTATTCTGAAAGCTCTTGACCTGCCCTACATCGTAAATATTGTTTTGATGGTGGACAACATCTGCAACATGGCGATTTTGAGCAAAGTTTGTATTTTGAATTTGGCCGCTGGCCATTTGTGGGCTCTCGCGTGGAAAATGGTAGAGCTAAGTGAGTAGAGATGACTTATTCTTAAAGCTCTTTATCTGCTCTACATCGTTAATATTGTTTTGATGGTGGACAACATCTGCAACATGGCGATTTTGAGCAAAGTTTGTATTTTGAATTTGGCCGCTGGCCATTTGTGGGCTCTTGCGTGGAAACTGGTAGAGCTAAGTGGGTAGAGATGACTTATTCTGAAAGCTCTTGACCTGCCCTACATCGTTAATATTGTTTTGATGGTAGACAACATCTGCAACATGCGAATTTGAGCAAAGTTTGTATTTTGAATTTGGCCGCTGGCCATTTGTGGGCTCTCGCGTGAAACTGGTAGAGCTAAGTGAGTAGAGATGACTTATTCTGAAAGCTCTTGACCTGCCCTACATCGTTAATATTGTTTTGATGGTGGACAACATCTGCAACATGGCGATTTTGAGCAAAGTTTGTATTTTGAATTTGGCCGCTGGCCATTTGTGGGCTCTCGCGTGGAAAATGGTAGAGCTAAGTGAGTAGAGATGACTTATTCTGAAAGCTCTTGACCTGCCCTACATCGTTAATATTGATTTGATGGTGGACAACATCTGCAACATGGCGATTTTGAGCAAAGTTTGTATTTTGAATTTGGCCGCTGGCCATTTGTGGGCTCTCGCGTGGAAACTGGTAGAGCTAAGTGAGTAGAGATGACTTATTCTGAAAGCTCTTGACCTGCCCTACATCCTTAATATTGTTTTGATGGTGGACAACATCTGCAACATGGCGAATTTGAGCAAAGTTTGTATTTTGAATTTGGCCGCTGGCCATTTGTGGGCTCTTGCGTGGAAACTGGTAGAGCTAAGTGGGTAGAGATGACTTATTCTTAAAGCTCTTTATCTGCTCTACATCGTACATGTTGTTTTGATGGTGGACAACATATATAACATGGCGAATTGGAGCAAAGCTATGTGACATATTTAATTTAATATTACCTGAGATTCGTCAGTTAAATATATGGATTTTTGAACTGAATCGAATCTTTATAGTTACAGTTTACTAATTATATCGCATGATTTCACTTATTTTAATTATAAACGAGTGAAAATGCGAAGTAAAAATATAACTTTTTAATTTCGTCGGGTTATATTTGGCCGCTAGCTTTTGGCCGCTAACTTCACACCGGTCATAACACAAGCTTTGCTAAGCTTACTTTGGGACTAGGTCAATTGGTGTGAATTGTCCCGTGATATATATATATATATATTTTTGTTTAGGCAGCCAGTGCCTACTGAAAGCACATAGTGCAGAGCCTAAAACACACGAGTACTCTCGTCGCCATTGTAGTACGCCACGGTAGCATGAAGTGACACCGCAATGCTCACTGGCAGCAAGGCTCCTTACTTCGAAACCGTACAATGCAGCTTCAGTTCCACGCCCTCCCCTGCTCGAGCCGGATTATTTATCGAAGTATAGTCCTCGAAGCCACCGAAGCAGCCCACGCACGTTTCCGGCCAGCTGGGGCTACGTACACTCAAGTGAGTTCTCATGCCCTCATGTCATACTCTGAAAGCAGAGAGGTACCGAACGCGCTTCTGTCCGAATGAGGCTCATCCTTACCTTTCCTATTTGGGTCGAAAGAGCAGGTACCTACTTAGCGAACGCTTAGGTTCGCCTCCGTCAAAAGTCTGCCCTAAGGCGGGACGGTGCCCTCTTTGAAAGCCCATGAATGGGGTCGGATATGCCATGAAGGTTGTATTGTTATTTTCCATTTATTTATTTACAGGTGGTAGGACCTTGTGCAAGGTCCGCCCGGATTGCTACCACCATCTTGCTCGCTAATCCTGCCGTGAAGCAGCAGTGCATTCGCGCACAATTACAGCAAATAGACCAAGAAATTGTATGAAAACACACACGGAAAATACACATGAAAATATATACACACAATTTTGTGTGTCCCCGCAAAAGCGAAACGATCGCTGACAGCATTATGTTGAGGCGTTAAACGCTTGCAGCGTTGCTTTATTTATTAGATACTTATTTATTACATAAGAATGATATATAATAATATGTCCATACTTAGTTATTAATATTGCTAAATAAGTAAAACATTTTAAAAGGTTTTACAAATTGAAAATATTCTTTTTAGAACAGTATAATATGTATGTCAAAATTTTATTCCCTTCGTTAATCACAATCACAATTAAGATGAACAAGTTAACCTACTATAAAACTACGGTAGGTATAAACTTCTATTTGACGAAACAAGTTGCTTTTACCTTTATTACCTCGTCCACAAAGGGGTACGTGCAAACGAGAATATCCACGCATAATTCTCAGCTTTATGCCACACGGTACAGGACTTTAACGGCTTCTCAGTTTTGCCCGAAAGTTATATAAGAAGAATTTTATGAAACGAACTGGTATGAGGTATTTTTACAGCTTCTCAAATTCGCCCGGCGCACCAGAATGTTTGTTCTATTTAGTTCGATCACGTGTAATCTTCATGCCTTAGGTGGAAATGCAGTCAAAAGGAAAAGGTAACCCATCGATATTTTGTATCATCATGATTACAAAACTTGTTTACTACAAAACTAGGCTTTATTGGCTTTGCTAGCGTAAATTATAAGCCGAATTCAGGGCTTTTGCTAAATTTCCACGGGAATTACTAAAAATACTTCATGGGTTTTGTTAACGTTGCAAAAAAAAACATCCGTGTCAAATGTTTTCTCTAATCCTGGCGATTGAAGTTTTGAGATTTTGTTTGTTTGTTTGTTTATACTCTTTATTGTACAAAAAGGAAATACAAAAATGTTACACATGAAAAGAAAGTGCTAAGTACAAAGGCGGATTATCCTGATCCTGTGAAAAAAATCGGATACGAATAAAAATAGCTTGTAAAAACAAAATGTAAATTAATAAACCGGCCAAGTGCGAGTCGTACTCACGCACGAAGTGTTCCTTACCATTATCTATACAACATTAGACATAGCAAAAAAACAAGTTTATTGTATGGGAGCCCCTGAAATATTTATTTTATTTTAATTTAATGATTATACAACTAAAGATTCTGTGAATATTTAAAAAAAATCACGTTTTTTGTATGGGAGCCCCCTTAAAACTTATATTCTCTTTTTAGTATTTGTTGTTATTGCGGCCACATTAATACATAATCTGTGAAAATTTAGAGTGTCTAACTATTACGACTCAAGAGATAGAGCCCCGTGACAGACGGACGGACAGACAGACAGACAGACAGCGGAGTCTCAGTAATAGGGTTCCGTTGGCACTTGGGTACGGAACCCTAAAAATGATCATCCAAATCCTTTTAGCTATTTTAACCGGAAGGAGTAACAAAAATGTGTACACAAACTTTCGCATGTATAATATAATATTATAATACTTTGCGGATTGGTTGGGTACGGTGACACAGTCATGTCATTAAGCAATTAAAGGGTTTTAACTATGTAAATTCGAATCGATTTATTGCGATTCTCGATCATGCTAAGGGTGTGTAATCGATTTTATTAGTGATAGTTTATATTTTTAACTGGTTTTTGCCCGCGGCTTCGCCCACGTAGGAAGAACGTGTTTTTGCTTGTCTATCGGTGTTTGAACGTAGAACGCACATGTTACTTAAACCACGGTTGCTTGGGAAATGACAATTTTAATATAATTGACAGCCCTTTTATAGGCTGCCCGAAAAATCTTAACAGCGCGATTCAGCTTTTAATTAAGACAAGATAGTGACATCTATCGAAACAAAACTAAACTAAAATCACGGTTTAACATACCGCCCACCAAGGACAAATTAAAAAAAATAATGTCCTTAATTCCGCCCACCATGAGGCAGTGTAAAATAGAATCACAAACAAACAGTATCACAATATCCAAAACTAACTTGAACAATTAACGTAACTTAAATTCACAATATTCATAACATGCAAATCAATAATATGCAACTCAATGACCGAGCACAATAAAATTTCATAACTTACTCACATAACTGACTGTTTCTATACAAAACACAATGAAAATTGATTGCTCTACAACTAAAGCCAAATAATTCACACAAAACAAAACCATATTTACACTAACACTAACAGAATACAAATTATGAATCTATAGGCAAGAAACAAAGTTTACCAACAGATCTTTTAATAATATTGTCTTTGCAACGTAAACTAACCACTCACGTGATTCCATCCGACCCTGGGTGCTTCGCAACTACAATGCCATACAACCACCGTGCCGGAGGCATATCATCTTCTTTAATTAATAAAATATCACCAACAGTTGATTCAGGTGTTTGATTCACCCATTTGTAGCGATGTAGTGATGGTGGCCAATAATACAATTTTCTTAAATTATTTACATTTAAAGCTTCATAGTTGGAGTCTAGATCCAGCACAATAGGCTCGCTTACCACAAAATGATTAGTTGTTAATGGTATTGGTATAGGAACATCAATCCAAGGAGTCAACGAGGTAAGTTTGCTTTTTTTACTAATCTTTTTCTTTTCTTTCAGGTTTGCCAGCTCTTCTTCGAAGTGTTTTTTCTGAACAAATATAATGCATGTCATTAAACTGTCCTGTATTTCTTTACTTGTTAACCACTGACAAACAATTTCTTTTCTAGCCAGCTTTCCCAACCTCTTACAGAATGCTACGACACGGATGAGTTTTCTTAACTTGGAAAACTTTGAGATTGGCCTTTCGCTAAAGTCTTCAGTGCCGCCATCGTTCACTTTACAGGTATTTACATATAGTTTATTAGTTTTTTCTTCTAAATTAGTTTCTTTATATACCATTTTTCTATAAGTGATATCTTTCTGTTTCAGCCATTCCGGACCTTCTTTCCAGAGTAGTTCATTTTCCAGTTGCTGCGTTTCCCGCGATGCATAATCTGCTAGGTTCTCTTTTGAGCAGACATGTGACCATAGATACTTCAACTCTTCTTCAGAATTTTTACACCAGAGGATACGCTGAAATTCGGCGTTGTTTTGATCTACTTTCACCTGTCTGTACGTTTTCATAATATCTGCCACAAGGAAAACAGGATGACACCGCCATCGAAGAATAGTGTGCCATAGATCAGGTTGTAATCTTAGCCCCACTAACAGGTCTTGTTGTGGTAAGACACCGTTGGTTCCAGGATACGAAGCGTTAAACACAACACGAAGCTTCGTTGCTGTTATATTCTCTTGGACCACTGGATAATGAGGTAAAATAACAACACCAGCTTTGTCTTGTTCTTCTTTTGGCACAATCTCCGCGTGACCAAGATCAATGCATTCGTTTATCACTTCTGCATAGTGTTTCTTGATTTGAGTATCTTTAGCAAATCTTCTTTCTATTTGATTGAAGCGTCTAGTAACTGTAGCTTCAAAGTTGCCGTGTTGACAACTGGGACTTGAATTAAGAAATGGACCTGTGCTATCACGAGTTGTAGTAGCAGCAAATGTTTCCTCACACTTCTTCTCGTCGGTGTAGTTCTGCTTGGGATCCGTCACAAAATTATCTGCCTCGAGCTCCCAAAACTTTTTGGGCAGCTCGTTTTCATCTACATGAATGTGGTTAACGCAGATATTTTTGTGTAAATCCAATTCATCGAAATGAATCGGCCCAGAAAGGATCCAGCCCAAATTGGTTCGTTGGGCGATGGGTGCTCCCAATGGAGCTTTGATGATACCATCGAGCAGTATCCGTCCATAAACATCCGCTCCCAGCAGTATATCAATTTTGCCTGGAACATTGAATGACGGATCAGCTAGTTTTAAATCTGATAACTCTGACCATAACTCCACAACCACTCTTTTATCAGGTAGAACCGAAGTGAGTTTGCCCAACACAAAAGCATGAATCTCAACCTCATATTCAGGATCATGAAGTGATGCTATCTTCACATTCACCACCGACTTGGAAACCATTGTTGGGTTTCCTTCACCTCCTAGTCCTGAAATGTTACTTTTGTGGGGAATTTTCTTAAGTCCTAGCAACTGGACTGCTGACTCCGTAATTAACGAAGCCTGGGAACCTTGGTCGAGTAAACATCTAAGCGTAATGCCTGATCCTGATTTCGACTGAGCGCTTACTAATGCCGTCGCCAACAAAACTTGACTGCGGCTGGTCGAAACACAGGCTGTAACGCTTGATGTGTGATCATCACCTGAAGCAACAGTTGTACTGTGCGTTACAACATTATTCTCAACCGAGTGTATTGCCTTTACTTTGGAATCGGTTGAGCTGGTAACATTTTTGGGGTGCAACAAAGAATGATGCTTGCGCTTACAAATTCGGCATCTAGTAGGAATACGGCATGAAAAGGCATTGTGACCTGAGCCTAGACAATTGAAGCACAGATTGTTGGATTGGATGAAATCACGTCGAGTGTCAACTTCGACCTTTGCGAAACCTTTGCAATTACATAATTTGTGACTTTCGGAACAGTAAGCACATGATACGTCTATCACATGATGTACCCGCGCACTGACAGGACTTTTCTGAACAAAATGACTTTTTGACAGTTTGGGATCAATGAACTCAAGTGCTCTGAATCTAATTTCTAAAAAGTCCTGAAACTGCTTCAGTGTGGGTAAATCATCTGATGACTCGCTAACTTTCAGTTCCCACTGTTTCCTAGACTCGCTATCTAACTTTAGACACATTATGTGAATCACAATTATGTCCCACGTACTTATATCTATACCTAAGTTTCGCAATGAATATAAACACTCATTTGTCGTGTCTAACAACTCTTTAAGCGCGCTTGAAGATTCTGTGGTGATGTTTTTCTGACTTAAGAGTCTCTTCAAGATACAATTTGACAAATATTTCTTGTTATTGTAGCGCTTTTCAAGCTGGTTCCAACATAACTGGTAATTGTCTTGCGTGATCTGGACGTGACGTAAAAGCTGTTCAGCTTCACCGGTTAAGTGCCCTTTCAGATAGTGCAACTTCTGGACGTTATCTAGAGACTCATTCTTATGGATCAATGAAACAAATAAGTCGCGAAAACTGATCCATTCTGAATACTTTCCCGAAAATGATGGAATCGAAATCTTGGGCAATTTAATTAGATCGTTACTCTTGCTCTGGATTGCTGACGCTGCTGTAACGAATGAGCCGCTGCTGCTTGCCGAAGAGAGACTTGTGGCATTTATACTGGTTAATGCAGACTTCAGTTCGTACATGTAGTCTGTGTATAATTCTTCAGTAGCTTCATACAGTTCAGTTTTAACGTAAGTACTAGAATTGATAAGTTCATCATCGCATTCTTGAACAATCTGTGTATGTGTTGATGAGAACTCTGCCCACAGTTTTTCTAAAGTTACGATTCTAGTACTGATGTAATCTGCTGAGGCAAGTCGATCTTTCGGCGACTTCTTAAAGTTTAATTTTGCCCTTCCAATTCGCTTATTTAAATTAATCTGAAGTTTGATATAAATTTCCATCTTGAAATTTTCTAAGTGTTTAGCGACTTTAAACTCTGACTGAAAATGGGCGTGGATTCCCCGTAGTTTCACTTTTATTGAAACTATTCTAAGTCGCTAAACTACTTCTAAATTTACTAAGTCCAAATATTTTCTTGAAAATTTTACAAGTCTTTGACAGTTGCACTACGTAATAATTAAATGTACTCACAGTTTCGCACTTGACTATTACCACACGTCACTCACGTCCCTTCCGGTGTGCACGATGACGTCGGCGTCGGAGGCTCTTCCCGCCTTTAGCACTTTTGACAGCAATCCACCGCCACGTCAGTGCTTGGTACACACACCCGGAGCCGCTACTCCACTAGGCCAATCCAACTCGTAGGACCATGTTTGAACGTAGAACGCACATGTTACTTAAACCACGGTTGCTTGGGAAATGACAATTTTAATATAATTGACAGCCCTTTTATAGGCTGCCCGAAAAATCTTAACAGCGCGATTCAGCTTTTAATTAAGACAAGATAGTGACATCTATCGAAACAAAACTAAACTAAAAATCACGGTTTAACAATCGGGATCTCATAAACCATTCGGTCTTCTTTGGCACTATATCAAAACTAATAACGGTAAAAAAAATAACAAAAACCGTAATAACAAAATTGAATAACAAAGTAACAGTTCAAAACATCTAACAATACGAAACTCTCGAAACAAAGACGCATTTAAGGACCTTCGTACTAAGTAATTGACAGATAATGCGAGTCAAACGATTTGACAAGATTGTGGAATCGATTCGGTCGATAAGCAAAGTCAAGCTCTATTGTAATAGAGTTCCGTTTTACGCGATGAAAGTTGACGAGATTAAAATTTATCTTATTAGTTTTATAACAAAACATTATATTTTTAAGTGATTTGATACTCTGACGACATCGTGAGAGTTGCGGGAAACCAGTGGATGCAAGTGGCGAGTTGTCGTTCATTGTGGCGAAGGCCTTTGTTAAGCAGTGGACGTCTTCCGGCTGATGATGATGATGATGTGATTTGTGTTTATTTTTACGAAATATTTTAAGCTACATGGCGATATACATTTTTTATGTTCTTTCAAGATTCAAGTATATTTTTTATAAAATATTGGCCTGAAACATTCATGGCGTGGAATGAAAAAAAGCAAATTTCACCGTACCCAAGCTGACCGAAAAGTAGTATAGTGGGAATAATAATAACATATTTTTTCGGGAATATTATGAAGTTGTTGCTAATGATTATCCAGACTGGTTTTGCGTGGGAATTACAGCCCAAGCCCTCTCTTTCCGAGAGGAGGCGTGTTCTGCAATGTAACGTATACCTAAGCCGGAAATAAGTCTCTTATCATAAATTTCATACACAAATTTTCTATTAGCAGTTTCATCGCTATACACTGTGTGTGGCAGTCAACATCCCTTCTTAACATTAATTGGAAACTAATCTCTTGAGACAGGACCCAGGCCGCATGATTGGCAAGGATCGATAACCTTGAGCTGATTTGAGTACACATTGTCCATGTTGTGTGCTCTAGTCCAGCACATTTTACCAGGATCAAGCTAGGAGCGAGAAATCGCTTGAGATACAGTGTAACGTGGTTATTTTTCCGGATATATTCTAATTCATCAGAAATTGCTTATTACCTGTATTACAGCGACATCTAGCGAGGATCTTCGTGAATATTCTAAATTTGGATACGTTTTTGCATTGAAAGTAATTAATTGATTAAGGCGTTAGTTTGCGGAGTTGTGAATGTACGAGTACTTAATCGGTTTGCCCTTGAATCGCTAACAAATATTTAATCGAATATTAGTTAAAAGAAAATGCCTCACAATTATTTTAATTTCATCGACAATTCATTTCCCCGAATAAACCTGGCAAGTTATTTCAAATCACTGATTCTAAGTTAGTATAGGGTAATGTTGCGATTTCGTAGATAGATTAATATTGATTGCGGAAGTACGTTTCACAAATTATTATTCTAAATTGGTTTAAATGACATATAAAAATTTCGTAGACAAGATTAACTTCACTTTAGTGACAAAATTCAAAAATAAAAAATATTATATTTAACGAGGCTCCGCTGCCATTTAAAATTCCCAGTAATTAACATTTTGGTACTGCTAATTCGTTCCTGTGTGGGGTCGCTGTTCTAACCTTTTATATATTCGTCCTGCCCAAGCATATTTAAAGGAAGTTCCGGATTCTGCTCAGTATTATAAGCACATTTTAATTTTGGTAGATTCTGCCCTTGACAATTTTCGTTGAAAAACATTTTGATTAAATTATTTGTTTACGACTTAGAAATTTGGCTACAGAAACACAGTGTCATCTCTATTCGTGCATAAAGCAAGCACCACGGCACTTCCAGCAAAGTGAGCATTAACTGCATTAATTGCCTCTTAGGACTAGCAAATAGTGCCGGTCAGGGCTTAGCGCTGCGGCCGGCAGTTAATTACTGTTTCCAATTTACCACTAATAAAAGAGCAGCGATAATGTCTTCTCATTACGAGGTAATTGTTTGGTACTAAACACTTTTATTGAGCTAACCGCTTTGAGAAATTAAAGTGCAATACTATCAGACGCCGTGACGCTATTGGGTAGGCGAGGTAAAGGGGCGTTAATTAATTACGTGAGGCGATTTTGGCGATTTTTCGTCCCCCCTTGGTGAGGTGTTGTGGAATTGGTTCGACCCCCTCCACCCCAAAACTAACGTGATATTTTGCAAAATGCATATATATTTTTAGAGCCACTGTGCTACCTTGTTATACATAAATGCGATAATAGTAGATTGTTGCACCAAGCAGAAAGTTATTTATTATTGCACCGAGTGCCGATTTGGAGCCCGAGTGTTAGCGAGGGCTTTAAAAAGCACGAGGGCAATATAAATTATTTAATGCAAGGCGCATAATCTGCTTTTCATTTAACTATTACATGAATAGTAGACGAAAAAAAACTGATGCTAAACAATTAATAGGAAAGAAATGTCATTAGCACTCGATGATTCCATTTTTGTAAGTTTACATTCGCACTCTCGAAAAATGTCGGTTGACATTATTTACCGGACGTACAATACCAACATGGAAATACCGACATGATATTTTGTGATACCTACGCCCATAGAAACTCTTGTCAGTTTGACACCAGTTTTTATGGGCGTGTACACGAAATAACGGGTCGGTATTTCCATGTCGGTATTATCCGTACCGGTAAATAGTGTCAAGTCAACCAAAATGTCCACGGAAAATTCGCAAGGTTCACGCCAATTTGTTTTTTTTTAATTTCTTACTTTTTTTGGCAGAGTTAGCAGCCAGTAGCAGATATTTTTACCCGCGATCTGTCAAATTTCGGATGGGCGCCAGGTTGGCCAACCAAACAAACAAAGTATTTCTATTAAATACGGCTACTTACTATTTTTGATAGGATTGGTAGCAACAATTTTTTGTACGCAATCTGTCAAATTTCATAAGACAAGTGGACACTAGATTATTTTACACTATGCAGACTAATTTTATAGCACGTATTTTGCCAGTCGCTCCTGTCAGTTTCTATGGGCATGTACACAAAAAACAGGGCCGGTATTTCTATGTCGGTGTTATCCGGGCCGGGAAAGAGCATCACCCAATAATTTAGATTTTAGAATTTTCTTCTGTAAGCGGCCAGTTGCGCACCACGGAGGTTTGCAAATACCAGGGATTTATTTAATCACGACGCAATATTACCTACAAAAAGTTGGAAAACACCCAACTTTGTTAGTTCAAAGTTCAATATTTTAAAAACGGCTGAATCGATTTTGATGAAACATGTCTAAGAACCATCGCTAGAAAACCTACTTTCGAATAAAAAAACCGGCCACGGGACACGCCCGAAATAGGGTTCCGTAGCCATTATGAATATATTATACGGAATCTTCCATAGTTTAGGTATATTTTATACCTTAGGCTGCTATTTACTCTTAAACTACTAATAATTCTCAAGCAAACTTAACCGTTATAGTTTTCCTTGAAAGTTTGATATACTTACTACAATCCTGAATTTTTACGCGCGATTTTAATGAAAATTTGCACTTGAAGTTGAATATTTCGCAACAAAAATCGCTGATTCGAAAAATCGTCTTAGCAAACCCCTAATGGTTTTAAAATACCCCACACTATAGGTTTGGATGAAAAAAAAAAACTCACCCCCACCTTACGTTTATGGGAGTTTACGTTTAGGTACGTTAGGTTTTTTTTGTACCTTTTTGTCGGCATAGTTTTCATATATATCCGTGAAAAATTAAATATGACATCACGTCGTAACAAGCGTGGTCACTTGTAGACCACGGCCGCAGTATGTGGTCTAACGTCGAGGTAACTTTAAAATATGGATAGACATAATTAAGTCCCGGGCTATTTTAGTTAAGGTTAATTATTGCCCGCGGCTTCTTCTGCGAAAAATTTGTTACCTACCCCGTGGGAACTATGGAATTTTCTGGGATAAAACTAATTTGCTTATGTTTTTCAAAGGTCTAAAACATGGCCGTACCAAATTTTATCTGAATTACTTCAGCGGTTTATGCGGAAAGAGGTAATAGATAGAATTCTTTCGCATTTATGGTATTAGTAGGGGGGGCTCGCTAATCTTGCACTGTTGTGTTTCGGCGTGGAGAGCAAGACAGGCGGTGAAATCACTGGCACTTTAGGTATCCACTCTTAGGCCTCTAGTTTGGCAACGCATCAGGGGGATTGCAGGTGTCTATGGGCGGTGGTAATCTCTTACTAACAGGAAACCCACATGCTCGTTTGCCATCCAGTCGAATAAAAAAATATATAGTTAGTATAGATCAATGATTGATGCCAGTCTACTAAAACTCATGCGATTCTCGCCTAAAGCTTTAAGATGAAAACTTATGAAAGCTTTTACTCATTGTTCTACAACTACCTACACTTCAGCGATTCGAAAATTAGTTATAAAACTTTTGTGACTACTACGGGGACTACTACGAAATTAGAAAATCGATGTTCGTATTGTACCGTCCCTCTCACTCTCGTATTAAATAATATAAGCGTATCGGGACGGCAAGATACGAAGTTCGAATTTTGCACTTTGTAGTATAGCGCCAGGCTCGAAGTTAATTTATGCCATTAAAACTTTTAGTTTCGAACTTGCGGATTTGAAACGGGTGAATATAATTTGGTGTTTCACAGAAGCTAGGAGTTGCATCTGTGGTACAAGACGTTTGTCAACAGACCCAATAATATGTACCCATATGTATGTATGTGGGTATGTATGTCCATTTCTTTGGTCCTCGCTGCAGCCTAAACGGCTGGACGGATTGTAACATATGACGTATCATTAGATTCGTCATAACTGTCGGAGTGACGTAGGGTATATAATAGTTCAATATGGCGTCTGCGAAAAAAAATATGGCGAAGGAATAAAAAAATATATTTTGTATTGTAACAATATGGGAATGAAATGAAAGCCATGTCTCGGGCAGCGATGCGTAAATAACCATGAAATTAATGCAAGGCCGTTTATTTGTTATTTATTAATAAATAGAAGATTACAGCAATACAGTAAAAGCCAATACCATTTTAATTACTGAAGACCCATATTTAGGGAGTTTTATGTTCGCTTCGTTAAAAAGACGGAACACCACACCCTACGGAAGTCATAACGTAAGGAAAATCTGCGGCAGACACTTGGAGTCCAAAGAAGTAAAAAATATTAGACGTATTAGATTCGAACTAGATCGGTAAACAACTTGGATTCGTGCAACCGACTGAGCTGCCTTGTAGATGTAGGTACCTAATAGAGGACCAACTAATATTGTTATTTAGCCAGATAGGTGCGTCGCGCTAAAACTATTATAGCTTACGATACATTTATAATTCTGTTTTTATTATTATTTGCTATCAAATCAGATGTCAGCGGTCAATGGTGTTCTGTAGATAAACAATCATGGACGAGCATAAACAATAAAAGTGAACGTTATCTTTATGTTTTTAATTGGTTTCACCATACATATTCCCATTGGGTATTTCTAATACCTACGTAAACTGTATGTAAAACAGCCCATTCATACTACATACAGTCGTTGTTACCTAATTCAATTTAATTTATTTCATTCAGATAAAAATCCATATTGGGTTAGTAACAATGATCTATGAGCTATAGTGTTAGTATGGTACGAGTACATTCAAAGTACAGAAGTAAAGCAAAAAAAAATAACGGACATCTTGGCTATAGGTAGGTATGGTAT
>NC_133490.1:1654100-1673507 GCF_025370935.1 Choristoneura fumiferana | reverse complement strand
TAATACTGAAAAAGTTTAATGAATACAATTTTTTGGTGTCAGTAATAGATAAATATTTTTGATACAATGTATGACTACAATATTTATGCAACCTGTTTTTGTTACATATTTTTAGACGTGACTGTACATCTTTATCGGTCATTCTGATAAGGGGCGTACTGTAGTTAAATCGGACCAGATGTGGGTATTTCTTAACCGACTTCAAAAAAGGAGGTTCTACGTTCTACTGTTTGTATTTTTTTTATGTAAGTATGTTCACTGGTTACTCAGTCAATTGTGGACCGATTTAAAATTCTTTTAAACTGAGACTTGTTTCAAAAACTTGTCAAAGCAAAATAAATTCTAAAAAGTAAAAAGCTTACTTTGATGACTCGTATATAATTGACAACATATACAATACAATACATACAATACAATAACACTTTATTGAACAACAACTTTAAGTAGTAACATAATGTTAAAGTTATTTTTTTTTTAATTCCACATAAAACCAGCCTTTAAAGTCGATTAAAAAAATAAATACCTACATTAAGTTAAACAATACGTAAACGTCGCAGAACGGTCATTAAAACAAACTCGTGGAATCAAACATTTCGACTGGGATTCAATTTAAAACGCTGGGTTATGGTGCAAAGGCGGAGCGGAGAGCGATTTTAAAGATAACGCCTCGTTTCGATATAGGTGGTGATAATCTTCACTTTACAATGCAATACAATACAATAACTCTTTATTGCACACCAATACAGTAAACAGTACAGAGAATACAAGTATATACATAGAGATTTTCTAAGGTAAGCAATAGGCGGCCTTGCGCTTCAGAGCGATCTCTTCCAGGCAACCTTTACAATGGACAGAAATAAGGAATACATTTTAGCAGGTGGTGCAATTTACAGTAGATTAGAGCTGTAGCAAGAATACATAAAACTAACACATACAAAACACATCACAACAAATCTAAACAGATAAATAGGTAGATAGATACCATAACAAACCATAAATAAGCTAACTATACTGCTGACTCAACAGAATGTGCAGTGTTGATGGTAAGCTGTAGTGATGTATAAATAAATAAATATCATTGGACACTTGGCACCAAATTGAACTAGACCCAAACTAAGCGAAGCTTTTAGTAAGGTTACTAGGCAACGGATAAACATACTTACATATCTATAAATACATACTTAAATACAATAGAACCCGAACCTCTAGCTTCGTAGTCAGGTTGTCAAACCAATTAGCCATCCGGTCGTCTATATGGGTAGAGTGAACGTTTTGTAAGAGTGGACATTTTAAATTAGACATTATGATACGACGTCTTGATTTAGTGGATATTTTTAACCCCCGACACAAAAAGAAGGGTGTTATAAGTTTGACCGCTATATGTGTCTGTATGTCTATCTGTGACATCGTAGCTCTTAAACGAGTGAATCGATGAGAATGCCGGTTTTTTTATTTGAAAGCAGGTTTTCTAGCAATGGTAAAGTTAGGTAAATAGCAAGGTTAGGTTATGATACTATGGAAAGTGTGAAGCCAAAGGCTATACAATACAATACAATACAATAACTCTTTATTGCACACCAATACAGTAAACAGTACAGAGAATACAAGTATATACATAGAGATTACACAGAGAGACACAGAGATTACATAGAGATTATACATATATACTTAAGTTATGTACCTACTTCAGTGCAATTTTGTAGGCAATAAAACCTGTGCATGCGTGTTCTTCATACAACGTAAACGAATGACGTAATTTTTAAAAATGTACAGTCGAGGAAACTGAATCACGTACCAGGGTGGAACCTTTTCATAATCAAATGCGCTGTGACTTCTTTGGCAATTCTATCGGATGTCAACATGACATGAGTAGGATAAAGGTTCCGCCCTGTTACGTAGTTCAGTTTTCTGTAAACGAGAATTTACTAGGAATTCCAATTCCACTGCCAGATCCATGCAAGTGGAGCCGCGGGTGTAGGCTAGTATAACGTATTTTCTCCAGCATGATGAGCAAGTTTTTGCGCAATCCCTTAAACGGATGGCGGAAACCATTTCTGTGGTAATTATGTGAATAATTGATAGACACCGTAACGTTATGCATTTATGAGATCGATTCCTGTGGTTGAATGATCATAAAAAAACGTTATATCAATTTATTATGTAGAAGCCTTTACCCGGTTTTGTTGTCTGCAGTTTTGGTCTGCTGTTTGTGAAGTGCCTAATCCGTACCGGGCTCGCGTGAGAACTACAATCCAAGCACACTCATTCTGAGAGGAGGTCTCTGCAGTGGGATGTATAGAGGCTAAGGTTTTTCAAACTTTTTCACGACACGACCCCTTTAGTATGAAGAAATATTTCGCGACCCCCTACCCGTTGCGTTTTTTATTCATTGTAGGTATTTTATGTCAAATATTAATAGTTAACATTTTCTTAAAAAATATTTTAAACTTATTGTTTTTTTACTTAAGTAGTTTTCCCAGCAACTAATAGGGACTTCGCGACCACCCTAAAGAGGCTTTTGCAACCCCCCAGGGAGTCGCGACCCACAGGTTGAATAACACTGGGCTAAGGTGATGATATTTAAACTTAATAATAATAATAAAAAAATAAATATCTTGGGTCAATTTCCACCAATTGACATATGTAGTCCCAAATTAAGCAAAGCTTGTACTTGGGGACTGTGCAACGGATAAACAAACTTCAATACATATCAAACATCTAAGACTCGAGAATAAACACTCGTCACCCGTTCGGGGATCGAACCCGGGAACTCAAGCTTCGCGTTCTCCAACCACTTGGCTATCCGGTCGTCGTTTGAAGTTGAGCCCCGCTCCCGCTCCCGCTCCCGCTCCCCGCTTCGCCCGCCGCCTAAAGATTGCGTTGGCCATTTAATTGATACCGCTGCGCCGGAGTGGCCAAAGAGACGGTCGTTAGCTTATCAACGCGCTGATTTCACACCGGCGCGACCTTGGCCGCTGGACGAATGGCCGATGGGGTGATATTGGGTAGCGAGGTCCAGCAGCGTGGCGCTCTAACATCTGGCAGATGAAGAACCTAGTTAGAATTCCAGCTTTGGATTCAGCTTTGTCAAACTATTGCTTACCATAAAAAAATATTATACCTTTTTTTCTGTACCTCCGCAATTCCGTCCGCGTAAAATACATTTATCGCTATCCCGCGGGTACTATGCAATTTTTCGGGATAAAAACTGTCAAAGTCAAAGTCAAAGTATTTATTGTGTGTTACAGCAGGGGGGTGTCACTAGGCCATTCAGCCGCCGAGCTACAAGTACATACCGGGCCTCCCCAACGTTGAGGCGATTCAGTGCGACTCAACGCGTGCGAGTGAACACGAGTTATGCGATAGACAGAGAAGCATACAGTAGGCACGATTCTTATGCCTAAACGTCACTTTTGTACGGCAGTGAAACTTCTGTACTTGTACTATTACTTATTCTGTGGTTACAGGTAATACATTACACAGGTGTTATGGTGTACTGTCTTATGTCCTTCCGCGGGATTCAAACTATCTGTATACCAAATTTAACCTAAACCATTTCAGTGGTTTAGACGTGATGAGGTAACAAACAAACAGACTTACAAACTTTCGCATATAATTATTAGTAGGATGGTCAAATTATTAATGGCGTTGAGTTGGTGGAGACCCGCCTTGATGTGGTTTCTGTCTCTTGTCAGCAAGTGCCCTGAACCAGGCTTCAGCGCAATATTTGCGACCCTTCAATACACGTCTGCGCCAATCAGTCCATTTTTATTATATTATTATAGTTTCTAATATACAAAGGGGATGTTTCACCATCCATTGATTAGTGTTAACTGACGGTTAAATGTGATGCCGTCTCCGTCTATTCGAACAAAACAAATAGAGACGGCATCACCGTCAGTTAACACTAATCAATGGATGGTGAAACAGCCCCTTAATTTATTATAAAATACATTTCATTTTCGAAAATACAAGCTGAAATATAGATGCATAGAAAGTCCAGAAAAATAAGACCTGCGCTGGGAATCGAACCCAGGTCCTCGGCATACCGTGCCACGTGCTATACCACTACACCACCACTGGACAGTGTACATTTCATTCTATTATCAGACAGGTGCAGATCTTTTCAAGTTCGGATCTTAGACCAAAATGTCAAAGTTGTCAAACAGACCTCACGATAGCATCATCCAGCCTGCCACAAAAACCCCCATTGATGGATAATATATTTTTCATCACACTTGCTCGTAAACAGTGTCGTAACATGCAGGCTACCTTAGTTGCAACCCCCCAAATAAAACCCTCGACCTTAATGTGCTTGTCATGAAACCCGTGGTCGGTAAATGAGTCATTGCGCGTACACATTTTCTTGCCATGAAGCCCAAGGTCGGTCAATGAGTCCGTGCCCGTACTGATGGTGCTGCGCGCGCTGCTGCAGGACTACATGGACCACATGCACACGCACGTTGCGGCGCATGCCGAGGGAGGGGGAGGTAGAGGGCGACGTTGCCAAGAGCACAGCCTAAGGTATCGCCAATATTTGGAAGAATTATATTTTTTCTTTTACAAATATAAAATTTTACTTGCAAATGTGATGAAAAACATTGTATGTCGCACGGGCGGTACTAGAATTACGAACATCGACTCATTAAAGCCCTCAGTCTTCGACTTCGGGCTTCTAATAGACTCTCGTTCGTAATTCCTTATTTACCGCCCTTAAGACACAATGTACTATTTCACTTCTCATGCTCGTAAACTTCGTGTTTAAGCTGGATTTAGGCGACATAATATCGTCGCTCGGCAGGCAAAAGTACTAAAGCGACACTTTGTCAACTTTACAGGAGAGCGATTTAAAGTTTTTTTTTTTACGAAAAAAAATCATAACTTTTTAACCAGACAACCAATTTTGAAATTTCCAGGAATATATGACACATAATTTAATAGACTATAATAAGGTTTTAATAATTCAACGCAAAACCCACTGGTTTAGGAGATAAGTGTCGCTTTAGTAAATTGTTCCCTAGTCATCGAGCAAATGCAATCAGGCAAAAAGACTAAACGTAAAAATTTACCTCAAACGTCATATTTCAAATTAACTAATGTGATTTTACTTCTCAATAAATTTAGTATGTTTTTACTAACAACACACATTTTTTTTCTTATCAAACTGTTCGTAATGCTGATTTACCAAATCGCAAGGGAAAAATATATTCCAAAGTACCTACTGAACAGAAATTATATAAATAATATTAATTAATTATAATAAATATTAATCATCTATGCTAAAATTTCAATAACTTAACTTTAACTGTTACTAACACTAGACTTTTGATAATATTATAAGGTAATTAATCACAAAGGAACCATCTGATTTATAACTAAATGCACAAAAGGTTTTTTTTTTCACTATTATTTTTTGAGGTATTTTTATTATTATCATGTCCTAGTATGTTTGGTGTATATACAAAGCATACGCTTAGGTTTAAGGATGAAATAATACGTAAAATACCTTAATTTATTCTGTAGGTAATAACTTTAATTAGCATTTCAACAAAAAAACAGAACAATTTTTTCTATGTTATACAAATAAATCATTCATTCAACATTATAGTACTTATTAGTACCTAATAAGTAAGAAACCTGAGTAACAAACTGATGCGTCATGGTTGCTATAGCAACTTTAGATATAATATTGGTCTATATAACGATTAAGAAATATAATGCACTATTGGTACAACAACATTTGTTATTTTCTCATGATCTAACTATCGGTATCATGGACTTGTAATATACCAAACTATTAATATACTAAGGGGCTGTTTCACCATCCATTGATTAGTGTTGACTGGTGGTTAGGTGTGATGCCGTCTCTATTTGTTTTGTTCGAATAGACGGAGACGGCATCACATTTAACCGTCTGTTTAACGCTAATCAATGGATGGTGAAACAGCCCCTAACAGTAATATGGTATAATGCCAAATGTAACGTCGTGAGACCTTTGCTGAGATTTAAGGACTGCGTTAAGTGAGACATGGCCGTCTTCAAAATTGACCACCTAGACTGAGAAAAACTGGCGGAAAAATGCAGTGATTGGCACAGACGTGTGTTGGAGGGGCGCAAGTATTGCGATGAAGGCTTGCCTGGCTCAATGCATTTGTTGACAAGAGACAGAAACGACACCAAGGCCGTTCTGCACCAACATCCGCAGACTTTGCTTGTCAGAGATGTGGACGGACATGTCGCTCTCGCATCGGTCTAGTCAGCCACCAAAGACGTTGTGCACAGGCAACACGCCAAATTCGTCTGGAACAGACGCGCAGGCCTGATTGATGGTATAATGTATGTGATATAACCTATGTTCGATATAAAGTTCAGTGGGTATAATGAATTACTAGTATTTATGCCAAATATCTTTTATATCTAGTGAAAGTATATCTAAAGTTGTTATACTGGTCATAACACACCCTGATGGTCATTCGATTCCACCATGGAGCCGCAGCTGCATTTATGAGGCACGCAAAAATCGCAGCCCATGCGGAGAGCTACTGCCACCCGCAATGAGTCGTTGTCCAAGAGTGTTCCCAAATAAGGAACAGGCAACGCCTAACCACGTTCCCGCTTTGACTTTTGATGTCGACTTCAGCCTGGCCAAACCCACCCCAGTGGTTACACCCACAGGCCGTGCCAGTGCGTCTCTAGCCACCCTCGTCATCCCAATCTCATTGTATCTGCGGATCCACATACGAAATAATATTGGTAACCTTTATGAGATTTAAAAATTTAAGAGATAAGGCCATCAACTCCATGTGCCGATCCGAGGAACGCTGGCAAGCCCACATCCGCCGCACGCCGCAAACCGAGACCACCGTTACATATGGCCAAGGACGCTTGGACCCATTGCTCATCCGCAAGGGACACGTTCAATACAGTCTCCTTTGTATCTCTCAACGTGACGTCAAAAGAAGAAGTTTTACCCGAACACAACCATTGGAGTGGTTTTCAAAAAATAGGTTACTTTTGGAACTGCGAAACACAGTCAAGATGAGATGGGTATTAATACTCTTCAAACGTTACTGGGCGAGCAAAATAGACGCTTCCGGGTCTCTAGTGCACTAGAAATGGCCTCTTGGAAAATAGAAGAACCCAAGAGGGTAAAGGTCTCGTGTAAAGCCCTCGCCCTTTGAGACCAGAAAGAAAGATCTTAAAGAAGTTAAAGAAGGAGAACAGGCGGGTTAGCAGCAGTAAACCTGTCCCATATTCGCCTTTAGTCCTATACCTCTCAGTGGGGAATAAGGAAAGCCAATTCCTGCTTTACGACCTTAGGTTTCCCCTCTTAGGTGCCATCATCTAAATACCAAATATTAAGAGGTGATTTTCGAGACGACAGTGCTTCGTGAATAGCAAGACTGAAGGTAAGCGGTCCAAGCTGATCTCCCTGCTGCGCACCCACCTGCGAAAGAATTTGAGAATCGCCGTAGACAAGGTAAGAAGGAGAATGATAGACCTGGTGTAAAAAGGTACAGGGTGGGAATGTATTTTTCCACTTCGCCTAACAGAACATCCCTCTCGCCAGTATTGGACGCGTTCTTGAGATCCTACTTCAAGACGACACAGTCTGGATTTCCGGGTTCCGTGACGAAAGTGCGTGTTGTGGATCGTGACCTCACACCCCCTCAGTGTTCCAAAACCCAGCTGAAAATGAGCTGGTCGAATTTCGTCTAAGCCCACGGCTGACCCATTATGGAATGACCCTAGTGCTCGCACCACATCCTCCAAGTTTACCGGCAAGGCTTGAATGGACCGATCCGGCTCCCGAGGGAAATTTAACGTGTGGGACGCGGGAGGATGCTTCGTACGCAAGAACACAAGCGTCTCAAGACCCGGAGGTGCTACCGAGTGATCTGATATTAGCACGCGAACGGCCCCCCACACACCGGCCTCATATACTTTGGACGTTTGGACTCTATAGTCTTAAGGACAGAATGCGACCTGGAGGAAGCCTGCCCGTCACTACTAAATTCAACCAAGTCCCATGTTCAAGTTTGGTCTTAGTTTGCGGCGTGTGGAGAATGTGGGCTTGCCAGTCTTCCTCGCATCAGCACATGGAGTTATTATAGTGGCCTTGTCTCTTAAAATTAAAAATTTTCATGAAACCCCATCGGGTTACCATTCCGTTTGTGCATGGTGCACTGGCGAGGTGGACGGCTCGACACCTAATAGCGTCGCTGCCTCGGGCTCCGCTGATATAACGAGTTTGGGATGACGTGGGGGCTAGAGACGCTCTGGCACTTGTGGGTGGGTGTGCCACTAGGGTGGATTTAGCCAGGCTGAAGTCGGTATCAAAAATCAAAGCGGGAGCGTGGTTATGGGCTTTGCTTGCTCCTTATTTGGAAATACTTCTGGACAACGACTCATTGTGGGTGGCAGTAGCTCTCCGCCTGGGCTGCGATGTTTGTGTGCCTCATAAATGCATCTGCGGCTCCATGGTGGAAGCAAATGGCCATCAGGGCTTAAGATGATCGGTATAACAAATAACACATAATTTCACAATATTATGCTATAAGTATTTAGTTGTATAATGTGTAGATATAATTTAGTTTTCTTTATGAAATCGTTGGAGTTGCAATTCTAACCTAACCTAGTTTTCAGGCAGTTTCGTTTCTTGATAGGGTCGCAATTCTAACCAAACCTACTTTTTTGGCATAACACATTATTATTATAATAGTATTACGTATTCCAGATTATACCAATAATTCATTATACCCACTGAAAGTTATATCGACCAATAATATATCTAAAGTTGTTATACCTAGCCACCGGTACGCACCCTGGCCATTTCACGCGTTGAGTTCTTGTCGGTGTTCAGGAAAATTTCCGCGCCACTACGCTCTCTTTGACATGCTGAAGAGGGCTTTAATATCCGCCAACATCCTCTGCGTTCTGGAGCCTTCGGTCCTCTGTCGAACCGACAGCAAAAGGCCAGATGGCTTAACTTTAGTGCCATGGCAGAACGGGAAGTGTTTGCTGTCGGACGTTACGTGCGTCAGTACTTTCGCCGCCTCGCACCTCAGCTGAACAGTCCGCGGCAATCCGCGGTGGATTTTGCGGTCAAAAAACGGGAGAATTATTCGGCCTGAGTAACTATTATTTTGTTCCTCTTGCGTTTGAGGCTATTGTTTACATTCGGGAAGTGGGACGTCGAATTACGGAATGGGGGTCTCACGCTCACGCTCGCGCGGATTCGTACCCTGGTGCAAAGATTGTCTATCGCCATTCAACGTGGTAATGCGGCCAGTTTGATGGCTACCTTTGCGCCAGTGACAACTCGAGGGGGCCTTCTGGACTAAACTTAAGCTATTTATGTAACATTAATAAAAACAAATTAATACTTCTTACTCTACATTTCAAATACTTAGGGCCGAACATCATCTTTATTCGATGCAAACAGAACCGTAGCGATCAAATTATAATTACAAAATTTTGAAATAGATTTACTATTGAGGTTGCCTGGTAGAGATCCCTTAAAGGGATAAGTCCGCCTTTGTACAAGTATCTCAAAGTGGGTCAATTGTGTTGTGTTTCTTTTCTTTTGTACAATTAAGAGTTTACATACATACATACTATTTTCTTTTATCCTTTGGCAACATAAAAAGAACTTTAAGTTTTAAGGAGTAATAATCATTATAATTTATAAATAAAGTTATAAATCTTAAGAAAATATGATGTTTCTATATACCAAACATCGAATTGCAATGATATTTTACTACGTGTATATACTAAAAACTTTTTTAATACACGATAAAGGTCAAGAGTAATGACTAATTTCACCAAATCTATAATATTTCGTGAAGTGTTTTTGCTAATCCTATTTGAATGTATGCTTTTGTATATGTTAAAATGGCTAAAATGCCAAACGTATGTTTTAGTTTTTAAGAACAAATAGCTAAATTCTTATAAATTAATTCTTATCAATACAACCAAATGACTAAAGGTGTATAAAACTTCAACTCGGGGAGGGCATAATTACTAAAGTGACAAAGGTATTTTCTTTTTTTTGCACAAAATACTAAACGTCCAACATTTGCAAACTAGATAAATGGCAAAAGACTGAACGACAGTAAATCGAAAAATGGCAAAAAGGTAACAGTACTAAAATGAAAATAATGAAAGTGATGCTGCATTAAGTGATTTGCTTCCCAAATTTAAGCGTTTTTTGAAAGACTAAAGCGCCAAAAAAAAGTTAAATTTTGCTCCAATCACTTTGAAACCTAGACAGTTTGATGCAGAAAAATTCGCTGATTCTGGTGATATGCATAACTCATTTTAGCCCAAAGTGTCGCTTTAGTACTTTTGCCTGCCGAGCGACGATATTAATTTTTTATGCTTTAGTACATAAAGTGAAATCTTCGTCTAAGACCAAGGCAATCAGTGTAATCAGCCACAAACAAAGTAGTTTCTACATATTTTTGTAATAATTTTTATTTTATATAAAACTAAAAAGCAATCAAATTGTATACTTAGAAATGCACGAATAATAAAAGGTACATAGTAAGTGAACAATTGTTTCCACTCTTGCTATTTCATTTCCTCGCCATCGAGGTGAAAAGCAGAGTGTAAAACTTGAGCATTAAACCCATTTTCCCCTCGACGTGTCTATCCGGCTCGGGTGTCTATATGAACGTCTCGGGTAAAATGGCTCGTCTTATGCTCTTGTTGTACTACGAGTACAATCTACTATTTTGTCTATGAAACCATTTTTAACGGTAAAAAATATGAAAGAACACATTATTTTTTTCATTAATCGCCAAGACGAGCACTTAATATTTTATACATGTAAAATATTTGGTAGGATAATGTCCTTATTATACGAGCTGGATAATACTAAGGTATTTATATGATATTTCTATAGCACCTGCCTTTAAAAATAACTTCATTGAAGCATAATTCTTTATAAACCGCTACATCATGACCAATAACTCATGCGGCATTCTTTGGTTTATTTATGAGATAATTTCTCAGGCATTTATAATAATGTTGTTCACATTGAAATTGCAAATTGTAAGGGGATAAGTAGGGGGGTGAATCTGTTGAGAAGTCATCAGTAATCACCGCTGCTATAATACTTGTTTTTTTTAGCATTAGAAAAAGGGTAAACAATCTTGACGAGTATAGACATCTCTGAATTATTTCGATTAGGAATTTTATGATTAACTCAGGGAGTTTATACATCCCCTTGCCATATTTAAGGCTGTATATTGTTAAGCTTCTAGATTTTAAACTTGTATGTTTTAGTTTAATTTCTAGTCTCAGGACCGCGGCGTAAAAATTCCCAAGACGATCCCATAGGGCATTCTTTGGTTTATAGGGAACGGAAGCAATACCATGCCCTCGGTACCTACAGCTCTGCTTTCAGAGCATGACATGAGTGCGTGTGAGCTAACTTTGGGGGCGGCAGGCGTGAGCTTGCCTTCGGAATTCGAAAGCTTAATGGTTACTTGACCTGAAATGTATATTTCAGAATATATTTTTTTTATGACGGTGGAAGCATTCTACACTTCCACTGAACGTAGATTATATAGTTAGTGTTTAGTTTTGTAACTAAGGGACCCCATATACATATCTACATATATATCCCTCCTTTTATTAACCCCCGACGAAAAAGAGGGGTGTTATAAGTTTGACCGCTATGTGTGTCTGTGTGTCTGTGTGTCTGTGTGTCTGTGTGTCTGTATGTCTGTGTGTCTGTGTGTCTGTGTGTCTGTGTGTCTGTGTGTCTGTGTGTCTGTCTGTGGCACCGTAGCTCTTAAACGGGTGGACCGATTTGAATGCGGTTTTTTTTATTTGAAAGCTGGTTTTCTAGCGATGGATCTTAGACATGATTTATCAAAATCGGTTCAGCCGTTTCAAGATCATCAGATCTTTTGTGTTCGCTGCGGTAGGAATCTTAGACGCATAATGGATATTTACTTTACTTTCAAAAATATTTGGGACCTAAAATTTGAAACACCCATGTATGCTATATAGCTACGCAAGATTATGGAATCTCGGCCTGATGCTGCAGCCAGGATATCCAGAACACTAGTAGGTACACTCTTAATAAAACTATAGCAGATATATCGTGTTTGGGTTCGTTTTGATCAGTATTTGATTCTACAAACAATGCAATGGTGGCAACAGGATGAGCTGATGCTGCAGCCAGGATATCCAGCACAATAGTACACTCTATAAAAAATAATAGCACATATGTCGTGTTTGGATTCGTTTTGATCAGTAATTGATTCTACATACAATGCAGTGGTGGCAACACGACGAGCTGATGCTGCAGCCAGGATATTCAGCACACCAGTATACTCTTGAAAAAATAATAGCAGATATGTCGTGTTTAATTCCTTTTGATCAGTATTTGATTCTACATACAATGCAATGGTGGCAACATGATGAGCTGATGCTGCAGCCAGGATATCCAGCACACTAGTACACTCTATAAATAATACAGTTTAAAAAGATATACTTATATCAAAGTTTAAAAAACATGAAATAAAAACTTAAATTTAAAATTTAAAAAACCCCCGACTTAAAAAACGCCAGCAAAAATAAAAATAAAAACGCCCAAAAAAAACGCTGCTTGAAAAAACAATTAAAAAGTAAAAAATAATTATGCGCTACCTAGCTGTTGCCCGCGACTTCATCTGCGAAGAATTCGTTTATCTCTATCCCGCGGGGACTATGCTGATTGCCCGCAAAATTAGCCTAAGTTAATTTAGTATAAAGTATCTAGTAATATTTTTTTATCTAAGCGTTGTCGGTGTCGGGGGACCGCTAATACTTTAAAAAATACACATATTTAGTTTCATGTTAACCTTAGCGGTCCCCCGACACCGACAACGCTTAGATAAAAAAATATTACTAGATACTTTATACTAAATTAACTTAGGCTAATTTTGCGGGCAATCAGCATAGTCCCCGCGGGATAGAGATAAACGAATTCTTCGCAGATGAAGTCGCGGGCAACAGCTAGGTAGCGCATAATTATTTTTTACTTTTTAATTGTGTTTTCAAGCAGCGTTTTTTTTGGGCGTTTTTATTTTTATTTTTAACCCCCGACGAAAAAGAGGGGTGTTATAAGTTTGACCGCTATGTGTGTCTGTGTGTCTGTGTGTCTGTGTGTCTGTATGTCTGTGTGTCTGTGTGTCTGTGTGTCTGTGTGTCTGTGTGTCTGTGTGTCTGTGTGTCTGTCTGTGGCACCGTAGCTCTTAAACGGGTGGACCGATTTGAATGCGGTTTTTTTTATTTGAAAGCTGGTTTTCTAGCGATGGATCTTAGACATGATTTATCAAAATCGGTTCAGCCGTTTCAAGATCATCAGATCTTTTGTTCGCTGCGGTAGGAATCTTAGACGCATAATGGATATTTACTTTACTTTCAAACATATTTGGGACCTATAATTTGAAGCACCCATGTATGCTATATAGCTACGCAAGATTATGGAATCTCGGCCTGATGCTGCAGCCAGGATATCCAGAACACTAGTAGGTACACTCTTAATAAAACTATAGCAGATATATCGTGTTTGGGTTCGTTTTGATCAGTATTTGATTCTACAAACAATTCAATGGTGGCAACAGGATGAGCTGATGCTGCAGCCAGGATATCCAGCACAATAGTACACTCTATAAAAAATAATAGCACATATGTCGTGTTTGGATTCGTTTTGATCAGTAATTGATTCTACATACAATGCAGTGGTGGCAACACGACGAGCTGATGCTGCAGCCAGGATATTCAGCACACCAGTATACTCTTGAAAAAATAATAGCAGATATGTCGTGTTTAATTCCTTTTGATCAGTATTTGATTCTACATACAATGCAATGGTGGCAACACGATGAGCTGATGCTGCAGCCAGGATATCCAGCACACTAGTACACTCTATAAAAAATAATAGCACATATGTCGTGTTTGGAATCGTTTTGATCAGTAATTGATTCTACATACAATTCAGTGGTGGCAACACGACGAGCTGATGCTACAGCCAGGATATCCAGCACACCAGTAAACTCTTGAAAAAATAATAGCAGATATGTCGTGTTTGGATTCGTTTTGATCAGTAATTGATTCTACATACAATGCAGTGGTGACAACACGACGAGCTGATGCTACAGCCAGGATATCCAGCACACCAGTATACTCTTGAAAAAATAATAGCAGATATGTCGTGTTTGGATTCGTTTTGATCAGTAATTGATTCTACATACAATGCAGTGGTGGCAACACGACGAGCTGATGCTGCAGCCAGGATATTCAGCACACCAGTATACTCTTGAAAAAATAATAGCAGATATGTCGTGTTTGGATTCGTTTTGATCAGTAATTGATTCTACATACAATGCAGTGGTGGCAACACGACGAGCTGATGCTACAGCCAGGATATCCAGCACACCAGTATACTCTTGAAAAAATAATAGCAGATATGTCGTGTTTGGATTCGTTTTGATCAGTAATTGATTCTACATACAATGCAGTGGTGGCGACACGACGAGCTGATGCTGCAGCCAGGATATTCAGCACACCAGTATACTCTTGAAAAAATAATAGCAGATATGTCGTGTTTGGATTTGTTTTGATCAGTAATTGATTCTACATACAATGCAGTGGTGGCAATACGACGAGCTGATGCTGCAGCCAGGATATCCAGCACACCAGTATACTCTTGAAAAAATAATAGCAGATATGTCGTGTTTGGATTCGTTTTGATCAGTAATTGATTCTACATACAATGCAGTGGTGGCAACACGACGAGCTGATGCTACAGCCAGGATATCCAGCACACCAGTATACTCTTGAAAAAATAATAGCAGATATGTCGTGTTTGGATTCGTTTTGATCAGTAATTGATTCTACATACAATGCAGTGGTGGCAACACGACGAGCTGATGCTGCAGCCAGGATATTCAGCACACCAGTATACTCTTGAAAAATAATAGCAGATATGTCGTGTTTGGATTCGTTTTGATCAGTAATTGATCTACATACAATGCAGTGGTGACAACACGACGAGCTGATGCTACAGCCAGGATATCCAGCACACCAGTATACTCTTGAAAAAATAATAGCAGATATGTCGTGTTTGGATTCGTTTTGATCAGTAATTGATTCTACATACAATGCAGTGGTGGCAACACGACGAGCTGATGCTGCAGCCAGGATATTCAGCACACCAGTATACTCTTGAAAAATAATAGCAGATATGTCGTGTTTGATTCCTTTTGATCAGTATTTGATTCTATATACAATGCAGTGGTGACAACACGACGAGCTGATGCTACAGCCAGGATATCCAGCACACCAGTATACTCTTGAAAAAATAATAGCAGATATGTCGTGTTTGGATTCGTTTTGATCAGTAATTGATTCTACATACAATGCAGTGGTGGCAACACGACGAGCTGATGCTGCAGCCAGGATATTCAGCACACCAGTATACTCTTGAAAAAATAATAGCAGATATGTCGTGTTTGGATTCGTTTTGATCAGTAATTGATTCTACATACAATGCAGTGGTGGCAACACGACGAGCTGATGCTACAGCCAGGATATCCAGCACACCAGTATACTCTTGAAAAATAATAGCAGATATGTCGTGTTTGGATTCGTTTTGATCAGTAATTGATTCTACATACAATGCAGTGGTGGCAACACGACGAGCTGATGCTGCAGCCAGGATATTCAGCACACCAGTATACTCTTGAAAAAATAATAGCAGATATGTCGTGTTTGGATTTGTTTTGATCAGTAATTGATTCTACATACAATGCAGTGGTGGCAATACGACGAGCTGATGCTGCAGCCAGGATATCCAACACAGTAGTACAGTTTAAAAAGATATACTTATATCAAAGTTTAAAAAACATGAAATAAAAACTTAAATTTAAAATTTAAAAAACCCCCGACTTAAAAAAACGCCAGCAAAAATAAAAATAAAAACGCCCGAAAAAAACGCTGCTTGAAAAGACAATTAAAAAGTAAAAAATAATTATGCGCTACCTAGCTGTTGCCCGCGACTTCACCTGCGAAGAATTCGTTTATCTCTATCCCGCGGGGACTATGCTGATTTCCCGCAAAATTAGCCTAAGTTAATTTAGTATAAAGTATCTAGTAATATTTTTTTATCTAAGCGTTGTCGGTGTCGGGGGACCGCTAAGGTTAATACTTTAACATATTAAGTTTCATGTTAACCTTAGCGGTCCCCCGACACCGACAACGCTTAGATAAAAAAATATTACTAGACACTTATACTAAATTAACTTAGGCTAATTTTGCGGGCAATCAGCATAGTCCCCGCGGGATAGAGATAAACGAATTCTTCGCAGGTGAAGTCGCGGGCAACAGCTAGGTAGCGCATAATTATTTTTTACTTTTTAATTGTCTTTTCAAGCAGCGTTTTTTTTCGGGCGTTTTTATTTTTATTTTGGCTGGCGTTTTTTTAATTGCTGGCGTTTTTAAGTCGGGGGTTTTTTATTGAAATTTTTTCATTAACTTTAATATACTGTAGTTTTTAAGTATTTATTTGTAATTTTTTATTGTGAAAAAAATGACTACCAAGTTTCTTGCGGCGCATTCTTCTTGGCAATGATGGTATTTCCAAAAGCGCTGGTAGTTTAAAAAATGACGTGTAAAAGTGCCCATTGCGGCCTATTTACTGAATGAATGATTTTTGAAATTTTGAGTCTTCTTCTTGAAAACCGTTTTTAAAAAAATCAGTGACTACATATTGCTTTTGATACCAAAAGCATGTAAGTGATCGTATGCTCTTGCTAATTGTTAAATATTTCCTGTGACTCATTTTCATAAGTGTTTTTTAATAAAAAAACACGTGAAGATTGCTTACCATCTTTCTAATGCTAAAAAAAAACAAGTATAGACACTAGCCACACGGGGGGTGTAACTGGAGCATTGCTGGTCGTTTTAAACACAGATGGAGTAGATTTTTGGGGTTCCGTACCTGAAGGGTGATTATTAGTTGCCTCGCTGTCACAGAGCTATATTTCAAGAACCATAATATAAAGACAGCTGAAAATTACAAAATGAAAATAAACAAATCATGGCGGTTCTTCATATAAGGAAACGTACTATTTTTAATTTAATTTACAAAATGTTAATGGTTTTCCTAGGCCCGTCATAATAAATACTTGGCCGATTTTTTTACTAATACTATTAATACTTCTATTATCATACAAACAGGTTTGTTTGTTAAACCTATACAAAGATAGAACGAAAAGAAAGGGAGGGGGCACTAATTAAACAAGGTGTCGTGAGAATTAATTAAAAAATCAGAAAGTCAATTAACACGAGTCATGGTGATGTACGACTGTCCCGCCTAAGCCTTGGGTGATGAAAATTCAATCGGGATGGGATAATATTTTATCCCGGCATTAAAATGAAACATAAAACAAACTGTAAAAGAGGCTGGTGTGGCTTGTATCAACTGTGGGATCTTGGGCCAGGACATACGGGCGTTCCGGTTGGGGAGCAAATAAATATGTATACACATTTTACGAGGGCCATGTTGTAAATGTGTATCGAGAGAGAGAGATTTACAATTCAATACCATAGAAGAAAAGTCTTATTTGAAAAAAAATAATTAAAACACTAAGATTTTAAAGTTACACAACACGACTCAAATTGCCATTTTATTAGAAAAAAAGTTAAATGAAAACGAAGCTTTGTATCACTAAATTACGGTTTAAAGTGCTACTGAACGCTTTTTAGTTAATTCAGCCATTTCTTTTGTTACCATTTTTCGGTTCTTTAAAATGTTCTTGAACTCGAAATATTAAAAAAAAACAGTGAGACATTTTAAAGACGCTGTTTCTTCCTAAATCAAACCTTTGACTAGGACTTAAAAATAAAAAAGTTAGAAGGAATTTGATCTTCAGGAATATTTGGCTGTTTAGATTGACTTATTATAGTTAAAACGTGAATTTAAAAATTAAACACAGTAATGTACCTAATTTCGTACAATTTCATACAAGTTATTTTTTTATTGTTGCAGCCTATAAGGAAGAACTTCGCGGTCTATGTTTGCGACAGATAGGCGGACTTTTCCAAGCATATTGGAGAAAAAGAATCTTATTTTAGCCTTACATACAATACTCCAAAGGTTATCATTAACAAAATTGCAAAGAAAGCACAGCAAAAATATAGAGCGATAAAAAAAAATTACGACCCGTCTTACACAATAAATAAGCAGCCTTTTTTGCTGAATATAAGCCTACCAGAATGTTTATCAGACAATAGTGAAACAGGCTATAAGCCTATCAGAAGTTATTCGACGATCTTGCTAGCACTACATCCCAGTCGTCAGGCGCGAAATGAGAATAAGTTTTGGCGGAGCCATCTCATAAATCAGATGCAGTGTAGCTCAATTAAAACACAGCTATCAGATGTACACCTTACAGTAGGCGCTGTTATTTTTTTTGTACTTTTAAGGCGAGATGTATCGGCCTTTTTTAAATGGCTTTTGTCAATCGTTTATTTTTGTGTCTCATTATTGGTGATTTGACGCTAGAGTGTGTTGTCTGTGGTGTTTTGATTGATTGATTGTTCTTGTTAACCATCGACGCAAATTAGGCTGGGAGTGTTATAAGTTTGACATCAATGTCTGTCTGTGGCATCGTACAGATCTGTTCACTCAGGAAGGCGCGCCCCTCCACAGCTAATTATCAATGTGTCCGAGTAAACCTTGTATGTACACCTTACACGTTGTCTTAGTCTCAGTGTGCGTGACTGACGGTACGCTTGCGACTGAGGACATGTTCGAGCTACGCACACATAGACTTGTCGTACAGATATGTTTACAACTACAATTATAAAATGTGGAGGGGCGGCTTCGTGAGTGAACCGATCTGTAACTCTCAAGTTCAATGCGGTTTTGTTACGTGAAAGCGAATAATTGCTGCCATGATTTTTAACTATGTTATATTAAAATTGGTGTAGCCATTTTCGAGATATTGCTGGTTTACTTATAAATTTTTAATACGATTTTATGTTTCACGAACCTACAAATAAATTATTTACTTACTGATTGGATATTGTGCTGCTGTGCTGTTTTATTCCTATTCTAATTACGGTTAGATGATAGTACAGGCATGCAGGTCCAAATAAACCACATGAATTATGAAAACATTCCAACCTCGCTGAGCTTTCTTTTTTGCTTCTTTCAATATTCCTTCTTTTATTATTTTTTAATATATAAGATTTAAACATTATGTTAGGTTCTTGTTTTAATTTGTAATGTATTTTAACGACTTCAAAAAAGGAGGTTCTCAATTCGAGTGTATGTTTTTTTGTATGTTTGTTACGCGATAACTCCGCCAATTGTGGGCCGAATTTCAAATTCTTTTTTAGTTC
>NC_133490.1:1574095-1649463 GCF_025370935.1 Choristoneura fumiferana | reverse complement strand
TTGTTCGGTTGGCAGCGGCCTGCATCCACCGTTGAACCTGCGGCTTAACCATTTCATCCGTCCATCTTGTTGGTGGACGTCCTCGCTGCGGCTTGCCGATCCTCGGCTCCACTCGAAAACTTTTCGGCCCTACGGCATGCGCTCTCCGTGCTATATGGCCCGCCCATTGCCACTTCGACGAGCTGATTCGCTTGGCTATGTCGGTGACCCTTGTTCTTCTACGTACTTATCTCCTCATTTCTGATTCGGTCCCGTAGAGAACCCCAAGCAAGCTCTTTCCATAGCTCGCTGAGCACTCTGAGCCTATTAATAAGGCCTAAAGTAAAGCAACACGTCTCGGATCCATATGTCATCACTGGCAACACACATTGATATTGACTTTCGTTCGTATGTTGTCTATTTGTACTTAATACTATTCTTTCTTTAATTCTTTGCATATCCAAATAAACATAGTGTTAATTTTGGTGACAGTGACTGAATCAGAGAACATGCTGCCACGCCACTTGTCACCAGAAGTGGCAGCTGCGCTCCAGAGCGTGAGGTTCATCGCGCAGCACATCAAAGATGCTGACAAAGACAATGAGGTATGTCACATACCATTACAGTCACTTGCCACATACCAATGGCAAGTGACTGTAATACAGACAACTATGGCATCGGGGCTTTCAAGAAAAGCGCTTATACTTTCTTCAAAGGCCGGCAACAGAACAATGACTCTGATTGAGTAGTTGGTACTCAACTTTGAATTTGAATTTTAGAGGCGCTGAAGAATTTCGCTCTTAGTCAAAATATCTTTATTCAATTATAAATATAACAAAGAAGAAATAACATAACAAAATATTACATTAAATGTAAAAGAAGAAATAACTAAAATAAAACTGGTTCCTTAAATACATACATTTCTTAAACTTACATAAGAAATTAAATATTATTTATCCTCATTATTTAGTTAATATATTTTTTTACTCAGAAAAACATTGTTATGTTGAGGTCGCAGTTCTAACCTAACCTAATCCAATTTTAGTTGGTGCTGATCGCACCATAAAAAAAACGAACAGACAGTTTTCGTTAAAAATATTTCTACTGTTTGATAAAGTCGAATAAAAAAAAGAGAAAAGGAATAAATTTATTGAATCATTTCTGCGATACATATTCATACAGATAGTTGGAACAATAATATTCGAAATAAAAATCTACGACTAAATGTATGTAACTAATAATAATATTAATCAGTACAAATTATCGACTAAATAAATATATGAAATATTATCTGCGAAATAAAATTCTATAAAAAACCTTTTCTCGTTTTTTCAAAGTTCTCTTCCTGCGAAACCGGGACGAGTCGCTAATACAAATACAATATTTGATGATCCTTTGTACACTACCTTTTTATAACGTTACTACAAAATTTGTATGCAAACACGTAGCTTCAACAATGCATTTTACAAGACATGTTTGCATCGACCTACGAGACACTAATACACTGCTCATGCAGACTGCAGCTGCATACAAACAGCGAGTTAGCTGCCAAGCTATCATTTCTCTCCTGCAAGCAATTGCATGTATTACATGCACGCCATGCAAATGACGGGTGAATCCTTTTACCCAAGTCCCATGTATGTCTCGAACGTGTGAAATGTGAAAATGTCCTGTTTGTAGTGATGTGACTTTGGCCGATTAGCTGACTAGCCGATTAGGGGATTTCCTTGACATTCGGTAACCAGCTGATTCGCGCTCAAGTTGCAATGCAATCGACCTTTGTTTGTTTTATTTACTTTTTATTATTATCATCTCTGGTGTCATCTTCCCACGTTTGGGCACAGGCTTTCTCGCACATTAAGAAGGCTTGAAACAGAAAATTTAGATCAAATATTTGCAGAAGTATTCAGCCCAACTAACTCAATAAGCTGCGAAGATGAGACTACGACGATAGTACAATCCATTATCATCGTCGTCATCATCAGCTGGAAGACGTTGCTGTTGAATAAAGGCCTCACTTAAGAACTTTTCTTTCGAGGGCTTTTCTACTTCAACGGTCATCTGTTCTTCGAGCCGATGTGGCCCGTCCATGCCACTTCAAATTGCATACGCTTCGCTATGTCGATGACTTTATTTTCTCGGCGGATTTCCGTATTCCGGCTTCTATCGCGCAAAGAAACTCCGAGCCAGCACAATACAGTGGTCGCTAAATAGCGCCTCTTCCCTTATATCCCAGTGTTTTTCCAACTCCGTAAATCCCGTTCACCGATACCTAAACTCAATACAAACCCGTCCGAGTGTAACGCGGACAACAGATATTGTTTGCCGGAAACAAAACATTGGCTGTATCTGGTTAGTGGACCAAATAAATTGGGTAAAACATTTGGCCAACGTTCGCTTTGGCGCGCTGTTTATTTTTCATTAAACTATTAAATGGGTTGTTGGTCTGTTGATTTTGGGGTTAATTAATGACGTGGTCCCAACTTCGGTGCTATCTATTTGTTACAGGAAAACGTCTGAGTGAGTTATTTTGCGATGCCCATTTTGCTCGATACTACATTGTTTGTTAGATTTTAGTTTATCTTTTCCTTATATTTTCTTGACAAAGGCGGATATGTGTTCCGAGCCAAGCCTCTTAAATGATTTCCTTGTGTTAGGCCTCTTTTGAGTATTGTGGTTTCTCTTTTATTCAAGCTAGCATTTACTTGCTACTTCGCACGCAGCAGTAAAACAGTTAAATTTAATAGAAATTCCGTAAGCTTGCAAATCTTCCCGTGGCGATTCCCAAAACCGTGCACCAAATTTCATATTTTTTATCCGATGAACCCGATAAACTAAAATAGACTTTCACTACTCTCAATCCTACGTATATTATAAAAGTGAAAGTTTGTGAGTATGGGTGTATGTTTGTTACTCCGTCACGCTAAAATGTCTGAACAGATTTGGATGAAATTTATTATGTAAATAGACATTTAGAATAAAACAAAGGTTATTTTTATCCCGATATTCCCACGGGATCGGGACAAAATCTCAAAAACCCATCAGATGGATGTTTAGTCATGAAATTTGCCACTATGGTTTATGATAATATCAATAAAGACCGTGATGTAGTTTTTGGGAATTCTTACGGGAATTCAGTCAAATCCCGGAATTTAAATTCTGCTCAGAACAAGAGGGCTTGGGCCATAGTTCCCACGCGGGCCCAGTGCGGATTGGGAACTTCACACGCACCATTGAATTGCTTCGCAGGTTTGTGCAGGTTTCCTCACGATGTTTTTCTTCACCGCAAAGCTCGTGGTAAATTTCAAATGTAATCCCGCACATGAATTTCGAAAAACTCAAGAGGTGCGAGCCGGGGTTTGAACCCACGACCGATATAAAAATTATAACTAATAAAAGATAGAAATTAAAGCCCTTGGCTGCGAGGACGGAGCTGGGATTCTGTGAAGAATTGCCATTGCTACCACACGAATTCAAGACATTCTCTAACACACCGACAGAATATTTACAAATATCACCCAAGTTGCTAGGTACCTACTATTTTTGGTTTTTATGATTGTTTGATCGATCTTGCTGATGCGCCACCCGCCATTTATGTATTATAATATTCTTTGCTTCTGTCTAAAAAAATTACAATGCCATTTAGAAGAAAAAAAAGATAGAAATCTGGTTTTTAGACGGATATATTGATATAAGCCCTTTAGATAGTACTAAATTAGACTAATCTACTATTTATATTAACCCCTACATACAGACTTAAAAGGACAAGTAATACGACACCGCTCACGTTAACCCAGCTAGGTATAGCGTATCTTGAAATTTCATACCAGGAAAAGCGCAGTTCCCTAAGGTATAAAGTGAAATAAAATACCCACTCAAATACGAGTTAGCATACAATGAGTTCAGTAACCTTCCTATCATTTTGCTGACGTCATTCAGCTGGGTACTTAACTTATTCACGTGTTGCAAGGAGCTATCTATCATGATGAAACTTGTCATGACGTCATATCGTATTGATATTTACTATCAAATTTACGTACAGTCAACCAATTTGATTCCTAGGCCACCATAGAACCTTGTCATTGTGACATTTTACGTGATCCAGTAAGCATTGCTATAGACAAAACAAAATTAATTACCATGGCAGGGTTCTATAGTAGCCTAGGAATCAGATTAGTTGACTATTTACCTAATATTCTGTGCCCATAATAGTGTCATTTTTCGATTACTTAACTGTGGCATTTAAATTAAAAGGGTGATAAAAGTTGATAATTTTTTGTTAGTAAGATATGTTTTGCCGCAAATCAAAACAAAAACACTTTAGTACTTAGTTAGTCAAATATGAGAACAACTTATTGCCTACACGAGTCGGTAAAAGCGCTGCTATTTTTTTCCCACAGCTTTAAGAGATTGCAGAGACTTGATAGTCATTGTAACTCGTTAATAACCAATAACTAGTCTGAGTCTAAGTACATTTAAACTATAACAAGCACTTATGTAGGTATGTCATAAAAAATTACCACCGGTTCGGTAAAACGTCTGCCGAGAAGAGTCTGGTAAGAAACTCAACGACGTACGAGTATAAGTTTATACACAACTACATTTTTAACACAGCAGGTTCGCAATAGTTAGTTCTTGAGAAAGTGTCTTGACAGACAGACAGACGGATAACGAAGACATCTTATAAGGGTTCCTTTTTATACGATTGTCCAGAAAAAAAAACTTGGAAGCGTATCTAGTCGCATAATTTTTGAAAGTCATATCATACATAATGTACTCGTAGTGTTTGACATAATTATTTTGACCATAGGTATTTTTTTTCTCACCGAAATTGAAAATTTTTCAGAATTGTTGAACTCTATAAGTTACAGTGCCTTCATTCTAGCATGGTGCGGGTGACACTCGATGCACGTTTCGTTTTACTCAAAAAAAGTTGCTGAATATATGGAAGTATATTTCAGTTGTAGCCTGCATATGACTGGAGTAAAATATTTGAACATAAAAACTATGTTGTACGAAATAAATTTAAGCTATCAGTTTTTTATAGTCAATTAATTAAATTCAAAGCACAATTAAGTGAAGAAACGTAATATGCATGTAACGTAACACCAAAGACTCGTTTAGTGATGGGACCTAATGGATCTTGAGTTTTATTGGTACTTAGTAATTGGTAAGTACCTACCTACCTAACGAATATTCTTGCAACCTCCGTTTAGCCTTTACAACCTAGAATTTCCCTAATATTCTCATCAAGATTAGCGTAATAATCAGATTCATGATGACATTAATTATGATTAAGATTTTAAATTAGTAGTTTTATCGACTCAAGTTTCGACACTTCGACTCTCTAGTCTTGTGATATTGACAGCTGTCACCCGCACCATGCTACGATGAAATAACTGTAGGCTAGGTTTGTTTGGATTCAGATAAAATAGAGTTATGAGTTATGACAAACATTACAATATGACTTTCAACAATTATGTGAGCCGCTATGGACACGAAAAGCGTGTATTGTTTGGCAAGGAGCCTTAAAAATATACCAAATTGTATTTCACGATAAATTCAATTTTACTTAGACGTTCCGTCTCATTTTTCGTTCTCGCAGTGCGTCATCGCGAAATCCTATACAAAAACAATATTCTGTTTAATCCCCAACGTCAAAATGTCGTTAGATATCCAATTTAAATATTCAAAAGGAGTTAACAGATGAAGCATTAAAACGTCTCCCTGATTACTCGTGATCGAGGCCTACAATCCAAAAAGACCTATGTCCCATAACATGCCAATGCTTTAAGACGTTTTAGATTAACCAGAAGAGTTTCGATTTGGAAGGCTGTGGAACACTCTCGAACCTTCCAGTCGCTTCGGCGTTCGTAAATGCTGAATTTCTTTTGTTTCTGAATTCGATAGACTTTTTTGCTAACACGCTGTTATTAGGTTCATTTGTTACTTTGTATGTAGACACTTTGCAATCTCAAAAAGACAATGTCAATTCTTTGCTGTATTTTTAGCGTACCGTAAGTGTTAATAAAGTTGGTGTCTGCTACGTTATAAATCCGCATACAAAGACACTTGGTTGATTGGTTTGTTAGGGCTTTCTATCGCCTTAGGTTTCACTCCTGTAATGATACTGTAAGTGATGATAATGTAAATAAATAAATTATTTACTTTGAGGAGGTCCTTTTAATAAACTCAAACCTTTTGATCATTGACATATATTCTACCGTAGGTACGTTAGTACATATATATCGACTTTCGATTTCGATTTTCATTTTCAAGAACCTTCTAGACCATTCTAGCACTCGCAGACGTAAGCGGCGTCCCAAGGGTGCTTCACTCGACGTTTTACTAGCCAAAGAAGACCAGAATATTGAGTTTCAAGCCACCTACTATTCGCCTTCGCAAACTCTTCTTACAATTTTCCGAATATTTAATTTAAACCGTATAATATTTGGAGGAAAGTGGCTTTTGCACGAGCGTTTCCGGACGTTACGAGGTTCGAAAGTAAGTATCCGAAATGTCATTTTGGCTATCAATGAAAATTTCATGGAGCAGTAAAACTGGAGATTATTTGCATTAAGACGACGGCGTGGTGTTAGAAGTTTTACTCAATTCAATTCGCATATTTTTATTGAAGGAATAAAATTGTCTTTTTTGTTATTTCTACGTAAATACTAGGCAATAAGTACAACAATTAATTGGATGCAGTAGAAAAAAACGACAGTTTCGGTGTTGCCAGTTTTCGATGGATTAAAAATAAGAACAATTTTTATTTAGCAATAAAGTTAAGGGGCTCCTAGACGGGCCATAATTTCACTGCAATTTGTGGCCGGCAACTATTGGTGTCTCTCTCTCTTACTCACATGTTAGACAGGGACACCAATAGTTGCCGGCTAAATAATTGCAGTGAAAATATGGCCCGTCTAGGAACCCCTTTACACAGTGCAAACAATTACAAAATACACATCATTATTGCATAGAAGATACCAACATCATGACCTTCTGCACTGTAATCTAAAAAGAAACAAACGTAAGAAGTAACTTTAGAAGTTAGTTGATGTGTGTGTGTTGGCGTGTGCGCAATTATAAATAGTGATGCTCCTTTTGAGTGAACGAAAGAATGAACAAGAAAATTAAGTAATTTTTAGGAATTTATGTTGTACCTAATAGTGAATTTTCTAGGCGTAAGTTTGTGTCATCTTTAATTGCCCAGGAACAAACTAACAAAATAACTTCGTGTATACCAATAATCAGGGGTCGGACAAAAAGTACGTAAGTAAGTAAGGTTCAAATAGTATTTTTGATTATCATAAACAATTATCACTTATCATTTATCAACCTCTTTATTAAACGATATGAAATTTATTTTATTCACCGAATTCCATTGATTTATTTACGATTATTTTGTTACTTCATTAATGCTACTTTGTAACTACATGTCACACGGAAGTTTAAATAAAAACATCATTTTGTGTGCAAGATTACGTCATTTTTACGTCATCCGCACTTTTTGTCCGACCCCTGCCAATAATGGATACCGTAAACTGCTTCAACTTTGCCCTCTGGCCCCAACATTGCCTGATTTGATTTAGAGTCGATAACTTAGCACCCTTATAGGTTTTTAAACTTTTATCTATACGGGAATTATTAATACGGGGATAAAAGTTTAGATACCTATAAGGGTGCTAAGTTATCGACTCTAAATCAAATCAGGCAATGTTGGGGCCAGAGGGCAAAGTTAGCACCTAGCTTATAAAATAACGATTTTCATAGACTCAAGTACCTCGCCGTGTCGGTAAAATTGGCACCGTTTATATCTGCCACAGTGCAGTAGTTGGCCTGCAATATAGAAACGATACGTATCTCCAAAATTATCAGATCTGGCCAGTGTTTGACATAAAAACCTGTCTGTAATTTCAATGCGTTCAAGCTTATATTATTTCCGCTGCAGTGTGCCAGAACAGGAAATTGTTGAATTGAGGGTAGTTCCGTTCGAGAGCTCCAAATTTTATAGATTTTGGTCATTTGAATTAATAATATAGATTTAAATGCCTTATATTATAAACTAGCTTTTATCCTTTGCTACGCCGACAATGCCGACATAACCTGTTATTTACTTAGATTACCGAAATCTATATTGTGGTTCTCATTTGCATTGTATGACAAACACCCTTGATAATTTCACATCTCTAAACGTAGCGGTTTCCGATTTCTGAAATTTTAGATAGATGAAAAAGTAGATTGCGTGTTAATCCAGACTTTCAACTATCAACATTCCAAATCCGTTCAGCACTAAAACATACTCACAAACTTTCGGAAATAAAAGTAATAATTTCTAGAACAAGGAAATAGGGTATAAGATGATCATCATAATCATCATGTCAGCCGAAAGACGTCCGCTGCTGGTCATAGGCCTCCCTCAAGGCTCTCCACTCAGACCGGTCTTGTGCTTTCCGCTTTGACCTCGCCAACCCGCCTGCCAAGCGTGGCGACTAAGGCATTTACCCCCCAAAAAATAAAAATGAACCCATAAGATAATACAGTTGAAAAATACGAACATAGAACTTTGTTAAACGTTGGCAGTGTGTTAACTGAGCATGCCTAATAATATCCCCCCTTGTTATTTACTGCGTGGTGATTAAAATTGATTGTGTTCTGAAATTGGTTCCGCGTCGAAACGTTTGAGGTGTTTACGCGGAGTTGGCTACGTTTTCTGGCTTATACGCACAGTTTAAATAAGTAGGTTATTCGCAGTAGTTCCTTTGGCAGTACATACAAAAAACGAAATTATTAGTATGAAAGGAAAGGAACTAAAGGAAGTTTCCGAAGTTTAACAGTTTGCGATAACAAAGTAAAATTAACACCAAACCGGCTAACCCCGCTTTGATGGCAAAAAGTTTCTTCGGGATGACACCAAGAATATTCAACGAACTTTCCCGCAAAAATATTAAAAGAAGATAATTCAAAACAATTAAAAAAAAACATTATTTTCTTTTTTAGTTGCGAAGGCTTATTATAATGTAAATGCATACGTTTAGGATGCCGTAATCTAGTTTGTTACTTTTGGTTTGTGACATAATTTCTAATTATTAATTGTTCGTAAGAAGCATGCTGCATGTGACAACATTATCATTATTTGACAGTCTCTGCAAAAGTTGTCAACGCTACGCGGCGCCAACGTCGTGCACGTAGCCAATAAGTACCTTCTGTCAGATGCTAAAATCTAATCCCTTTAGTGTTCAGCAACATCGCAGCATACTTCGGAGCATAAAATCAGAATAACTTAACTAAATGGGTATCCATTGCAGATTTACTGTCGCATTATAGGGTCGTCAATGCACCCGGAGTGTCGTAAAGGCGGAGTGTATGACACGTTACTGTACGCTTAGTGTTTTTCCCGTTCACAAAATACGTTCGATCGCGTTCGCGTTACAATCTCAATTTGTATGGTAACACGGACAGCGCCTCTAGCGGAAAGTTTGCACAATAACTTGTGAGTGTAGGTTTGCTACGTAAACTATTTCGTCGCGTATCGTAACGAAAACGGGTGACGACGCCGCACCGTGAACATGTGGCGGCTACGTATCGAAGATCGAACGCTCGATTTACGTCTTCGAATAGTAAACGAATGTTTTGTGAAAATGCCACACTAGAGGCACTGTATATCGATACACTGTTGCAACGAACGTTGAGTGAATAGTTCGATCAAAGGCGTGAATGGCCGACACATTTTTAAAGGACCTGAAAGAAGTTATACTGAAACATAAATAACTCAACCACGTGTATAAAAACTTGTTTTTATTTTAACTTTCAAACATGAATAGTACATGTTTAACTTTGAAACAAATAGATGAACTGGAATAGCACAATCTATGGAATGCCGAATAGAGGACGTTTCAGGCTTGGCTAACGTATGTAGACAAGACATAACAATTATATCTCAAAATATAAGGAGTATATATCGAAACTTTGATGACTTAGAGATATCGTTGGCCACTCTTGACTTTGACGTGGATGTTTTGGTTCTTAGTGAATGTAGATTAAGCCCTCATAAACCTATTCCTCAGATAAATAGTTACACAGCTTTTTCGACGAGTAATTTACTCAACCAAAATGACGGCGTGGTGATATATGTTAAAAATATCCACAAGGCAAAAGTCTCTGAAATAAAACTCATACACGCATCATGCCTAGAAGTATCTTTATTTAATCTTAAAATATTAGGTATATACCGATCACCGTCTTACAATAATGCGGAACATTTCATAAATTCTTTGAACACTCATTTAGAAAACATAAAATCGAGTAAAAATGTAATTCTTACCGGTGATTTAAACATAAATCTTACTCAAAAAAATAATGAATCTTCTTATGAACGCGCAAATAGACTCAATTACTTAAATATGCTGTCCACACATGGATTATTGCCTGGGCACACCCTACCAACTAGAGACAAAACATGTCTCGACCATTTCATGTTAAAAATAAACAAAAATTTAACCAGTGCATCTATTTTTATTTTAAATACTACAATTACGGATCACTCCATGATATTTCTGAAGTTGTCAAAATTAAATAAAAAAGATAATAATTATAAATATAAAAAAACTACTGATTTTGAGAAAGCACTTTTTGATCTAAAACAAACAAACCTAAGCAACCTTTTGACATATACTGATCCTAATCTTCTAACTATACACTTAATTGACAAAATTACTGGTTGCTTACAGCAAAACACTACTACTACAATAATTCCTAGGAAAAGTCGTACTATTAAACCATGGATTACTAAAGGCATGTTAAGGTGTATTAATAACAGAAACAATATGCAGAGAAAACTACGATTAGATCCTTATAACGAAGTACTAAGATTACTTATAAAAGATATAGGAATTATTGTAATAATTTACTTAAAACTCTAAGGCGTGATTATGACAGGGATCGGTTAAGCAAAGCAAAGAAAAACCCTAAAGACTTGTGGAAAGTGATAAACAATATCACTTATAGGAAACCTAGTAACACAGATAACTTAGAATTATTAGACATAAAATCATCTCCTGTTATCGCAGTTAATCATGTAAACAATTATTTTTCTAAAATTGGAAAAGCTCTTGCTGAAAATATAGTACCAAGACCTGCTCCGCCGCTAAGTAATAGCCAATCACAGTCACAAATTAACTCCTTTGTTTTGCTTCAAACTGATTCTAAAGAAGTATTAACAACTCTTATGAGTCTTAAATCGGATAGTGCTCCTGGATACGATAATATACCAACTAGTTTCTTAAAAATGGCTAGTGAACTGGTTGTGCCTGTTATTTCTCACCTTGTCAATTTATGTTTTTCCCTGGGCAAATTTCCTGAGGCCCTTAAAGAGGCAATTATAACCCCAGTTTATAAGAATGGGAATAGAGAAGACGTGAATAATTATAGACCTATATCTGTCCTTCCTGCCATTTCAAAAATTCTAGAAAAAATATTGAATTCTCGAGTTACTGACTATCTTACAAAATTTAAAATACTATCAAATTCACAGTATGGTTTCAGACAAGGTGTCTCGACAGAAGATGCTGTATCAACTCTTACTCAACTTATTGTAAATGAAGTTGATAGAAATAACAAATGTCTCACTGTCTTCCTCGATCTTAAAAAAGCATTTGACACGGTCTCTATTCCCATCCTTTTAAACCGCCTAGAAAGCGTAGGTATCAGAGATACACCTTTGCTATTACTGAAGGATTATTTACATAATAGAAGACAAAGAGTTAAGGTGGGAAATTACGTAAGTGAGGCAATTGATATAATGTACGGTGTCCCCCAAGGTAGCGTCCTTGGTCCCACTCTGTTTTTGATTTATATCAATCAGCTGTGTGACATGAATATAAATAATGGTCAAGTAGTCTCTTATGCAGATGACACAGCAGTTATATTCACTGGATCGACCTGGCGTGATGTCAAGTTGAAAGCGGAAGTGGGACTCTCAAGGATCGCGGCCTGGCTAAATGACAACTTACTTACTCTGAACGCCGAAAAACAAATTACGTATGCTTCACAAAATATAAAATCACACAGCCAGAATCTGACTTAAATATCAAAATTCATACATGTACTTATGATAATATTATGAACCAAAACTGCATTTGCTCCAATATCAATAAAGTAGATCATATAAAGTACCTTGGAATAATGATTGACCAGAGGTTATGCTGGCATTCTCATTCAGAATTAATCATGAATAGAATAAGGAAATTAATATGGGTATTCAAGAATCTCAGGCATGTTGTGTCAGCTGATCTCTTAAGTCAAATATATGTCTCCCTAGCTCAGTCCGTTATAACTTATTGTATACCGATATGGGGCGGCGTAACTAAAATAAAATTTTTGGAACTGGAGAGAGCCCAGAGATCGTTATTAAAAGTAATGTATTTCAAACCCTATAGGTTCCCAACTGTGGACCTGTACTCTTTGTGCGGGTTTCTGTCAGTGAGGAAATTGTACATCGTCCATGCTATCCTAAGAATGCACGTGTCTTTAATATATAAGCCGGACCCGTTGAGCAGACGGAGGAGGAAGAATCCTGCTCCTTCTGTTCAAGTAAAGTCGATTTTTGCTAGGAGACAATATCGTGCGCAATCTACTTGTCTGTACAACCTTATTGATCAACAATTAAATATATACTCCTTGACCAAGTATGAATGCAAAATTAAAGTATCAAATTGGATGAGTAACAAAAGCTACAATGATACTGAAAATTTACTTAAAAACATTGTACCTACTTAATTAGAACTTTGTGAAGTGGATAGCAAATGGCAGTCTACACTGCCATTTGATCCCAAGAGTATATCACTCGCAGGGCTACCCATACACACACACACACACACACACACACACACACACACACACATACACACACACACACACACACACACACACGCATGCACAATATATGTACTAATTATTATTAAGAAACTTTTATAAAAAAAAAGTACTTCTAATGTTTTGAATTAATTTTCATAATATTTCAGTAAATGTAATTTTCACTTTTTACAAATTAGCTATTTAATTTGTTAAATTCAATTCGCTTATTTAGATACTAGTTGCAATTGTACCTACTTTTAAGAAGAGCGGAGGCTCTTATTACAGGTATATTCTTACCTAAAAAGAGGCTCCAGCCACAGTTAAATGTAACACGCAATGGTTTATGAATAAATTATTATTATTATTATTATTATTATTAAATTGCGTTACAGACGGTAAAAATCTCGCATTTGGGGTCGATCTAATTTTCACTGTACCGCGTTGCCATGGTTACGTCCTCTGGAGAACTCTTTAACCCATAAGTTTTTCTCCATGTTTTCTGTGGTTATAATTCATAGAGCGTACGTTTTTGTCGTAGTTACAAGCCCATTATTTAATGGACAATTTAAGCACATTAGTAGCATATATTGTCACCGTTGTTCCTTGGACAACGGGACAGAATAACAAACAAGAAAAAGTTGATCGATCCATTTACAAAATGGAAAGCTACCATTTTACGGTAGAATTTAAAACCTATAAGGGTGAAAAATAATGCAAAACCTGTTAATTTGGTAGATCTAGAAGCGGATACTAGTTTTTTGTATGTATCTGAATATATTTTAACAGAGCATACTGTGCAGTAAATTACGAAATAAGTTCTACAAATCATGCCAGCGCATAATCAAGCCGTTTTACCCACATTGTTGATCCGATATAGATTAAATATCATGGGACTATTTGATAGTAATTGACCTAGTCCCAAACTAAACGCTATCACTAGGTGAGGGAGGACACATCACATGAATTTACCTACTTATACGTATATTGATAAATAAATACTTAATTATAAGACGACCGGATGGCCAAGTGGTTAGAGAACCTGACTACGAAGCTTGAGGTCCCGGGTCGATTCAGATATATATATATATACAAGTATGTTTATCCGTTGCCTAGTATCCATAGTACAAGCTTTGCTTAGTTTGGGTTGGGACTAGGAGGGACTAGGTCAATTGCAATACTGAGTCAACTCACTGTCATTTTGCAATACAATGTTAACTGTAAAAATTATTTTCTAAGGGTTGACATTGTATTGCGATGATCTTCGCAGGGCGGCTGGCAAGAGCTGGATGAGAGAGGGTCGTGCCATGGGAAAGGCTTATGTCCAGCAGTGGACGAACATAGGCTGATGATGATGATGATGATGATGATGATGATGATGATGATGACATTGTATTGCAAAATTAATCAGGGTTAACACACTATTGCAAAACAGCATCCAATGGGCGTCAAGTGTTCCATAATATTTATTTATTATTAATTTAATACATTATTAAACACTAAAGACGCGAGAAAAGATATTCATATACGGATAAATATTATTGGATTAACATAAAAATTCAAGCACCATTAGAGGTTTAATAAAAATTATAAAAAAATAGTTTGAACAAGGAAAGAAATAAGGAAACTCTCATCGTAAAAATAAATTACAAATTTTTTGACGTGGAAGCAGTGGAAGCAGTATATTTAATATTTTTGATGTATATACGAGTATAAATTAAATTATCTCACCAGGAGCTTTAAAAGCGATCTCAAAAGAAATTACATTATCAGCATTAGCAGAGTGAAATATTAAATTCTCCAAGAGGGTGGGAGGGAAGAATGACCCAGGGCTGTCACATTAAAAACTTAAAGAAACCAAAAAACGCCCACTATATGTACAAATTTACCTATTAGTGCTTAGTGGGCCAGATTTTACGACTTAAAACCAAAAACAGTTAGTTTTATGTTTGGTGAATAAAGTAAACAAAATATTATAACGTATAATTGTAGTTGAACTTATTTCAGAAAAAAAATAGCCCATAGTTAAAAAATACCGTCTAGTTTTCAGCTAAAAAACAGTCATTAAATTCTCCTAAAATTGTGAACGTCTGTTCTAAGGTGACTTGCCAATTCTTATTAGGGATTCTCATGGGAATTTTGCAAAATTACAAAGCTTTTTGAAAGGCTTTCTCATGGTTTATGCGACCGAAGCTGCGGGTACAAGCTAGTAGACAAATAATATCAAGCAGAATAATTTTACACAATCTATTTAGTATTAAATATATAGACCCGGATAACTCACGTCTTTAATCGAGTTTAGCTCGACATGTTTTGGGCAACGCGACTCGGTGGCTGCTGCAACACGCGAACTGCGCGCCGCCGCTCTGCTCGCGCGACTACCCGACGAAACTGACACCGGCGCACAACTACCCGCGTTTTCATCGTCATTTTCACTATAACTGTCAAATGTAGGTTGTTATCCGGGTCAATATATTTAATAATAATAATTAATATAATATTTAACGTTTATTTCAGGCTCTAGTCCCATATACTTCATGTTAGTTACAGCCTTATGACGATAATGTTAGTAATTTAATTGCGATAGAATTACATTTTATCTCAAAATAGGATGTCAGTTCTAAATTAAAATAATACAACAATAATAACAATAACGAATATGAGTGAGTCTCACGGTAGTTTCATGTTCAAAATCTATTTAATAGTAGGTACTATAGTCGAGAAAATAGTATCGCGTACCAGGGTGGTTTTTCAATTTCGCTATGATTTCTTTGGCAGATGTATGGAATTTTAATATGGCATCATCATAAAGGTTCTACCCTGGTACGCAACTGACTGTAGGTTGTTGGCTCGACAACCCTAATATGAAGTCATCCCAATAATTATGAGTCGTCAAGTGAATCGTGTTTAATTTGAACTTGAGGGCGACAATTCCGTCGTAGGAAGGAGTAATTTGAGGATATTAGGGGGATTAATATAGGTAATGGAGTTCGACGTCACGAGAACGGATCGGCCCGCGGGGAGAGGGAGTGAACGAATAAAGACTGTTAAACTAAGGTGTTCTACTGTTTGCTTTGTGTTTTGTGGTGAGTTCATATTGGGGTTAGGATTTTGAACATTTTGAATATTTTTAGCCGTTTAGGGTTACATTGAATTTTAGTAGGTAAGTGGTAATTATAATTAGGGGAAACATACAAATTGGGGACTTGTCAAGTTTATACTTTCTTAATTAATAATTAAACTCGAGGAAACTTATTTTGTTTATCAAAATTTATTTACAGTGTTGTTTTATCAAATCAGATTTTTGTGACGATTTACGGATAATCTAGTTAATAGTTTTGCTTTTGGAGTTGCACGTGGTTGGGACAGCTAATCTTCTTAATCTAAGTATTTACATTTGAATTATTCAGAAATCCAAATTATGAGATTAAGAAATATTATAACTTGACGATTTTGTTGTTTTGTTTGTGATTAAATTTTACGGATTTAAATGATGCGTAAATATCCACAACCATGATCCGATGCTGATGACAGAAATGGGATACTTTTAGCTGCAGAACTTTCACGATACCTGCAGGATATGGATAGTTTTGTCGTCTTTTTGTCGCCTGTCTACGATGTGTACTAAGAACTGTGTCTGTTGTAGTTCATTGTTTGATTGTAATCTCGTAGTACGGGTTAGTATGATAAGGTTCTACAGTGGCCATGGAATCAAATCGGTTAATTGTACGTAGTATGTGTTAATTTTGTGCAGACGAAGTAGTCCAATCACATTTTAAAAAGCTCATAATTAGAAATCATTTCCTCTAAACGCACCAGAATTAAGAGGTTTCTGGGAAGCTGTCGTCTCTTCTGCTAAGTATCATCGATAGTGGTTCGAGTCGACTAATTACGACGCTCATTATGCTAGTGAACCGGAATCAGCACATTTAAATTGGTAGCAATCGATTTTAGGGCCCAGAGAAGTCCCGAGGGCATGGCTCGAACTAGAGAGAGCAAGGAATTACCGTTTTGTTTGAGCTTAGTAAGAAAAGTTATTGGAGGGAAAAGCGATAACGTTAGTTACCTACCGTTTGTGAATTAAATTACTTGTTACTGAAAGAAAGAAAGAAAATAATTTATTTATGACAGCAGTGACGCATTACACAGGTTACTGCTGTCAATCATGCTGTCATTGCTATTGTATCGTCTTGCTGTAGTTTTAATGTTTAAGTTTGTTTATTTCTTGTTCATTCAATATATCAAACCATTAACAAAAAATGGAGTTTTTTTTGTTTATTTTTTTATATAAAAAATTCTAGTGCCTTTTTATAACATGTCATTTGCCAAAAGTAAAATGACAGGACCATGAGGTCAAAAATGTTCGTTTTCCTCCGAAGAGCGCAAAAGTTGGAGCAATTATTATTTATTTTATTACATTTATATTGGAGCTTTATATATGCAGTTAAAAAAAACCCTGGATTATTATAAGTGCGAAGGTTTGTAATTTTGTTTATTTGTTACCTTTCACGTTTAAACTGCTGAACCTATTTAGATAAAATTCGGTATACAGATGGGTAGTTTGAGTCCCGGGGAAGGACATAATGATAGTTTTTATTCCGGAAAATTGCTCAGTTCCCACCCCACGAATAGCGACAAACGAATTCTGCGCAAACCGAATTGCGGGCAACACTTAGTTTTTACACTAGAAATTTTCTTATAATGTACAAAGAGCCTTACGACTAACAGACAGGGTAGCTAAGTATGGCTTATATTCTTTATACATTTAACTACACCAACACAAACTAGACCAAATCAATCCCCCAAACAAAGCCCGGAATGACCGTAACGGTTGAGATCGCTTGCTTAATCCGCCGCAGTTTTAAATTTATTCGCCCTCAGGGCACCATTCATCGTCGGTCCAAAAATGAAGTGCGGTTATCTGTGAGACGTGCGGGCGTGCGAGGCATGCCGATCGGCTGATCGTTCGTTTCGGCTGTCTCAGCCTGTGTTCGGGAATCTCGACGATCGCCGGTTAATTTGGTTGTTCATAGAGCGTTTCTGGTAGTAAATTACAGACCTAGGGCGGTAGAATTATTACGTCCTCAAAAAACATTTGGCCAAACACTGGCTGTTTCCAGTTATGTTCAGTGATCTCAACGGTTCGGTATTACGGACTTATAAAAATGTAATAAAGTTAAATTTCTTTTGTTTCTCTATCTTTACAGCACTTGAGTTCGACTTTGTACCGAAACAATTAGATTCAGCTTTGAGAGATTTTGTAAAAATATTTATTTGATGGGCTTCAGGACGATGCAATTAAACAATTAAAGGCGTGTTCTCAAAATTTAAGGACACGTTCTAAGCCATATCTCCAACGCCTTTACTGAACGGTACCACTGGGGGAGATTGCCTGATATAGAGGTATTTAATTTAACTCGTGAGCTAGGTATTTTACGATACGTGGCGAAACGTGGATCGTAATGTATCACTACGAAACTCGCAAATCGAAGTTCGTATCGTACCGTTCCTTTCACTCGCGTATTAAATACATGCTCAGCAGCGGCAACATACGAAGTTTGAGTTTTGCACTCGTGGTACCAGATAGGTACGGCCTGTTGCATTTTTTTTTATTTTTTTTATTTGACTGGATGGCAAACGAGCAAATGGGTCTCCTGATGGTAAGAGATCACCACCGCCATAACATCTGCAACACCGGGGTATTGCAGACGCGTTGCCAACCTAGAGGCTAAGATGGGATCCTCACGTGCCAGCAATTTCTCGGCTGTCTTACTCTCCACGCCGAAACACAACAGTGCAAGCACTGCTGCTTCACGGCAGGATTAGCGAGCAAGATGGTGGTAGCAATCCGGCGGACCTTGCACAAGGTCCTACCACCTGCAAAATGCATAATCCTACTAATTATAAATGTGAAAGTTTGTGGTGAGTGAGTGAGAGAGTATGTTTGTTACTTCTTCACGCTGAAACGGCTGGGCGGATTTGGATGAAATTTGGCAAAAAGTTAGTTTATAACCTGGATTAAAACATAGTATACTTTTTATCCCGATATTCCCACGGGATAGGGATAAAATCTCGAAATAACTGCTGGGTGTAGAGTCATGAAATTTGGCATGGTTCTTTTAATAGAACGTCAATGAAAACCACGATGTAATTTTAGGGAATTCCCACGAGAAATTAATAAAATCCCGGAATTTCAATTCAACTGCTGTATCTAATGATTTACGCGTGCGAAGCCGCGGGTAAACGCTAGTCAAGTATATTTTTGAGTCTTAACTAACTATTGTACTACTCAGGTGCTACGATACGCTGAAATAATACAAGTACGGACCCACTCTTAAATAGATTGAATCCTTTCTTAAACAGAACCATCACGATGATTTACGCCACGCGTATTGCACCCAAAAACCTCGAGCTCAGACATAACTCACTTTCGCCGAACGATTGTCCGGCTAATCTTGATCTATAGTATTTCGGCGAAGCTATAACTCGGCTTTCGGCACTTGGATCGACGACTATCAATACCGGACAGATTACAGTAAGAATTGACGTTTTAAAAATGAGCCCTTCATTTTGTTTGCCTTTCTCAGTTATTAATGGTGGCCCGCTATCTCGCCGAGGCCTGAATGCGAAGCAGCAAGATTTAAGGCTGTATTTTTTAGATGGTTCATTGATTAAGTGGCTAGGAAGAGTTTAGCGCAAGAAGTAAATTATTAAATTTATCAAACGAGGCGTTAAGACGCTTTTGCTGGCATCTATACCTAGAGCCATCCACGAAGTAGCGTGATTTTGTCGTGAATGACTCTACCTGTATTTGTTGTTTCGTTACTAATTTTATTTAAATCTTCTCCCCTTTACATATTTATATAGTCATCGTGTAGACAGATAGAGTTAAGTTTTAAGGTTAGCGGACTATTTTTTAAAATTTACTGCAGTACATATTATTCCATTGTTTGGTTAGGTAGGGTTAGGTAGACATTTATGTACGACTTTTCGGATAACATAGAACAATAACCTAACCAACTTGGAAAAGTTGAAAGCCCTAGGGGGGTAAATAAATACAAACCAAAACCAACCAAACCAAGTAAAGTTAATGACTGAATTAATTCTAATGAAATATAGCTGAATCACCGCAAGGAAACTGGCTTTCACATAAAAAACCGCATCGAATTCGGTCCATCCGTTTGAGAGCTCCCATACTAAAGACACACAGATATTGGCGTCAAACTTATAACACCCCTATTTTTAGTCGAAGTTTAAAAAGAAAGTTCAAGATGATTCCTCTCTTTTGTACAATAAAGAGTTTACATACACATTTTTTCACGCATTTTTGTCCACAGTCAAGAAAATAAGAAATTTAAAAGTGTTAGCAGTTTATGAGGTCGAACGGTTTCATCCTACAAATTTATAAGACATCCTGGCACACACCTAAAACACCTAAGATGCAATTTTCGTGCACCTTCTTCCAGAAATGCCTTCGGTACCGTTTCCCCAAGTTTATTTTCCTTGTATCCACTACGTTACTGTTTTCAGGCCATACGGTACGAAATTTCCCAGTTTATGTTGTCACACGGGACATGTATGCCCGGATAACTTAGAGAGAATGTCTGCAAACACCGCGGGCTATTTTGAGTATGCTGCTTGAAGCCACTTATATCTTCTCGGACATACTTTAGGAAATTCTTTGCCCTAAAATTTAGCACAGGCTTTGAGGCTTTTTGCTCAATAAGTAACCCAGACTTTGCGTAAGGCGTACTCTTAGAAGTAAATGAAATATATCAAAATGTACAGTCAAAATAAGTGGTCAAATAAGTGGTCCATCAATTTTTAAACGTTTTTTTTAACAAACGGACGTTTGAATGAACAAATGAATGCTAAAGTCAAACTTTCAAGTTGTCAGACAGGTGTTATCGACATTATTGTTAAATGAATAGAAATATTTGGCTGATGCTACCAAGACATGTGATATTAATAAAAGTGAATTCTTTTGCTAAATAACGTTAATAGTTGAATTTGCATGCACTTTACAAACCATATCTATTAGATAAATAGGCATTCAAACCACGGGTAGACTCAAAAATAAATCCCTACTAATATTACAATAATAGTAGATTGTTCAACAAGGGACTAAAACAAGCCATGACACGAGATGTTTAGTGTAACATTAATTACTTTTAAAAATGTACGCTCGACTCCATTGACAGGCCATCTGTTCAAAATTCAAATAGCAAAAAAAAATTGTTAAGCGGTTTTTCTGTTATTATTTATGAAGTGACGCTTTAAAAGCTTGCATATTTAGCCAACAGTTTTAAAATTTAAAACTATTTTAAAACTAATTGGATTATGCATAAAAAAATGAATTAATCCTTAATATAATTGAATTGATTCATATTCGTAATCATTAATTGGGTTTCACGAAATTAAATCTTTTTTTTTTAATTTTTGCACAGTTGTCATTTTGAGGTTATTTCCACGCCTAAAATCTTCCATTCACAAACTCCGTGTTGGCTGTTTAAGGGTTTCCAACGTAAATAAAAAAAAAACTTTAATCCCTAGAGAGTAAAAAAAAGGTTTAGTCACGATATGCAGAGACTAAAGTAACATTTGAAGTGAAAAAAGTATATCTATCAGTCTGGTTCACGGTGGATGCAAGCCGTTGCCAACCGAAGCAACTGGAGGTGTATGGGGAGGCCTATGTCCAACAGTGGACGTCCTATCGGTCTAGCTACTATCAGCCCCATCTACGTAAAGTCCGTTTATTGCTATCCTGCAGCAACTATACAGTTATTCGGGATAAAAAATATTCAGTGTCCTTCCCATGATCTCATGTTATTTCCATACCAAATTTTGTCCAAACAGTTTAACAGTTTAAGCATGAAAAGGTAACAGGCAAACGGGAAGACTGTCTAGTAAAATACTCTTATCGACGTTGATAGCTTTCAACGATGAGCACACCGTTTTATATTTTGCAATGGTACTCCATGAACAAGCATCATCACAAAGTAGTAAGTAGTATCACCATAATAGAGAACCCTGTTGCACGAGCCACGATCGCTTCAGTTATGAGATCTTCGGAAGTCTCTGTACCGAGTGGATATCGAATTTCAATTTAAAGTCGCGCCTTCGCATTGGTACTACGGGATCTCGATTGATGGACTCGCAAATTGATTTATTTGGACCTACTATAAGGCGCCTTCCGTCTTCGGTGAAGCGAGATTTATAAAGTCCATGAATTTTAAAGATGGCAGGGTATCGCAATGTTGCCCTTTTGGCGTTCAACTTAAAAAGCCTCATTTACCTTGCGAGAAATATTGTGCGAACTGCTGTTAAACATGGTGTTACTTAAATAACTGGAAACCTAAGAGTGGTTTGTTCAGAATCGAAAAGAGGATCGATTGCACTATGCTAGGTTGCGTTTTTATTCAAATTACTATTTTATTGTGCCAGTTTTAAAAGTTAAGTTAATACACCAATTAAGACTTAGAAAGGTTAAATATGCTTCAATAATTTACTATAGGCCGTTTTCCTGACAGTTTTGATTTTATTCATAAAATAGCGGAGTGCAACGACTACAAGTTACGAGTGTAATGTAGAATTAGAAATTATGTAGAATTACTTACAAATATTTATGGTAGAATGGAATAGTTAGGGCTTGTTAGTGTGTACTTTGACCAAGAATCAGGTATCATCAGGGAACAATAAGGCAGGCATTGGAACTCCAAGATAAAACTACGTAACCAAAACCTACGTACGCGAATTTGGGATTGTTAGTTTTAGGATGAACTTTACTTTTTACGTTTTACACTCATTTCAAACTATTTATATAAAATTTAAAATATTTTTTACCTCGTTTGAGGGTGAGCTATCTTACATATTCACAAGTAACATGGCTGCGGTTGGTTGCCTGCAAACGAAGCGAGACTCGTGTGGTTGGTTCCCATGGGATGCTCTTTGTATGAAGGCTATTTGCTTCGTGTGGGATTCGAGTTGCTCAGGGCGAATTAAAGTTTATTGAACCGTGACTTTTAAATCCGAAGTATAGAAGTTTGCTAAAGAGCAAGTCATCGACGTAGTTCAAAAAACATATAAGTTGAAGTGGCAATGGGTAGGCTATTGCTAGAACACAGGTGATGAGATGAAGGAGGAAGTTAGGGTGTCGAATACGAACCGCAAGACGCTGCGTTTATAGGCCTTCCACTTGGTAGACTACTTGCGGGAAACCAGTGGAACACGAGACAGGCTGTTCATTGTGGCGTTCTAAGGGGGAGATCTTTTTTGAACATGAAACTACCGCGAGACTCGCTCATAGATACAACAACAACAACAACAACAACTTTGAACGTGTTCCGGCTGGCGATGATGAATTTGATTTCTAATTTAAGTGTTTAATTTAGCAAGCAACATTCTAAAGTGGGGATTTCCCACTACGCTGATTACTGCGAAATTGCCGCAAATAGCACACTAATTAAGTTTTCGACTACTTGAGATAGGTACAGCATTTCAAATTCCGTTTCAATTGCATTTATGGGTATATTTTCAAAAATTGGCCCACATATTCATCTAAAATGATTTGCCATGAACTACCTGTACAGTGGCGTAGCTTGGTAACCAAAGGCCTGGGGCAAAAATAAACTAGGGCCCCATCTAAACTATTTAAAATCGTATGTCCCGTATTCGTCGTGTTCTGAATTCGACGTACTCCAGATTTGTCATTTATAGTTTGTATAAGTGAGAGTCCGAGGGGCCCCTGAGCTTGGGGGCAGCGGGGCACTGCCCCGTCTAACCCTTCGGTAACTATGCCACTGTAACTTTATATATATTTAATTAAATCAGAATAATGTTTATTTGTGTAATATTATTATAGTTACCATGTTCATGCGACCCAACGCAAAATGAATCAGGCCTCTAACAGTCAAACCATCAACTCTTTGACGCAGCATTCTTTGCCTCTGAAAGTTTAGAAAATGTCCAATTACGCCTTTCAAAGGCCAGTAAGAGGTTAGTTTAATTGAACCCGTTGAAGTTTTAAAAGGACATTTTTTATTATATCCGGAGCTCAAAGGGCTAATGATGGGAGCTATTTCCCGTCGCAGATTGCCTCGTGATTGTCAGGCTTTGATCGCACGCGTGTTCTTGTTTTCGCATTAAATTCTGGGAGATGGTTCAGGATATACGTAGACGTTTACTTTGGAGATTGAGTGGTAACAGTTTTGCTGCTGTAGCTTTGTTGTTTTAGATCACAGTGATGACATTTACATTGATGACCTTTAATTTGGGACTCACTCAAAATCGAATATCTGTAATCTTGTATGACAATTCAAAGGATTTTTTTTTACAAAACGGATCACATATTAAAGATCGTGACCGTATCTACACGGTTTAAAACAGTGGGAACTATAAAAAACAACTGAGTTCCCGAATGCAGAGGTTTTGACTGAATTTTGACATCGTTGTTATGATATAATAATAATAATAATAATAATAAAGCCTCTTTATTTCCATGCACTTAAAAAAATACAAAAATACAATTTAATTAACCAAACAGGTATAACAATTTAAGACATGTCCCCATTCTGGGTAAAGGCCTCCTCCAACTGTTTCCATGCTTTTCTGTTTTGCGCTTGTCGTATCCAGTCATTTCCGGCAATTTTTTGTATTTCATCTGCCCATCTATCCTTAGGTCGCCCTTTTTTCCTCTTGCCTCGGGGGCCCATCCATTCAGTGACTCGTTTAGTCCATCTTCTGTCTGTTATTCGGGCAAGGTGTCCAGCCCATCTCCATTTCAGGTATTGTGCGTGCTGTCCTGCGTCTATTATTTGGGTTTTCCTCCTGATGTCTTCGCTCCTTCGTCTATCAGCAAGTTTGATGCCTAAAATGCTTCGCTCTATGGCGCGTTGACAAGAGCGTATTTTAATTTTTGTTTTATTTTGGAAAATCCAGGTTTGCGCTCCGTATGATAGGCAAGGGAGCAAGCACGAATCTATCACCTTCTTTTTAAGCTTAAGTGGAAGTTTCGCTTTCATAATTTCTTTAAAGCTCCAATACTTCTTCCATGTCATGTTGATGCGGCGGTCTAGTTCATCCTCGTGTCTTGATTTCCGGAATGACATCTGTTTCCCAAGATATACATAGCTGTCCACATACTCTATCTGTGTATCATTATTTTTTATAGGGTTTTGTGTACTGTTAGTAGCAACTTTCGTTTTTAAAGTATTCATTTGTAGACCTATATTTTTGCTGGCGTTACTTAGCTCTCCAATCATAATTTCTAGTTCTTTTGATGTTTTTGCAAATATAACGATGTCGTCTGCAAATCTTAGGTTGCTTAAATACTCTGTATCTATTTTTATTCCTTTCTTACTCCATTCTAAGTCTTTCATGACGTCTTGCAGCACAGCTATGAATATCTTGGGGGACAGAGGATCCCCTTGTTTAACCCCTCTTCTTATGCTGAATTTTGGTCCGAATCTATCCAACTTGACTCTGCTTGTGCTTTTCTTATATATATCCTTGATTATATTTATATATGCATTCGAAACGTTTTGGTGTGAAAGCGCTCGCCATATACTCTGGTGTGAGATTGAGTCGAACGCCTTAGCGTAGTCAACATATGCTAGGTAGAGTGGCTCGTTGAATTCTAAATGCTTTTCCACTATCTGATCTAAGGTATGGATGTGGTCGATAGTAGAGTACCCTGCGCGGAATCCGGCTTGCTCTATCGGTTGGCTATTCTCGATACTTGACGATATTCTTTTTTCCAGACACATAGAGAACAACTTGTACAAGGTTGGCAGCAGGCTGATAGGTCGATAGTTGTTTATATCAGAAGGATCTCCCTTTTTGTACAATAAAATTATTTGAGATTCTCCCCAGCTCTTAGGTATTTTCTGCGTTTCCAGAATTTTATTAAATAAAGTGGTGATCGGATCTATTAGTATTTTTTGCCCGATTTTTATAGCTTCGTTTGGGATATTGTCTTGTCCTGGGCTTTTTTCATTCTTCAGTTTTTTAATTTTTTCTAGTATTTCTTTGCGCTCAAAAGGTATAATAGGTGTGTTATGTTCTGTCTCGTAATTTTGATATTCATTTTCTTCATTGTGTTCATCGTGGTAGAGATTTCGGTAAAAGTCTGTAGCAATGTTAATTAGGTCATTTCGTGTTTGTAACTTGCCATTTTCATTCTGTGATTTCAGTGCGGGAATCCATTTTTTCTCGGTGTTTAATTGTTTATACGCTTTCTTTTGACTTCCGGTGTTGATAAGGTTTTTTTCGATTACTTTCATTCTGTAGTTTTCATAGTCTCTTTTTAACATTTTGTTTGTAGTTTTATAAAGCGTCGCAAGTTCTTTTTTCTCTTCTTTAGTTTTTGATGGTTTCGCCTGTAGTAGAGTTCTTTTTTTAAGTTGTTGTTTAGTTTCGTCGGTTATAATTTCTATATTGACTTTTTTTGAGGTTGCAGCCCTAAGGCTTTGTTTCACGGCCGACTCTAGTTTTAGATAGAAGGACTCTATGTCGTCGCTATTTTTCCACTGAAGATATTTCGTTTTTTCCTTTAATGATTTTAGGTATTCTTGTTGAATTTTGTCGATTGATAAATTGGCTCTAGGTTCGCTAAATGTTGCCCTACTTCTTCTAGTTTTGTGCAGATGTATTGTGCCTCTCACCAGCCTGTGGTCACTTGGGAATATTCCATTATTCAAAATTTCTATGTTTGTGAAGAGCTTTGAATGGTTACTCAGTATGTAATCAATCTGGTTTTTGTGTTGTTTATCCGGCGTAATCCAAGTCCACAGGTTTTTGGTTTTTTTCTTGAATATTGTATTTATAACTTTAAATTTATTGGTGAATGCGTATTGTATTAATTTATCGCCTCTGTGATTTCTAATTCCGTAACAGTAGGGTCCCATAATTGTTTTTTCCGTGTGCTTCCTTTGGCCTATTTTTGCGTTTAGGTCCCCCATTAAGATGATTTTTCCAATTGCAAGATTTTGAGCTCTATCAATCTGGTCGTAAAAGATATCCATTTCCTCGTCTCGTGCTTCCGAGGTAGGGGCATATACTTGTATTATTGATATACTTACTGCATCGAATTTCATATTTAAAAGGCAGACTCTATCCGATATGCCTACGTAGTTTTCGATATTGTTTTTGTATTTCTTTTTTATTAGAAAACCTACTCCATATTGCCCTTGGGTTTCTCCCGTGTAGCAGAAAATATGGTTTTGATCTTCGATAATTTCGTTTCCCTTTCGTCTGATTTCTGATAGTCCCACGATGTCATATTTAATATTTTCCAATGAATATTTCAAAAGTATCATTCGCTGTGGTGATAATAACGATTTTACATTGTATGTGCAGATGTAGAATTCCCGACTAGTTGGAGGGTTGTGATCGTTCTCTCCCGCGGTGATCGGCCGTGATGGGGAGATGAGGAGGGGCCGGCGTTAGTTGCTATTGTGATGTGTGTGAATCTTGAGAACGGCTGGCTTTTTCGGAGGCATAATGCAATGTTTGTTTTCTTAGCAAATAGCTATCCATCCTGTTAGTTTTATTGATTTTTGTGGGTTGTTTTTCTTTTTGATTTTCGTGATCGGATCTAGGAGCTTCTGGTGATTCTGACAGTGGTCTTTTTTTATTATCCAAACTCTGAGTTTCGGGTTGCTGATTTCGATTCTTTAGGATCACAATTTTGTCATATTTAAGAATCGCCAATTTTCCTTGTTCCCTCAGTTTGTTAACTTCTACTTGAAGTTCCTTGCGTTTATTAAGGATCTCTGATGGGAAGTCTTCTTGAATGTAGTAAGGTGTTGGCTGCAGCTTTTTCTTATTCTGTTGTATTTTTATCTTTAGCCCAATTGTGGTAAGTGACATTACAATGGGCCGGACTTTTTCACCCTGTTTTCCTAGCCGTCTCACGCACTCGATATTGTTGCTATCACATTTAATATGAAGTGTGTTGTTTATTATATCCAAAACTTTTGTCATCAGGTCCCAGTAGTTCCTCTCGTTTTCTGCTACTCCAAAGATCAGTAGATTTTTTCTTCTCAATGTATTCTCCAAATTGCTGATTTTAATAGCCTGTATTTCAAGTTTCTGTTCTAAAAGCTCGTTTTTAGTCTCCAAAGTTTTAAACTTCTCGTTTATATTGCTGTTGATTGTGGTTTTTTATGTCTTCCTTCATATCTAACATATCAACTTTTTGCTGTCGTATTTCCTCTTGCATTGTTCGGAGTATATTCTTTATTTCTTCCATATTTATCAGCGGCCGATGTTTATAAACCGAAATGTGTTAATGTTTTCTTGTTTGATATAAGCGCCCTCTTGTGTGAGTAGTAGAATCTGTTGGTTTGTGCTAGATACTTCAACGGCGCAGTTAGATCCCTCGCGTTGTGCTTCTGCCGCTCGCCAATAGATGTCGCTAAGAAGTGCCTTTATGTGCCAAGTGACTAGCAATATTTCCAATACATAACCTAAAAAATGTTCTTTGTTTTATCCACTTGTTAATTTATTTATTTATTTATGTAGTCCCGCGCACACATACATATATACAGTATTTATTATTGTTGTATTTCACTTTTGGAGCTATTGAGCGCTTTAGTCATCACCACATAAACGTCAAAAAACGGCCGTGTAATGCCGCGAGTATTTGTTCGTTTTTTAGCACTGTTATTTCACTTTCACTGGTGATCTACACTTTGTCCTGGTAGTTTTTCACTTTGTTCAACGTTCTGACTAGTACTCATCTGGTTTTCTTGATGATAAATATTTATTCTTCCGTTTTATTCACGGAGCAGATGTAAACATTGGCACGGTGGCGCCCTATTAGCAAAACATTAGTTAAAATCAAATCATTCTTTATTCGACTCGGACTCATATGAAGTGTTAAATAATTGTGGCAAGGGGTTGCGTATTGATGCTCTGAAATGAAATATAATTATGTACATTCAACGTCATAAATAAGTGATCATTTCTGTACCTTGTCGCTTTCAGTCGTTACACAATTTCGTATTGCTTTTCAAACATTACGTTAAAGTGACAAGGTACAAAAGTGATCACTTATTTATGACGTTGACTGTACAATAACACGTGATCCGCACTGGGCCGCATGGGAACTAACCCTGCCCTGGAGGCCTGTTTCCCGCAGTAGGACGTATGTAGACCGAGATGAGATAAGAAATCGAGAAAACAACTAATGTTTGTTAATATGAACCTAAGATGTGGCTATTATGGGGTCTTAGGGTGGGCTTATGCCCGACCTTAGGTCACGGACATCCAGATATCAATAGGCGCAGGCCTGTATTCCCCACCACGGCTGGGATCTGTACCTAAAGCACAGCCTAAAGCACAAAGTTATAAGTAGTTAGAAAATATTTTCTGATTATATACTCGAAAATATTTTCTCACTACCTTTTGCCCGCGACTTTGTCTGCGGAGAAATTAATGATAATTTACTTCGGCCCAAAACAGACGGTGAACTGCAACTGAAACTCAAACTTCATATTACTTTTTTATATAAGAGGGGGAAAACGAGCATGCGGGGCACCTGATGGGAAGCAATCACCGCCGCCCATGGACACTTGTCAACACGAGGGGCATCACAGGTGCGTTGCCAGCCCTTTGACTTTTGAGCGACCTCACATGACGCGACCATTTTGAAACCGGTTTCAACGCTTCATACCGATTTCCACCTGTCGCATCAAAAAACCCAAGTACCTTAAATAAAGCAACTAAACCAGTACCAGTAAAACCAGTCTAGTGGTCTAGAATCTGTTAAGTAACCTAAAGTTCAACAGTCGGGACCCATTATCGAGAATTTTAGAGCTAGTCACGATCATTTTCCTTTTTGTGTTTGTACAATAAAGTTTTACTACTACTAATCATCATCATCAGCCGGAAGACGTCCACTGCTGAACAAAGACCTTAGAACGCCACAATGAACGACAACTCGCCACTTGCATCAAGTTGCCCGCAACTCTTAAGCCGAGTTTAGACTTGCAAGAAAAACCGGCCAAGAGCGTGTTGGACACGCCCGAAATAGGGTTCCGTAGCCATTACGAAAAAATAAAGTAATACTTTTCTAAGGATTTCGTATTTTGTACGGAATATTCCAAGTTTAGGTATATTTTATACCTTAGGCTGCTATTTACTCTAACTACTAATAATTATCAAGAAAACTTAACCGTTATAGTTTTCCTTGTAAGTTTGATATACTTACTACTACCCTGAATTTTTTCAAATTTTTCCACCCACCGGTTTAGATTTTAGAGGGGGGGGACGCTCGATTTTAATGAAAATCAGCACTTTAAAGTTGAATATTTTGCAAAAAAATCAGTGAATCGAAAAATCGTTTTAGCAACCCCCTAATAGTTTTAAAAGACCTATCCAACGATACCCCACACCACAAGGTTGGATGAGAAAAAAAAATCACCCCCACTTTACGTCTACTCTAAAAAAATTGTTTTTGGATTTTTTATTGTACCATTTTGTCGGCATAGTTTACATATATATTCGTGCAAAATTACAGCTTTCTAGCATTGATAGTCCCTGAGCAAAGCCGCGGATGGACGGGCAGACATGGCAAAACTATAAGGGTTCCGTTTTTGCCATTTTGGCTCCGGAACCCTAAAAATCGTGCAAGTTGCATTACATTGCGGCGCTCGATTGACCACTACAAACTCGTTGGCTTTACGGCCTCGCAATGTAATGCAACTTGCACGATTTTTCTTGCAAGTCTAAACTCGGCCACTCGGCTAAAATCTCGTCAGTCCACCTAATAGGAAGCCTGCCAACGCTTCGTATTTAATACTACTATCATTATAGCAGACAAAAACAAGAACAATATCCTTTAAAATTAAAAATACCTATATCGAACCCATGTCCTATTAAACTGTGAACGGCCGCCCCCACAACCGATTGCAGAATAACATACCAGTGCCCTACATTCTCACCCTTTTTAAGAAAAAGCCCCAGGGGAGGGGTGTATGACTTTCCAATTTTAAATTATCTCCTTGGATATTGACATGGCTTCAAGTTTTACCATTTCTGCGCTACCCTCTATAAATAAATAAATAAATATCACGGGACAATTCACACCAATTAACCTAGTCCCAAAGTAAGCTTAGCAAAGCTTGTGTTATGGGTACTAAGCAACGGATAAATATAATTATTTATATATATACATACTTAAATACATATTAAACACCCAAGACCCGAGAACAAACATTCGTATTTTTCATACAAATATGGAATCGAACTCGGGACCTCAAGCTTCGTAGTCAGGTTCTCTAACCACTAGGCCATCTGGTCGTTCATCACTATATGTTGGTATTTGAAAACTCAGCAAAATTTCTTCGGCTTTTAGCTTTATGGTATGGTCGAGCAAATTTCTTTGCCGCCTTAAAGTCAAATTAATTATTTTTATTCAATTTAAGCCATAACAAGAACTTTATAAATGTCAAAAAAAAACTACCACCAGTTTGGAAAAACCTTAGGTTCGTACCTGGCTAGAAACTCAACAAGAATGTTATAGGTATGTTTGAAGATTCAATGTCTTGCGTTCCATTAACCCTTCTATTATCTAATTCTACTGTGGTAAATGTCCTAGTGTTGACATGTTAATGCCCAATAGACACCCTACTGTCACCTTGAAAGCGTAATAAAAAAATGATGTCTATATCATAGACAGGACAGGGGTGTTTGGAAATAATTCCGACCCGCATTGGCGATCCCTTACCTCGAATATGACAGTGTATAAAAATGTAATTGTGTTCAATACTTGTGACGTAAGTCACTAAATAACATTATATATCCGTTTTTAAAAAAAACCTTGTATGACCACACACTGTGTACATATATTTTGCCTAGGAGAGGTGCTCTGCTAACACTGGATACATTTGTACGGTACCCTCGGTGTACTGCACGAGTCCGTCTCACTTAGCCGGTTTACTCCTGAGGTACGGGACCCTAAAAACAAACTTAAGTTTCCTCACACGCCAGTTAGCTTTAAGAAATATTAATTTTAAAAATCAGCTTTAAGAAATATTAAATTTACAAACCTCCCTCAGGGGTGACCCGGTTATAAATGAGATTTCTTATTTTTTATTGCTCCGCCTGTGAGGGGAGGTTTATTTTGATCGTTATACTTGTGTTTCTTTCACTCCCACGGCTTTATTTAGTGACAATTGTCAGATGTTTTGTTGCTAAAGGATGACGATCTCGAATCGCCATTTTGAAAAAATACGTACACTAAATAGGTACGAAAGAATCCATAGAAAATCCCTGATCATCAGCAAAAAAAAACTGTGTCTCTCACTCTCGTATCAAATAATATAAGCGTCAGCGGCAAGATACGAAGTTCTTTCTGTAACTTTTTTACGCTTAAATCGCTGAATTGATTAAGATGAAATTTGGCAGGGAGATAGTTTGCGATCTTAAAAGCCCTATAATCCCACGAGATTGGGATACAATCTTAAAATCTCAACTGCTCGGTTTAGAGTCATGAATGGCACAGTTGTTTTTAGTGCAATGTCAATGAAGACCACGATATAATTTTTGGAAATGCCCTCGGGATTTTACTTAAGTCCCGGAATATCAATACAAAATTCAAATCATTTATTCAGTAAAAAAGCTGCAATGGGCACTTTCGGAATACCAACGCTTTCGGAAAGGCCATCATTGCCAAGAATGCGCCGCAAGAAATTTGGCAGAAAGTCATTATTTTTTCAAAATAAAATAAGTATGTACAAATTAAATACTTAAGAACGACAGTATAAAATTAAATAAAAAATATATGACAAAAATAATAATACCTGGGATGTATGGGGTGTCTTAGTTACAAAACTAAAACTCTGACGACAGAACTCTGAAAACAATTCAACTTCTGGGTCTGTGGCTTACTGGTTCACACAGTGGCTCATCATCATCTTCAGCCAGAAGACGTCCACTGCTGAACAAAGGCCTCCCTTTTCGAACGCAACAATGAACGACCACTCGTCACTTGCATTCCCTGGTTTCCCGCAACTCTCACGAATGGTCAGAGTGGAATGAATTTAACATGGTGGCTAAACACTAGATAAAATAAATAAAATACTCTGTCCCACTGCTGAGCAAAGGCCTCCCCCCGATACTTCCACTGCTCTCTGTCCCCTGCATACAAGGGCCAGTCCTTCAAGAAGTCGTCCAGTTCATCCCGCCAGCGCCGTCTAGGTCTACCACTTACCAGGTCGGCTTTCTGAGTTGGTGGGAGTCCACTCGGTGGTTATCTTGGCCCACAACTCATCCGGCATGCGGCAAACATGACCAGCCTAGTCCCTCTTCAGTTTGCCGTTCGACCTACACCGTAATTTGAATGATAGAGCACAGGGCGGTGTTCCGGATCCGATCCCGTTTTTAAACCTAGCATGCTGCGCTCCATGGCTCGCTGGCAAACCCCGATTTTTGACTTCTATTACATAAACATAATTCATATAAGTGGCATTTAAATTTAAACCGAGGACACCGCCTCTCAGCACTAAGCAGTATTAGTAAGAAAACGTTAGCATAAGTTGATTTGGCGCATTACTAGGGCTTTATGCCGTTTGAGTTTAATGCTCGCTAATCCTGTCCTACCAATATTTTAAATAAAAAAAATGTATTCAGGTTGGTGGGGTGTTTGTTCATCATCCCATCATCCCAGCCTATATACGTCCCACTGCAGGGCACAGGCCTCCCCTCAGAATGAGAGGGCTTGGGCCATAGTTCCCACGCGGGCCCAGTGCGGATTGGGAACTGTTGGGATTGGGGTGTTTGTTACGTGATCATTATTTATTTATTTATTTATTCCAACAAAAATTTACAGCATTACAGTTAGACACCAATGCGCTGTAAAATTCAAATTATACAAAACAAAAATAAATAAAATACATTTAAAAAAAACTATGAATAGTTAGGGATTTTTGAAGGTCGTCGTCGCTACCCTAAAACGACGGAACACCACACCCTCCGGCCAGAAGTCGGAACGCAGGAACATCTGCTGGTGCTTGGCAGGCACTTGGAGTCTAAATGAGCTGAAATTGTTAGCCCTTTGAGACTCGAGCGGGATGATGGACAGCTCTAGCTGGGCTCCTTGTAACCGGGCCTTTACTGCCTCGCGGACGTGCTCGAACACCTTCTGAGGCGTCGTCTTCTTGTCCAACCGAGACAGGTAGATGTCCACCCTCGGTACTGCAGCTTGAATACGGAACGGTCCCACGCTAATGCCAGCAAAACCAACCAACCAGCGTTACTGCACATAATGTGCGGCAACACATGCTGAGTGGAGACCCTTTTTGGTATCCTGCCGTGTCACCAAGTGTTTTAGTTTTAGTGCTAGTTCTAGTCTTAGATTTAGGTGGTACTTATGGAGCCAAAATAAACCTTTCTTTCTTTCTTTCTTTCTTTCTTTCTTTCTAATTGCGATTACGCTTTAGACGGCGTTTCCGATTCACTACCGGAGTGAAGCCATCATCACGCAATAACATCAAGACCTGCGATTGGTTGGAAAATCTCTATATACCTATGTTTTCTGTACAGCTTACTATGTGTTGGTGTTCAATAATGCCACGTTAAAAACAATTGGCTTTTTCTTTACGCGGCAGAGACTTGGACAGTGCGCGAATTGGGAAGGAGTAATGCGGATGCTCTAGAGATGTGGTGCTGGAGAAGGATGCTTGGAATATCATGAACGGAGTTCCGCGCCAACGTATCCATACTCCAGGAGCTTGGCATCACGCAGCGGCTAGTCGTGCAGGGAAAGGTGGAGGGAACCAGGTCGCGCGGCAGATCACCTATGCGCTGGATTAACCAAGTGAAGACCGCTGTAGGAAACGGCGTATCGACTGTGCCAGATAGTCTGCCAAAAGAAGGGTATGGCGGGAGATCGTACGGAGAGCTGCGTCCGCATCTATACCACCGACGCGGACACTGGCTAATGCCGCGTAAGCTACAAAAAAAATAGGAAGAGATTTAGCAGCTGTATACATGAACACAAATATATTTTTCACTTTTCATGCTCGTAAAGTTCGTGTTTATGCTGGATCTAGGCGACATAAAATTACTTTTTATGCTCTAGTGCATAAAGTAAAATCTTCGTCTAAGACTAAGGTACGAGTAATCAGGTGTCAAGTCAACAGCCACAAACAAAAAAATTCTATATATTTTTTTTAATTATTTTTATTTTATGTAAAACTAAAAACCAAACAAGATAAATCAATAAAACTAAAAATTTATAATTATATAGCAATGCATGAAAAATAAAAGGTATCGAGTAAGTGAACAATTGTTTCTACTGTTGTTATTTAATTTCCTCTCAATCGAAGTGAAAAGCAGTGTAAAACTCAAGCATTAAACCCATTTTAAAATGGCTCGTTTTATGCTCTTGTTGCACAATCTACTATTTTCACTCCTCATGCTCGTGAAGTTCGTATGCTGGATCTAGGCGACAAAAAAATATTTTCTATGCTCTAAGACCTTGGTAATCCTTGGTGGACCTGATTACCTTGGTAATTAGGTGTCACACAGCTATAAACAAAAAAAAATGTTTTTAGTAATAATTTTTAATTTATATAAAAACAAAAATCAATTAAAATTAATCAATTAATCAAAAAAACTTAAAATTTATAATTATATAAGGCATAAAAAATAAAAGGTACCTAGTAAGTGAACAATTGTTTCCACTGTTGTTATTTAATCTCCTCGCAATCGAAGTGAAAAGCAGAGTGTAAAACTCGAGCATTTTCCCCTCGACGTGTCTATCCACCCTCGCCGTCGGGTCACTATTATGAACGTCTCGGGTAAAATGGCTTGTTTTATGCTCTCGCTGTACAATCTACTATTACATTTAATGCTCTCCTGAAAAAGGCAATTGTTGGTTACGGGGGTATAAGCCATTGTCGGTTACGCTACGCGACATTACATGCAGTATCATCGACGATTGTATTACAATTTAAGAAATTATCGAGAAGAATAAGAAAATAAAAAATATCGAGCATGCCACAGTGTTGCATAGTCCCCGTTTTGTTCGGAAAAAAGGGAGGACAAAGGTTTCCGAAAGACAAAAAACTGTCTCAAAACACAGACATCCATTGCCCCGAAACGCATATTTGCCAAATTGAATATCAGATATTGCAAAACATTAACAAAATTATTCTAATTATAAATAAACCCGCGTAGCTCACCAGGGGTAGACAAGTTAGAGCATTTGGTTTTGACAGCTTTGAAACTCGATTACAGCGCTATCTCTTGAGATCATGTAGTCCACAGCTCTTTTTGGACTCGAAATTTTGTCGGTATAGGTGATAGATGTCGTTAGTGCAGTATTATCTAGTTTTATATATTCTTTTACTTATACTTCTATCTGAATATGCATTTTATTATTTTCATTTATCAAATCCAACCAATTACAGTGTTTATTTTAAAATATTCTCCAAAATTATTTCCTATTTTCTTTATTTGTCATAGTTTAGTTAGCAAGCAACACAGAAATCATAATGTCTAGTCTAGGGACTGCATCATAGAGTAAGATAAATATACCAAAAGGAATAGAGAGCGTACTCAACGCAATTATCTGTCACCCCGTTTGACGCGACGCCATATTTGAAATACTGCCGTGCTGCCCTCTGAAAATTGGTGTCAGACGCCGTATATATATGCATACCTACAAATATAACCATGTCTTTATTAGAGCCCCCGCAGACCGCAGACTATATCGGCCGAGAGTTTAATTAGGCTGTTAATCTGTATAAAGATGTATGCAAGTGCGCATATTATAACGATTCGGTATCGGTCGTTATAGTGTGCGCCTTGTGTGCGCACTTGCATACGTCTTTATACTGATTAAAGAGCCTAACTAAACTATCGGGCAATAAAAAGTCTGCGGTCTGCGGGGGCTCTTACTCGTATAGTTTAGTAGGGATATAAAAAAAATAACAAGTTTTACTTATTAGTTTTATTGTGCTTATTTTACGTAATATAAATGGGCAGCTTGTTTAATTTCATCCATACCATCCAAATATGTGACTTTTCCTTTAAGAAGGTTGTTTCTATTTTGATCCTCTGCTTTAAAATGTATGCCACATATTCTTTTGTGCTTATACCGCACGTAGTCTTCTGGGTTTTCCAATTTTTCTCCCATGACATTCACCCAAGCTTTAAATTGCTCAGGAAATTTATCAGGGTTGGGAAATCGATGAAGTGGTATTTCTGCTGGAAAACAAAAATAGTTATAGAAATAGAAATAAGCTTTATTGTATAACTGTGTTTTTACAATGATGGTAGCTTGGAAAACACTGCTTAAACATACTTAAATAGATACATACTTATATGTATCACACCTCCAATCTTCAATATCATTAGTATTTTACACAAATAATATCTGTCCCAACCTGGGATCGAACCCAGGACCTTAAGCTTTGTAGTCAGGTTCTGTTACCACTCGGACATCCTATCGTAAAGTATATTAAATAAGTCGTGTCTAAATAAAACCCCGTTGGCATGGCGCCGTTCTGATCTTACAGGTAATAAATAATCAGTTTCTTTTGCCGGGAAAACATGCAATCAGAGCCCGATTGCATAATAAAATACAAGCTAATAGTATTAGCGATTATGTATTGAAATTCACGAATATTATTAGCTTTTACTTTATTATGCACTTGGGCCCAGGTCTCAATTAGTTCAGCAGGACGAGTATTATAAAAACTAAGCTAAATGATAGAAAAACTAATGTTACTTACCACTATGTTCGCAGCCTAACGCACAACGCATGTTGAATGTCGTAATAATCACAAAATAAAACAAAAACAGCGTCCAAATCGCAAACAAAAAAAAAACAATTCAAAAGCATCCTTTCGCAAAGTAAATCCCGCAACTCATCGAAGAAACTTTCAAGACGAAAGCGAATCTGAACTTGTTGTTGTTTCTTTAAAAAAATATGGCTCTGTCCATCGGAGGACAATTTTGCCAGTGTCTAGTAGTTTTTGCCGTTGTACGGTAAAAAAATTCTAGAAAACGAAATATGAGAGGTAATGGTGGATGAACGATGACAGCGCGAATCAAAAACTGAACTTGAATAACCGTTTCTATGACGGACGTAGGTATGCAGCAGGGGTAGACAAGTTAGAGCATTTGGATTTGACAGCTTTGAAACTCGATTACAGCGCTATCTCTTGAGATCATGTAGTCCACAGCTCTTTTTGGACTCGAAATTTTGTCGGTATAGGTGATAGATGTCGTTAGTGCAGTATTATCTAGTTTTATATATTCTTTTACTTATACTTCTATCTGAATATGCATTTTATTATTTTCATTTATCAAATCCAACCAATTACAGTGTTTATTTTAAAATATTCTCCAAAATTATTTCCTATTTTCTTTATTTGTCATAGTTTAGTTAGCAAGCAACACAGAAATCATAATGTCTAGTCTAGGGACTGCATACCTACGTCCGTCATAGAAACGGTTATTCAAGTTCAGTTTTTGATTCGCGCTGTCATCGTTCATCCACCATTACCTCTCATATTTCGTTTTCTAGAATTTTTTTACCGTACAACGGCAAAAACTACTAGACACTGGCAAAATTGTCCTCCGATGGACAGAGCCATATTTTTTTAAAGAAACAACAACAAGTTCAGATTCGCTTTCGTCTTGAAAGTTTCTTCGATGAGTTGCGGGATTTACTTTGCGAAAGGATGCTTTTGAATTGTTTTTTTTTGTGTTTGCGATTTGGACGCTGTTTTTGTTTTATTTTGTGATTATTACGACATTCAACATGCGTTGTGCGTTAGGCTGCGAACATAGTGGTAAGTAACATTAGTTTTTCTATCATTTAGCTTAGTTTTTATAATACTCGTCCTGCTGAACTAATTGAGACCTGGGCCCAAGTGCATAATAAAGTAAAAGCTAATAATATTCGTGAATTTCAATACATAATCGCTAATACTATTAGCTTGTATTTTATTATGCAATCGGGCTCTGATTGCATGTTTTCCCGGCAAAAGAAACTGATTATTTATTACCTGTAAGATCAGAACGGCGCCATGCCAACGGGGTTTTATTTAGACACGACTTATTTAATATACTTTACGATAGGATGTCCGAGTGGTAACAGAACCTGACTACAAAGCTTAAGGTCCTGGGTTCGATCCCAGGTTGGGACAGATATTATTTGTGTAAAATACTAATGATATTGAAGATTGGAGGTGTGATACATATAAGTATGTATCTATTTAAGTATGTTTAAGCAGTGTTTTCCAAGCTACCATCATTGTAAAAACACAGTTATACAATAAAGCTTATTTCTATTTCTATAACTATTTTTGTTTTCCAGCAGAAATACCACTTCATCGATTTCCCAACCCTGATAAATTTCCTGAGCAATTTAAAGCTTGGGTGAATGTCATGGGAGAAAAATTGGAAAACCCAGAAGACTACGTGCGGTATAAGCACAAAAGAATATGTGGCATACATTTTAAAGCAGAGGATCAAAATAGAAACAACCTTCTTAAAGGAAAAGTCACATATTTGGATGGTATGGATGAAATTAAACAAGCTGCCCATTTATATTACGTAAAATAAGCACAATAAAACTAATAAGTAAAACTTGTTATTTTTTTTATATCCCTACTAAACTATACGAGTAAGAGCCCCCGCAGACCGCAGACTTTTTATTGCCCGATAGTTTAGTTAGGCTCTTTAATCAGTATAAAGACGTATGCAAGTGCGCACACAAGGCGCACACTATAACGACCGATACCGAATCGTTATAATATGCGCACTTGCATACATCTTTATACAGATTAACAGCCTAATTAAACTCTCGGCCGATATAGTCTGCGGTCTGCGGGGGCTCTAATAAAGACATGGTTATATTTGTAGGTATGCATATATATATACGGCGTCTGACACCAATTTTCAGAGGGCAGCACGGTAGTATTTCAAATATGGCGTCGCGTCAAACGGGGTGACAGATAATTGCGTTGAGTACGCTCTCTATTCCTTTTGGTATATTTATCTTACTCTATGTAGCTCACCCAAAAACTATGAGATTTGACATTTCGGAGACCTCACGCTACACTAGCGCCTCTAGTGGCGAATTCATACGCGATAGCCCTCATTTAATAGAATCCCGCAATTTCAATTCAACTTTTGGATCTAATTAATGATTAACGCGTGCGACGCCGCGGGTAAACGTTATTAAGATTGACAAACCGTAGACTCGCTACGGCGTAGGCCGTAGAATGTCTATGATGTAATATCCGAAAGGCCTTAATCTTAATTAGGGTATTCAGAATTAAACATAAAACGGAACCCTTGTAGTTTCAAAATTGAAAATACAAACTGAAATATAGATGCACAGAAAAAACAGAAAAATAAGACCATCACTGGTAATCGAACCCAGGTCCTCGGTAATTCGTACCGCGTGATATACCGCTACACCACTGATGGTCACTGGTGGTTTTTTCTTTTTTTCTATTTTTTTCTGTTTTTTCTGTGCATCTATATTTCAGTTTGTATTTTCAATTTAGGTTTTACGGGATGACCGTAAAAGTAAAAATTTGGAATTGAAATAAAAAATACAAAAAGATTCCAAAAAACCAATTTTACCTTGTAGTTTCGCCATGTCTGTCTCTGTCTGTCCGTCCGTCCGTGGCTTTGCTCAGGGGCTATCAATGCTAGAAAGCTGTAATTTTCCACGAATATATTATATGTAAACTATGCCGACAAAATTAAAAATATTTTTTTTAGAGTACCTCCCTCCCATAGACGTAAAGTGGGGGTGTTTTTTTTCTCATCCAACCTTGTAGTGTGGGGTATCGTCTTTTAAAACCATTAGGGGGTTGCTAAAACGATTTTCCGATTCAGTGATTTGTTTGCAAAACATTCAACTTTAAAGTGCAAATTTTCATTAAAATCGAGCGTGTCCCCCATAAAACTATAACCTAAACTTGGAATATTTCGTACAAAATACGAAATCCTTAGAAAAATATTGCTTATTTTTTTCGTAATGGCTACGAAACCCTCTTTCGGGCGTGTCCGACACGCTCTTGGTCGGTTTTTTTAAATATAAAGTATAAGGCTCCGTTTCCACCAGAGATGTGCGAGGATGTGTTGTGGGACTTAAACGCCAAGCCTTCATCATCCCAGCCTATATACGTCCCACTGCTGGGCACAGGCCTCCTCTCAGAACAAGAGGGCTTGGGCCATAGTTCCCACGCGGGCCCAGTGCAGATTGGGAACGTCGCACGCACCATTGAATCGCTTCGCAGGTTTGTGCAGGTTTCCTCACGATGTTTCCCTTCACCGCAAAGCTCGTGGTAAATTTAAAATGTACTTAGTTCCGCACGTGAATTTCGAAAAACTCAGAGGTGCGAGCCGGGGTTCGAACACACGACCCTCTGCTTGAGAGGCGATAGGTAAGCAAATTATTGGTTTGAAACCAGTTTCAATCATTTTCCACACACGCCGCAACCACAAGGTAATAAAAATTTAAAATTAAACACAATCATTTCCGTTTTGAGAACAGACGTCTACGAAATGTCTAGTTCAAGTGATGAAGAAGTTGTGGTTCTGTATTTGTACCTTTTACAAAGGTGGCGTAAACGAAGAAGTGTATGGATACTGAAAAAGACGCCAAGCCGATGAAACGCAAACACGACTTTCAATGCATCTGATTTGCGACGCGTTTCAACCGGTTTCCAAACTGGTTGTGTCATGTGTGGTCTCTCAAAGGAGTCTATTGGCATAAACTAAAATGAAACTCAAAAGCAATTTTGAACATGAAACTACCGTGAGACTCACTCATATTAAATATAATGACCCGGATAACTCAGGTCTTAAATCGAGTTTAGCTCGACATGTTTCGGGCTAATCCGTAGCCCTTCGTCTTCGTAGTTTCGTCGGGTAGTCGCGCGAGCAGAGCGGCGGCGCGCAGTGCGCGTGTTGCAGCAGCCGCTGAGTCGCGTTGCTCCGGAGACGAAGGGCTACGGATTAGCCCGAAACATGTCGAGCTAAACTCGATTTAAGACGTGAGTTATCCGGGTCATTATATTTAAACTCAACACAACAACACTTCACGCAACACTTCTTATTGTTATATTTACTAATTATGTGTCATTGCTGTTATAAATAAATTATTTTCTTTCTTTCTTTCTTTCTTTCTTTAAACTCAAAAGTAACTAGAAATTGCAGTTACGTTGCAGTTGCGTTTCATCGTGTGTTTCAACAGCGCCTCTAGCGGAACGTTTGCGATGTTCGTGTTTCCATACAAATTGAGATTTTAACGCGAACGCGATCGAGACGTATTTTGTGACCGAAAACTAACACTGAGGGCACTGTTTTGGGCCTTAACCTAAACGAAACCTCTGTATCGTCGTAAGTAAGAATACTCTTAACGCGACAAGGTTCTAATTTGGTGACATATTTCCGAAACTGACAGTTGTTTCGTTCAAGAGGATTGACCTCAACACAAACGAACCGTTCAAGCGCTGATTTCCTATAAATAGTCACAATACCCTTAATCTAAAATAAACCTTATAGTTTTACATTGACGGTAGAAATTACATTGATATAAAAACCAGCGGTCGACCGTATGTAAATGTGCAGGTCAATGGTCAAGGAAGACCCTGTTGTCACGGAATAGGGTAGAAATTGCGATGGCAGCAATTACAGTTGTGTTAAGGCAAAATGGATACCAAGTTGAGACAAAAATGTGGCGATATTTTAAATAATAATAAAAATAATAATGTTACCTATTTGTGTAAAAAAAACTGTAGTAATCTAATGGTTTTTAGGGTTCCGTAGGAATACAAGGAACTCTTGTAGTTTTGCCATGTCGGTGTAAGTCCGCGGCTTTTTTTTTTATTTGATTGGATGGAAAACGAGCAAATGGGTCTCCTGATGGTAAGAGATCACCACCGCCCATAAACATCTGCAACACCAGGGGTATTGCAGACGCGTTGCCAACCTAGAGGCCTAAGATGGGATACCTCACGTGCCAGTAATTTCACCGGCTGTCTTACTCTCCACGCCGAAACACAACAGTGCAAGCACTGCTGCTTCACGGCAGGATTAGCAAGCAAGATGGTGGCTTAACTTGGGAACAAATGGACCCCCACTGTTGAAGTTTAAGTTAGCTACTTAACATGAGCTCTAGAGCACTATGTCCACGTCTTGATTTCTTATTTTTAATATTTTTTAACGCAGTCGGGTCCACTCTTGGCATATATAGGGTACCACGGAGAACAGATGGCCGTTGGTGTCGAAATGTTCTCGAATGGAGACCGCGGATCGGCAAGCGCAGCGTAGGACGTCCACCAACGAGATGGACGGATAATCTGGTTAAAGCGGCGGGTTCGCGGCAGATGCAGGCCGCTCCCAATCGAACCAACTGGAGGTCCATTTAGGAGGCCTATATTCAACAGACATAGGGGCAGGCGAACCATTTGATTCCTGACCCAACGTAGAACGTTGTCACAGTAAGTGTCACAATAAATTCCCTTGTCAAGCAATGCGATGTCACTATGACTCTTTCTACTAAAAGGTGTCACGATTCAGTTGTTTTTAGTGTACAAGTAAGTACAAACATACAAACATAACCTTCCTCACGGCAGTCCAGCAACCTCGTATCTCTTAAAGACGTAACTAAGTACAAAACTCGAAACAACGGAGTAACAAATCATAATGCAACCTTTTCACTGCAAAATTCATGATGACATCACAAATCTCCCACAGAAATTCTAGCGAAATTGATAGTGAAAAGGTCCCACCCTACCTAAGTGGTACGGCTTGTCTCCTAGCCATCCCACTCGAAGCATGACGTCACAGCTCAAAACGTCTTCAAAATTAAAAAGAGAACTCTCTAGCTGACGGATCTCCGAGACGCCATACATTTCTCTTACTCTAAAACTATCTACTATCTCACTCCCCCCACCCCCACCCCCCTTCGCGAGTGTGCGTACAAATACACGCACACACGCACACTTCGCTTTCACGGTTCTAATTTTTGGGGAATTTGGGGCATATTCGTAAATATGAAATGGAAAAAATATTTCGCGCGGAACCTCAGTTTGGGTTTTATGTGTGGGGAATAAGGCGCAATTTCGATTGGTCGGGGGTTGGAAAAAAATTACTTCATATGTCGTCCTTAAGACGGAGCGCGGCGCGCTTCGTATGTGTGTTTTGGACATAGATGGAATGGAATCGACTTTATTTTTACTTTTCTTAGTTTTCTGAATTATAATTTATAAACCTATAACGCTGCTTAAATAAGCAGGTGTTAATAAAATAACTAAAACTTCTTTTTACACACAAAACACACGAGTAATATTTGCCTCGACGTTTCGACCACATTACATGTGGCCACAAGTAGTCTCTTTGTGTGTGTGTGTGAGACTGTGTGTAGAGTGTGTTTACTCGTGTGTTTAGGCTTTTTAACGTAATAAGTTATCTTTATAGTATTTTGAGTATAATTAAAACTTATTTTATTTTAAGTAATGTCACGAATAAATCTATTTTTTCTTTCTAAACCTGAAAGCTGCTTCAACAGATTTCCATTGTGGTACAGAGAAGCAATGCAGCCACTGCAATGGAGACTTTTGAACCGGGGACGGTGCAGGGGGGGTTTTAGGTTAGTTTAGGTTTGGATTAGGTTAGTTTTAGTTTTTCTTTTAATTGCATATATTTTATTAAAGTAGCATTCTACTAAAGTCACCGACATCCAACATAGCTGTAAATGCAATATTTAAGTAGTGGCAAGTGTCAAGTACCACATCGCTCAAAGAACAGATCTCCGTTAGGGGATAAAAGTCCTTGAGTAGCGACCACGAACCGGAAGACGAAGCGGTGGCAGGCCTCCCACCAGGACTGACGACATCGTGAGAATTGCGGGCAACTGATGCAAGTGGCGAGTTATCGTTCATTGTGGCAGCGTTCTAAGGGGTCTTCAGTGTTCAGCAGTGGACGTGTTCCGGCTGATGATGATGATGATTAAAGTAGTATTCGTGACCTGTGTTTGTAATGTATTTAATGTATTCGTGAAAAAAAACAGAAAGTAGTATGTTCAGAATCGAGAGTAGAATCTATTATTATTATATTGCCAAGCAGGCTGTGATAGTTTTTGAAATACCTATATTTTTATTGTTGTATCCAGGCGAAAAGTTGCATACGAGTGGAAAATAAGCGCATATGTTTTTGCAACATTGTACATTACGATAGTACTCAGCAAGTACCCCGATAGTACTCTGTAGTGTTCTGCAAGGCGCAGGCATGAGCTGAGTCGCTTTCCCTTTTGATAGTTTGATTGTACTTATTATTTGTTATGTACCTATGTAGAATTTGTAAGCAAACTATTAAATAAATATCTTTTATTATTTATTATTATTATTATTACTAAGGACAAGCGTCGTAGTTTCTACAGCAAAAGCCGCAAAAATGTAGTCTCTTGAGAGCCCTGATCTGCAGATTGGAATAGGTTCATCATCATCTCGGCCTATATACGTCCAGTGAATCTCAGGATCAGGACTTAGGCCGTAGTTTCTACGCAGGCCCAGTGCGGAATGAAAACCTCACACACATCATTACATTTCTTTGCAGGAGTGAGCAGGTTGTACTGTTATGAGCTCATGATAAATTTGGAATGTAATTTAACACTTAAATTCAGAAAAACTAAGAGGTGCGAGCTAGCTCTCTCGCTCGCTCTGCTTGAGATGCCATAGGCCAAACCTCTAGGCTAACACAACACTCCAACTTTTTTATAAGTAACAATAATTTTCTAAAAAAAAATAATTATCATAGCGCATCCATCCCATCTCTATTCCATCACCAACAATATATATAGCCCAGCCGTAGCTATGCGAACAAATATATTATATTTTCCTATATGCTAGTTCCATCATTTATACTTTATTACTATATATACGTACAACTATTTATATATGTCATGTTTGTCTCTGTACTGTATATATGTGTGAGGGGTAGGCAGTCAATTAAAGATTTCTTCCTTAATAAGAACGGGGATGTATTTTCTTTTACTAATACAAAAGTACAATAGATAAACTTATACAGGGAGCTCGTTTCTGAGATGGTTCATCATTACTATAAGTATAATGTAGAGCACGCTGTAGCTCTTTTAAGTTGATTCACTGTCGAATAGTGGTCGTGGTTTAGAATCAGCTGCTACAAAATTCGAAAATCGAAGTTCGTGTCGTTCCGTCCCTGACGCTTATACTGTTTCATACGAGAGTGAGAGGAAAAGGACAATGCGAACTTCGATTTTCAAATTTCGGAGTAAGCCTTCAGTAGTGAACCTTTATGACGACAATCTTGGGATGATTTCAAAAAAAAAAAACGCTTAATAATTCACAAGTTTACAGTACTTAAGTAAGTATATTATTATAGTTACGCCCAGCGGACCCCAAACTAGGCTGAGCCTGTATCCTGGGACCCTGGAGTGCAACATGTGAAACAATACAAAAGTGCAGCGTAGGACGTCCACCAACGAGATGGATGACCTGCTGACCTGGTTAAAGCCGCGAGTTCACATGGATGCTAGCCGCTTCCAACTGAAACAACTGGAGGCCTATAAGGGAAGGATTTACTTACCTAGTTACCTATCCTCGCACAGCACATCTCTAGTGGAAACAAATGAGCGTAGCGAGGCGAGGTAAACGAAGCGTTTCTATTGGTTCATGAAAAACACATCCTCACACATCCCTGGCGGAAACGGCGCCATAAACTGCATTCAAATTTATATGTCGTGTTGTGTTGCTCTCTGTCTCTGTCTCGCTCTCCTTTCTCTATAGCTTTGATGCGACACAACACAAGCCGTCACAACACACTGCATCAGTGCCTCTAGTGGCGTTTTCACAAAACATTCGTTTACTATTCGAAGACGTAAATCGAGCGTTCGATCGTCGATACGTAGCCGCCACGTCCACGGTGCGGCGTCGTCGCCCGTTTTCGTTACGATACGCGGACGAAATAGCAGGGCTAACTGCGAAACTCGAAACTCGAAGCTCCCTCTCGCTCTCGTATTAAATAGTATAAGTCTCAGAGGGACCGCACGAGACGAACTTCGAGTTTCGAGTTTCGTAGTAGCCCTGTAGTTTACGTAGCAATGTAGCAAACCTACACTCACAAAAGTTGTTGCGCAAACTTTCCACTAGAGGCGCTGTCCGTGTTTCCATACAAATTGAGATTTTAACGCGAACGCGATCGAGACGTAAGTATTTTGTGAACAGTGCCCCTAGTGTAAGTTTTCGGTTACAAAATACGTCTCGACCGCGTTCGCGTTAAAATCTCAATTTGCATGGAAACACGAACAGCGCCTCTAGCGGAACGTTTGCGATGTTCGTGTTTCCGTACAAATTGAGATTTTACGCGAACGCGATCGAGACGTATTTTGTAACCGTAAACTTACACTAGGGGTACGGGAAAATACACTAAGCATACAGATAAATGTGAACGCAACCATATAAAATGTATGAAACCAATGCCGTTCTGATGCGTCACGACACAACACGACAGACAAATGTGAATACGGCTTTACGGCTGATACGAGGTTTACTGATGTTTCGGCGAATAACGTTTGGCAACCTGTTTCATTTCGCTACTTTTCATTTCCCTACTGTTTAATATTTCTGAAACTGTAAATATTTCAGGATTTTTATAAAACTAACCTAACCTAACCAAAAAGGTACACGATGGCCCTGAAATTAATCCTGAAATATTTACAGTTTTAAAGTTTGCGAAATGAAACGTTGTGAAAAGGCAGTACCTACCCGCTGATATCATGATGATGATGATGATGATGAACCTTTTATTTTGTGTTGGGTCCACAGCTGGGAAGCTGCGTGAGATTCTACTGCGATACCAAACCAAGTTCATTTCGGTTTGGGTACTTCGAGGGTACTCATTTAATCCCTTTATCATTCCTTTGCCCTTTGCAAAAAGGTCACGGTTAAAAAACCGGTCAAGCGCGAGCGTGACTCGGACCGGGTTCCGTACCTAACAATATACCTGAATGTTTGGGATTACCATGTACATCGAGTTTTCAACGAAGTAGTTATGAGCATGCTAAATTTTATCAGTCAATTTTCAATAATGAGATGCATTATATAAGGGTTGCTACCTACTTATTAATTGAGCAAACGTACTAGTTAGTATTATTTAACGCAAGGTATAAAAAAAGGAGCCGTGGTGGCCTAGTGGTTTGACCTATCGCCTCTCAAGCAGAGGGTCGTGGGTTCGAACCCCGGCTCGCACCTCTGAGTTTTTCGAAATTCATGTGCGGAATTACATTTGAAATTTACCACGAGTTTTGCGTTGAAGGAAAACATCGTGAGGAAACCTGCACAAACCTGCGAAGCGTTTCAATGGTGCGTGCGAAGTTCCCAATTCGCACTGGGCCCGCGTGGGAACTATGGCCCAAGCCCTCTTGTTCTGAGAGGAGGCCTGTGCCCAGCAGTGGGACGAACTGAAAGAAAATGACGTATATAGGCTGGAATGATGATGATAAAAAATATATTTGACTGAAAGAAAATAAATGAAATTAAAGTAATAAAATTGTTTGGCATTGTGGTGACTACAAGTGATTATAATTCTTTTAGGTAGGTATTTAAGTAATTTTAGTTGTAAACTATGTAGGTACATACCTAGATACATAGTTTCAAACATAATAACTGTATTGTTTTTTTAAATAAATGAAATGAAATGAATGAATATAGCAGTATTAGAAGAAATTACATTTTTTTATGGACTAGGGGGAAAACGAGCAATTGGATCGCCTGATGGTAGATTACCGTCGCCCATGGACAACTGCAACACCAGAAGAGTCACAAGTGCGTTGCCGGCATACCTACCTAGATCTACGTAGTATAATAAAAACGCCCAACCGAAAACGCAAGTGTAAGGAAGGACTGGCCAAAATACAGTATTTTGCATACTCTATATACTATTTTAACAGTATCTAGTAAAATATGTACTATATATAATAATATAGTGCGCTTCACAACCCTAGCTATATCGTCCGACATATTCGACTGTGTTCATTTTGGATTTGTTAAAAAAGTGGAGGAAAATTTCCGGTTCAATTTGTAATAAGTACATGTTTATGACGTAGGTATTCCTTTCTATAAATATATAGGTACCTAGTCTTTACGAATAACTACCCAAATATAGAAAATATTAAAATATTTTAATTTCACCAAAACCTAAGGCATATCTATAGAATTTATTCAAGAACGCCAAAATATAACAGTAATTTATTGATCATAATTTCGAGTTTTCGATTTTCCATTTGTATTTCCTGACGGTCCTAAATCCTCACGGTTAAACTTTCTGTGAAATGATAATTCGGTCAACATTTTATTCTATGAACATTTTGAAGAACTGTATTGGTGCGTTAGCTAGTCGCGTAAAATACAAAGAAATAACGTCGTACTTTTAGCTGTTTACGTATTTTTTCATATTCAATAAACATGTTTTGGGGTAAGGGTCGTTCACCCCGACTGAGGCAAATTACCGGCGAATACTTCTTAAATATATTTCATATGAGAAGAAAAGGCATTTATTTGGCAAGTAGGACACACTATAATGTAAATATCTACTTCGATGTTGTTGATATGAAATAAATGTTTTCTATTTTGCACATACATAACCACGTACCTAGAAGTAGCTATTTACTATATTTAAACCAACATTTACAAAATAAAAGCCTTTAAAGTACTATTTTATAAAAGTAAAAAGTAAATAATTACTTCATTGATAAATTAGTTTTTTGTTGTTAGCAGCGCCCTCTCCGTTCAAACACTAGAATGACGAAGGTAATTAGTTAGCTACGCTGAACTTGGTGAGCAACATGCTTTGATCTCTCTTATGCTCTCGGCGGTGAGCCGAGTTAAATAGTACGCAAATAAAGCCACAGATGTCACTGTTCGCAAAATGTTAAGAATTTGTGGAATTATTTAAATACAATTTTAGTTACTTGATAGTATATTGATTAAATTAAGTATTTATCTTAGTATTTAAGAAATGCTAGATTGGATTAAAAAAAATAGCAGCACGTTTATTTCAAAATAATATCATACATTCGACGAACCATTTGTTGTATTTTATTTTATTTTCTGTCAAAAATTGACAGACATTGACTTGTCACCCTATAACAATTTTGCAACAACAAACTGAACAAACTTCCACTACCAACCAGCAAATTACGGATAGATCAAACAATCTGAAATAATGAAGAGCTGAGAAATATCTAAATGAAACTAACCCCCGCCAAAAACAAAGAAAAATGGATGGCATGCCCAGTTGACTTCGTCGAGTTCCCTGGCTTGGCGTACATTTATCATTTAAACGAGCTAATTATATCTAAGAAACTAGACGCACTACACGAATGTTTTGGTAAAATAGAACTTGGATATACCATTTATAACAAAAACGGTGAAAAAGTGTTTCTAGCGGTAAGATATCACCTCGACCAAACTTTTTTGATGAAAATATTCAATCACTATGGCAATGAAGTGATAAATATAAAAATATCCAAGCCTAGTGCTTGGTTCTGCAACAAGGCTTTGGTTTGGGCACCTCCTGACAACTACGTAGGTGCCGTGGAACAGAGACCAACTATCAAGGATAAATTCACTTTCGCAGATAAATTCTTAGTAAAAAATTCGCAGAACGAAGTCGTTCTAGACATAATTGCTAACGGAGTGAACAACTTTGTGTATAGCTTGAACTCGTGCGGCGAAGAAGTGGGGGTGATTATGGAGAAATGGGGGGGAGGGAAGAACTTTGGGGTGTCTTTTCCTGAGGATCTGCGGGTGGGGGACAAAGCTGTGGTGCTGGGCGCGTGTTTTTTGATAGGTTGCCTTAAATATTGAATTTTACGTGATTCTTTAGGCCATATTATTATAAATACCTATACATACACGTTTTTAGTATGATAAAAAAAACTAGCGCATAAAGTTTATTTAATAAACTTCATCGCCAATCGCTTTTCCTGCCTCTAACGCTCAGACTAAACTTTAGCTGTCTAATTAGGTATTAAAATCATAAAATGGCAAAAGACTAAAATCTCGTATTTTTCTATCTACCTGTTCCTAAGTTCCTAACCACTTTCCTTTTATCCTCTGATAGGTACTAAAAAGCCTGTATCTTACACCCTTAAGTGGTACATTTTCTGATTACTGTAGGAAATAAATTAAACAACAACATACAAATCATCTTTTATTTATTACTTAATCTCAAAAATCAGTCTTAACAAATGGAACATCTTAATTGCAAGGTTCGTACTTAATCATTATTACAATAAGAAAAGACTTAAAATAAAGTTAACGTCGCCTCTTCTTCTGCGGCGACTTCTCTTTCTCTTCTTCATTCTCCACGTGATCTCCATTCTCTATCTGCTCATCCTCATGCTTCCTCCTCACTGGTCCAGTTTGGGTGATAGGAACCGCTCTTTCACCTTTATTCTTCGACGCCTTCGGAGCAACCACCGTCAGCACACCATCCGATGACAATCTTGACTCCACAGTTTCAGGATTGCAGTCTTCAGGCAAAACATATCGCCGTTTAAACTCGCGGGAAATAAATCCATGCTCATCTTCCTTTTCTTCGTGTTTCCCTTCAATAATAACGCAGCCGTCAGCTGTTTTGACTGATATCTCTTCCGGAGCGAAATGTTGGACGTCCATGTTGATTTGGAATTTATCTTTGTCCGTTTTGATAGTGGAGCCGACGTCGCGAGCCGCTAAAGACAGACGACGCCACGGGCGGGTGTAATGCCGGGAGCGCGCAGGGCGATCGAAAATGTCCGTCAAGAAGTCAGTCGGCGATAAATCTAAACCAAATAGTTGGTCCCGAAGTCGCCGAGGACGCATTTCGTCGAATAATAGCAGCGCCATAGTCTGAGTAACTTGTTTGTAGCTTCTAGTTCGCTTTGAGTAGGTATCGCAAATCGTTCTCTTTCGCTTGCTGGCTGAACAATGACGCCGACTCACTCGGCCATGGTGTTTTATATGGCTGGAATTATAATCGAGCAATTACAGGAACATTCTTGAATAAAGCGACATCTAGCGGCGAGTGGCGGTAGTTTTAAGATGCCTCGAGAATCACTCGGAACTCTACTCTCTATATGGTTAGCTTATAGGTTCCGCTATTAACTAATAGATGGCGCCTAAAATCAATATTGCAGTAAAATTTCATTTTCTCTCTATTTATTGGTATTTGCGTCAAAAATTTAGCAATTTAGCTGTCCATTAGTTGCCCACTATTATATTTTATTGGAAAAATGAGCGTATTTGGAGAAAAATTAGACAGTCAGACGACAAGTTTTTTACTGCGTTATCTACTCGCCGATAGATGTCACTAAAGCATGAGCCATAAGCCAAACAGAGATGAAGCTAGAAAATTCGTGAATATTCCCACGGATGGGAAGTAGGTCGTTGTAAGGAGGACTGGGGAGAGCGAACTTGGGGTGGCGTTACAATAGAACCATCTGGAATTTATGCATTGAGATCTAATTCGATTTAATTGAAAACTTTGAATTACAAGTTTAGGTAGGACAAGGTCAAATTAAACATCGCCTGTCATAACATAGGTACATAATAATGAAGTAGGTACTTATAGGTTAGTTCCTTCATTTATTCATAAAAAAAATAACTTAATAACCAATTTAACAGGAGATTACGACCACAAGTGCACGTTTTGGTTTAATTAATTTGGCAGTTTTGTGAAAATTGGTCTAAAATTATTTATTACTAACCTATGTAGATATCGCACACGTGGAGCCAACATAACAAAGAAAATGTACCTACGCGAACTCAATGAGTGTTCTAGGCTAAAATTAATATCCAGACACAAGACTTAACAATAAAATTGTGTGAGTAAAGCACTTACCTAGGTACCTATATTTTAATTTGTTTTATCGTACCTACCTAGTTGTATCGGCACAAATTGTCCGTTATTTTATTACATTTCCCACCTCAAAAATAACGTAAGTAGGTAGGTGTATAATGTTTTAAATAAATAAGTACCTAATAGCCACGCTGAGCTAATTTTGGTAAGTATAGGTACTTACTAAGTATTAATTTATTTTCCGTTTAGTTATCGCTCGTACAAAACCATGCATTGACTAGACTTTTTAATGCTATTGATCGTAAGTAATCAAGTTTCAGCTGTAGGAAATCTATCTACTTTTTTAATAGGTAAAATAAATTATTGGCTATTACAAGCTTTTATTTAGTTTCACCTGTCCCGTTGCCTGTCTGTCTGTCTCCGTCTCTCTGTCTGTCTGTAATCACATCTTGCATGTTAACTTTGACCAACTTCCAGTAGTCAGATTGAGTTGAAATTTAGAATGCTTATGTAAATCGTGTGACAATACAATAATATGGTAGTGACATCCTGGTAGTCCAGCCAGGATCGTCTCCGCAGGACGGAACTCTTCAACGGTTAATAGCATCGACTTGAAATTTGGTATGCAAATGTAGTTTGGGTGACAACGCCAGTACAGTCAACAAAAAGTACAGTCAGCAAAAAGCTTGTATTGAAAATGAAATTTTTATGGTTACCTACCTAGGTTATTTATCCCGCTATCCCGGCAAAGAGCAGTTTCCCGCAGGACACACAGACGAATTTTTGGGATTACAGCATTAAATAGCAATGCAGCATTACTTATATATAAAAGTAGCAAAAATCGTAGATTAAATACAGTAACAGAAACCATTAATTAATTAAGTAATTTAGGGTCAAACGGGCATTCCGTTCTTGAATGTCATTCGATGACCATTCAATAACCTTGGCCTTAGTTTTAAACAAAAGCCACATAATAGGTACGAAATGGCATCAATTAAGGGCTGGGTCATTGACACATAGTGAATTTAGGAATACAAATTTATGATATAAGTAAGATAAACTTTTAATGACTCCACGCACAGCACAGGAGTGTCTGGTTTATTTAAAGGTTACCATAAGGGTGCATATAAGTAGGTGTTTTTATTTAGATTAAATGATCGCGACTTCTAGAAAATTCTAGTAAAATTACTTGTACCTACTATTACTTATTCTGTGGTAATAAAAATACTGTGGTAATAAAAAGTTCACACATGGTATGGACCACGTATGGACATAAAGGTCAAAATTAACTTCCATGTCCAAGTAAGAAGAAAAGGGATAAAAACGCCACTTAAATTAATGTTTCTAAAAAAATCTAACAATAGACATATTTTTTTTTTAACAAAAGGTGTGGTCTAAATTCTGTTCATTACAGATCATTATCCAAATAACGAAGTTATATTCGGACGATTTTATTATTCCATAGTCATTAGCAAGTTTGAAAAAAAAAACTTAAATTCTGCATCCGAATCAATACTTGCCAAACTCAAAAAGATGCATCGAAGTTACTAACCCGGATGCTGCTAGCGCCAACAGCGGTGAGAAGTAGAACTTTTGACCGGACATGGCTGGAACATTCTAGTCGCTTACAACAGTACACTTAAAACTCATAATTTTAAATGGCAATGCTTGAAGTAACTTTCCTCATATAATTTTGAAACAATTTTCGAGGTTTCCACATCATTTGTTGAGTTAATTTCATTCATAAAACGCTATTTTGATCATAATTTCCAGAAAGCTCTCGAACATTCTAGAAATTCTTGCACTAAAACCGGCGCGCGCTAGTAGCGACATCGCTTATCGGGTAGCAGTACTAGCATAATTGTCTAGGTATCGTCAACCTTTTTTGCGCTAGTTACTTTATGTTCTACGAAACAATTTGTTTTTTTTTAAGTCAATCTTTTTTTAATGACTTATTTTACTTTCGTTAGTTTACTTTACTTTCGTTTATTTACTCTTGTAATAGTATGAGCACAAACCATTAATTCTTGAAACTGAAAGTACGGAATACTAAGCGTACTTTTTAGTATCTTGTTTTTATTTACAGACAAAGGAAATTTTTTTTTTGGAATGTATTATAAAAGTGGATGTTGAATTATATTTTTTGTTATCTGAGTTACATGACACCTAAGTATGAAGTAAATAACTAACTAAATATTTTTGCGACTACCTGAGCAATTTTATCTAATAGAGGCTATGAACTGTAGTTTTTATCAATATTTTACTAATGATTATTTGTATATTTTAGATCGTGATTTTTTTAGCCTAAGTACATAATGAATGCAATTTAAATACCCATATCGATAACTTTTGAAAATATAAAGAGGACTTTAAAATTATGAATTCATATTTTATTAGAGTCAACGTTATCATTATCATGTAATTTATTGTAAATTATGAATTGATATCAAATAAAATATAGGTAATCGCGGTTTATTAAACCCTTGAGCCTTGGGGGAGGCCTATGTCCAGCAGTGGACTTCTTTCGGCTGACATGATGATGATGAATCGTGGTTTATTAAATTGGCGCCAGCGAAGATTATTCTTCTTAATGAGGTTAAATTAACATCATATTTTTCCTGATATTTCTCCTATTGGTGTTAAGCTAATACCTTTAAACGAGAAACTCTTGTATATATATTGTCTAGATATATTTCGTGGATCTCGGAAACGGCTCCAACGATTTCAATGAAATTTGGTATGTAGGGGTTTTCGGGGATGAAAAATCCATCTAGCTTAGTTTTATCTGTGTTACCGAGTTTTAGCCCGAGCAAAGCTCGGTCACCCAGGTACTTAGTATTAATAATGATAATTATAGATAAAACTATGACAGTTACAGTCTCTAAACTGTATTTTTTAATATTGACAGCTACTTCAGACTGAAAGATTTATTAATTATTAATTCCTATTCATAATTTAGGCTCTATTTAGAACCTATTAAAATATTTGTGAAATATTTTAATCTTAGTCATCATTGCATCATACGTTATACGAAGTCGGTTCAAAACTGAACCAAAGGTTGCGACTCCCCTGCGAATTCTCTAGAAAAATCTACTCGCTCACAGATGGCTCTTCGGTGCGCGGACTATAAAAGCCGGTTGACGTTTCCCGCGCCGTCATTCAAGAAATTACAAGCGATACTGAAACTGCGAATCACCGCGCTCTCATACACGTGTTCTATTCTAAGTGAAAACCGGGCGAGTCAACCTTTATACTGCACAAGTTTCCTGAGAATATATTTTTGAAGAATCTCTGTGAAAAACTAGAAAATGCCTGAAGAAATGCAGACCCAAGGGGAGGTGGAGACCTTCGCCTTCCAGGCGGAGATCGCCCAGCTCATGTCGCTCATCATCAACACGTTTTACTCGAACAAAGAAATCTTCCTTCGTGAGTTAATTTCAAATTCCTCCGACGCTCTGGACAAGATCCGTTATGAATCTCTCACAGACCCATCGAAGCTTGACAGTGGCAAGGAACTTTACATCAAGATTATTCCCAACAAGAGCGAAGGTACGCTAACACTCATTGATACCGGTATCGGCATGACCAAAGCCGATTTGGTGAACAACTTGGGTACGATCGCTAAGTCTGGAACCAAGGCGTTTATGGAGGCTCTGCAGGCGGGCGCCGACATCAGTATGATCGGTCAGTTTGGTGTAGGTTTCTACTCTTGCTACTTGGTAGCTGACCGCGTCACTGTCCACTCCAAGCACAATGATGACGAACAGTACGTGTGGGAGTCCGCCGCGGGCGGTTCTTTCACGGTCCGCTCGGACGTCGGCGAGCCCCTCGGCCGTGGTACAAAGATCGTTCTCCACATCAAAGAGGACCTCTCCGAGTACCTAGAAGAGAGCAAGATCAAGGAAATCGTCAAGAAGCACTCCCAGTTCATTGGCTATCCTATCAAACTGATGGTTGAGAAAGAACGTGAGAAGGAACTGTCCGACGACGAGGCCGAGGAAGAGAAGAAAGATGAGAAAGAGGACGACAAGCCCAAGATCGAAGACGTTGGCGAAGATGAGGAAGAAGATGGCAAGGACAAGAAGAAGAAGAAGAAGACTATCAAGGAGAAGTACACAGAGGATGAGGAGCTCAACAAGACCAAGCCTATCTGGACCCGCAATGCCGATGACATCACCCAGGAAGAGTATGGTGACTTCTACAAATCCCTCACCAACGACTGGGAAGATCATCTAGCTGTCAAGCACTTCTCCGTGGAAGGTCAGCTCGAATTCCGTGCCCTCCTCTTCATCCCCCGCAGAGCGCCCTTCGATCTGTTTGAGAACAAGAAGCGCAAGAACAACATCAAACTGTATGTCCGCAGAGTGTTCATCATGGACAACTGCGAGGACCTTATCCCCGAGTACCTGAACTTCGTTAAGGGTGTGGTTGACTCCGAGGACCTGCCCCTCAATATCTCCCGAGAAATGCTGCAACAGAACAAGATCCTCAAAGTAATTAGGAAGAATTTGGTTAAGAAATGCTTAGAATTATTCGAAGAGCTGGCTGAAGACAAAGAAAACTACAAGAAGTATTATGAACAGTTCAGCAAGAACTTGAAGCTGGGTATCCACGAAGACACACAGAACAGGTCTAAGTTGGCTGACTTGCTCCGCTTCCACACTTCAGCGTCAGGTGATGAGGCGTGCTCTCTGAAGGAGTATGTTTCCCGCATGAAGGAAAACCAGAAACACATTTACTACATCACTGGTGAGAACCGTGACCAAGTAGCCAACTCTTCCTTTGTCGAGAGGGTCAAGAAGCGTGGATTCGAGGTCATCTACATGACAGAGCCTATTGATGAGTATGTCGTCCAACAGATGAGGGAATACGACGGCAAGTCCCTGGTCTCCGTGACAAAGGAAGGTCTGGAGCTGCCCGAGGATGAGGAGGAGAAGAAGAAGCGCGAGGAGGACAAAGTCAAGTTTGAGGGTCTCTGCAAAGTCATGAAGAACATCCTTGACAACAAAGTTGAGAAGGTTGTGGTCTCAAACAGGCTTGTAGAATCTCCATGCTGCATTGTCACAGCTCAGTATGGTTGGTCAGCGAACATGGAGCGTATCATGAAAGCTCAGGCCCTCCGTGACACTTCAACCATGGGCTACATGGCTGCTAAGAAGCACCTAGAAATCAACCCTGACCATTCCATTGTAGAGACTCTGCGACAGAAGGCTGATGCTGACAAGAATGACAAAGCTGTCAAGGACTTGGTCATCCTTCTGTACGAGACTGCTCTTTTGTCATCTGGCTTCGCTCTGGATGAGCCCCAGGTCCATGCTTCCCGCATCTACAGAATGATCAAGCTGGGTCTTGGCATTGATGAGGAGGAACCTATCCAGGTTGAGGAACCCAGCACCGGGGACGTGCCACCTTTGGAAGGTGATGCCGACGACGCGTCTCGCATGGAGGAAGTGGATTAAGCTACCCCTCCAACTCCGCCTGTTAATTAGTACTTGGTTTTAATTTTAATTTGTGCACTGGTGTACAACCAAAGACTGATTTAGTTCAAACAATTCCGCTAATTGAAATAAATGGTAACATTTAATTAATTATTTCTTTGTTTGATTTTATAATAACCCTGATGTTTAATATAACAGACCTTTAAAATTTAACTGAAGTAATTCGAAATTTTCTTATTTTAAAGTTCAGTCAGTGTTTTATTTATTGTTTATTTCGAATTGTTTCAGTTTAATTTTAAAGGTGCGAAAGATTTATTTTTGACACATATTCCTTCAGTAATTCGACTGTACAATCTGTTAATCTTACCTACCAAACAAATGCACAAGATAATTTAGAACTTCGTTTTATTGCATTATAAAGAATTCAATTATAATTAAAAAAAAAAAAAAAAATATGCAGGTATTTAAAGTTAAGGATAGTTTATATAAATAATGGTTTCAATTTAATTATCTAACCAAAGTACAGTCAGTCAGTTTATAAAATACATAATGAACAAATAATTTAAAGACTCCCAGTACAGGCACCATTATGTATGTATGTAGTGCTCAAACATAATGAACACAATCGTATTGGGCTTATAACTTCTAAATTGCATTTTACCTTTTTATCAATATTCCCAGATCTCAAAATACCTAAATTGCAGAATGCCCAATTTTGTGAAGCACTGATTAGAAAGGGACGCCCATACTGTGAAACGTAAAATTATGCGAAGTTAAAATTAATCGAGTCATAAAATTCGAAACAAAGTTAAAAACAAAAACTGAATGGAATGGTTTTTAATATATTTTAAAACAAAAGGTAGGTACCTACAGCATTTATCTGATACTTTTAAACGAGTAACTCTTGTATATTTCGGGAATCTAGGAAAGAGCTGTAACGATTTCGATGAAATTTACTAAGTCGGGGTTTTCAGAGGTGAACAATCGATCTAGCTTGGTCTCATTTCTGGGAAAACGTGTTTTCGAGTTTTAGCCCGAGCGAAGCTCAGTCGCTCTGAAAAACGCCTATGGGGCATATCAAACATTTTTTCGCGCCTTCCTTTAGTGTTTCAAAATATTTTTTTGACAATTTGTATGGCTTTTATTTGTATACTTAGCAATAGGGCTCTGTTTGGACCCTCAGGAACGGAACCATATTTTTTTTTACAAAAGACCTATTTAGAGATTTGACCGCTTTGTGATCTAAAATCAAGCGATGATTGGCGAGTTTTAGAGTTAGCAAACTTAGGATGAATGACCGGTCTAAAAATAACTGACACACAAAGCTTTTGGCAGATAAGGGTATTGGTTTAACGTGCTAATGGACTGGCCACGACCACACGCTATGCATAGAAAGCTAGCGATTGAATTATAGCTAGTAGCATACAGTGCTAATTAAATAGCTGAAAATCTGTTAGTCTGTTAGTGGTTTCTTCAGTCAAGAGCCTGCGCCTGAAATAATCTATATAGCAATGTTATGCACTATGCTGATATTGCTATTGCAAATTACAAGCAACTTTAGAGCACTCCTAAATAAATCATAACCGCACTAAATACCCAACACAAAGGGGGACTTTTCTGCTCTAGAGCAGAAAAAATGTATGAAAATCCTTAAACAAATAACTGAAACAATGCAATTTTAGTAGTTTTTTAAATTGCACCATCAAAGAGGTGTAATTAAGGTAAGTAACACAAGTTTTTTTTCTCAAACATGACATGAAATATAATATTGACGTGTTACAAATAAATAGGCTGAGAAGTATCGCGCTGCAGGCGCTGTGACTCGCCTGCCTGCGCGCGGTCACTCTAGCGGCCTGCAAAGAGATTTCATACAACCCTGCAGGCCGCTGACCGGCAATGCGACCGTCTTTTGTTTCAACGCGCGCTCTGCGACACGCACGCGGCCCACGCCCAGCAACACCGCCCGCAGCCGCCTGCCGCCCGCCAGCAGCCAGCGCGACACGCGCGTACACAACAGGCGGCCAGACCAGCGTCCCGCCAGCTTAATTTCTTGCTTTTTTTATTTTAGTTCATGTAATGTTGAGAAAAGCACTATACAAGCCTCGGCCGGGTCCTGGGGTTGCCGGCCTCTACAGTAATGTACTATTTCACCTCAGCACCTCAAACAGGCAGGTTTTGCTATGAGAAATCATTGAGCAAAATCGCATTTTGCTCACTCCGTGAGACAAAGTAACTTTTTTTTTTTTAAATGCTGATGCTGAGTACATTGTTGGGTCTACTCACTGAATTCCAGATATTTGAACTTAACTTTGATCTGTCACTTTCCCGATCTCTTAATAAAGTATGCAACCTCGTTGCACTAAAGCCGCTTCTCTTGTTTTTAAGTAAAAGAATTCCGTCCGTACACTGCAAATATGGCATGCAAGGGAGTCAGTTTTGTGTAAGAAAAAAAAACTAAATCATCAGCAACTTACGATGGCGTGACGAGATTAGAGCCAGATAACCATAGCGTCATTTTATCAGAAACATTGTTTTCCGTATTCGGCAGCTAGTGACTATACCTAGTTACTATCTGGCTTACGCTTAGCAACAATATCTTGGATTCAATGCACGTCTTGTTACGTCAGTACGTACATGCCAAGCCTCTTCACATTGAGGATTTAATGATAGATATAGCGTTAGTGTCGGGAAGTTCGTTGGTGTAGACTTGCTTGCGATTGGCTCACCTTGATCCTAACCTATTAATCATCATCATCATCATCAGCCGGAAGACGTCCACTGCTGAAGGAAGGAACCCTTAGAATGCCACATGCCATGAACGACAACTCGCCATTAGCATCCACCGGCTGCCCGCAACTTCCACAATATCCTCAGTTCACAATGTGAAAGTTTGTGAGTATGTAGGTATCTATGTGTGTGTGCGTGCGTTTTTGTTTGTTTTGTTTTGTTCGTGCCACAGGACTTTTTGATTGTTACACCTTCTCGCTAAAATGGCTGGACGAATTTGGATTAAATTTGGTACGAGGATAGTTGGACGTCCGGAACATATGCTACTTTTTTATTATCCCGATATTTCTATGGGATAGGGATAAAATCGCGAAATTACAACCGCTGGACTTAGGTAAACTTAAAAACTATGTTGTTTTCAAGATAAAAATAAAACTAAAACGTCGGAAACTCACGAGATGTTAAAATGACAGATTTATTGATAGAACATTTTTGATAAGATATCGGCGTAGGTAAGATATAGATATATTTTCTTATTCTTTTCGCTTCAGTTGCTCCCATCTCTTTTTAACCCCCGACGCAAAAAGAGGGGTGTTATAAGTTTGACCGCTATGGGTGTCTGTCTGTCTGTCTATGTGTCTGTCTGTGTGTTTGTCTGTGGCACCGTAGCTCTTCAACGGGTGGACCGATTTGAATGCGGGTTTTTTTATTTGAAATCAGGTTTTCTAGCAATGGTTCTTAGACATGTTTCATAAATCGGTTTAACGTTTGAGACTATTGAACTTTAAAGTGACAAAGTCGGGGTTTCCAACATTTTATTGGTTAGGTAGATATATCATCATCATTCATTTTCCCGAAGAGTTGCTCAAATCCCCTTTTTAACCCACAATGACGCAACTCGCCACTTGCATACCGGTGACCGCTACTCTCACGATGTGTCTGTCCACCTGTGTCTGCTGTTTCGTCTTCCGGTCGTGGTCGCCACTCGAGGACTTTTCTCCCCAACGTTATTTGTTCTTGAATGTTCTGCCATGTTCAATGCATAATTCCAGCTATGTCCGTGACTTTAGTCTTCGACGAATTTCCGTATTGGGGTTTTCCAACTTTTTGTTAGTTAGGTCATATACCTATTATATGGTACCAAAACCAAAAGTCCTCTTCATGTTGACTTATGTCCCATTAATGACTTTCTAATGACCGGTTGCCAATGGGCCTGTGATCGAATACCGTACAGTCACCAGACCAGTATCTGCCAGAGCGAAGCTTGCAACTAACCTAACCAAGAAAAGGTTGGAAAACCCCGACTTTGTCACTTCAAAGTTCAATATATCAAAACGGCTGAACCGATTTTGATGAAACATATCTAAGAACCATCGCTAGAAAACCTGCTTTAAAATAAAAAAAACCGTATTCAAATAGGCCCACCCGGTATGTCCACCCGTTTAACAGCTACGGTGCCACAGGCAGACACACAGACAGACAGACACACATAGCGGTCAAACTTATACTCGAACACCCCTCTTTTTGCGTCGGGGTTAAAAATATCTGATACGTCCTACCGCCCCAGAAGTAGAGTCGTATCAGATACCTATTTATTCAGGCTTTGATGTATTCGATATCGATGCTTGTGGCACCAACAATATTAGTGTTAATATTAGTTGGGGTTAGGTTAGGATGTCTCATGACAGTATTGTTGTCGGCAGGCCTCCCAAAATGGGCTGACGACTTCGCGAGAGTTGCGGGCAACCGGGGAGGCGGCGAGTTGTCGTTCATTGTGGCATTCTAAGTGTTACGTATTCGAATATCGAAAGTTAAAATACCTACGAGTAAAACGACGATGTTCAAAATATCGAAAATTAAAATAACGAAAGTTAATATTGTCGAATGGTTAGATAACCTACGTCCAATATATCGAAAATATATTTATCTCCAAAAGTGACATCGAAAGATATAAATATCGAAGTACAGAGTATCGAATATCCTATGTATGAACTATAAGGTGACAGGGTCGACGGAGCTCCGTTTCGCGGAGCTCCTATTCCGCTCAGTTATGGCGCTTCTCCCCTTGACGCAATACTAACCTAACCTATTGAACATGAATTACCAAAAATATTTGGTTCGGTTAGGTTAGAACTGTGACCACTAAAACGCACGGCACGAGCCGAGCGAGCGAAGCGAGCGTGCCGTGGCAGCGACCGGCCAGTGTTAAAAATGACTAGATTATGTAAAATAAATGCTATTAAGAGAAAGGAGCAATATATAAAGCAGATTTATATGTACGATATTTTAATTTTCGACGTTCAAATATGTCGACATTTACAACTTAGATATATTGGCTATCGATATTTTTACTCATTCGATATTTTAATCAATCACAATTTCAATCTTAGACATTTTAATTGACTATAGGTATAACAACTTTCGATATTGTAATACAATCGATATTTTAAACATCGACATTTTAACCGTAGGTATTTTCATTTTCGATATTCAAATATGTAACCATTCTAAGGGGGAGGCCTTTGTTCTGGAGTAGACGTCTTCCAGCTGATGATGATGATAATAGCATTAAATCAACTGCGCAGAAATAAAAGAATCTGACAGCTAAGACAATTTATCATTTCTTCCATGACCTTGCACTGAAGACTGATTAAAATCTTGAAAAACAATCAAGAAGGCTGAACGTATAGTATCGTCTTGATCTACCGTCGTACGGTGCTCGAGAGACGATATCAAAACAAATCAATCTAACTGAGGACTCGTTAGGGATGGGACATTAGAATTTCCCGGGACTTTTTTCCTTTACTTTTCCAAAAAAATTGTCCAGTCATAATGTCATAGCTGAGTAGCGGTCATTTTGGCTGGTAGAAATAGACATGCATATGTATATAGATTAATTCAGTGATATGTGTATTTATTTTATCAGTTAATAAACCATTCTTATTCTTTATTCCTGATGCTGTCCCATCACTAGGCCGTCAAAAACTTAGATATAACTTAAAGGGCCGATACCAGGTTTATTTATGCTGGATTTAGGCGACATAAAATTACTTTTTACTTATATACTTCAGTAAGTTGGGGTAGGAAAAACTTGGTCAGTTGTTAAATTGATTCCGTTACTAAGTCATAGACTCTTAGTACGTTTTGAAACCAAAGTACTAAGTAGACAAGTAAATATCAAATTATACTTATATACTTACCTACATAGAAAGTGGACAATTGTTTCCACTATTGTTATTTCATCTCGCAATCGAAGTGAAATGCAGAGTGTAAAACCGAGCATTTCCCCTCGACGTGTCTGTCTATCCATCCTCACCGTACCGGCTCGTTTTATGCTCTCGTTGTACAATCTAAGCTAGGCTATATAGGCTCTTTTTTTAAATTGGTAAGGTGACCCGGGGCTATTGTAGCTGGGAGGATATTTTATCTGAGCCACAATACACGTAGCCGTCTGATGGCGTCCTTAGGACGCCATGTTCTTCTCGGCCATTTTACGTTGTGTTCGCCAGAGGACAGTCTTCACACAACACACATGAACATGGCGAACATGGCGTCGTAAGGACGCCATAGACGGCTCAGATACAATATCCCCCAGCTACAAAAGCCCCGGGTCACCTTACCAATTTAAAAAAAAAAAAAACCCCCGACATAGTCATTTTAAAGTTGTCTTAAAAGTGGCGGAACCGTAGCTAATAATGGCGGAAGCATAGCTAAGAACTACCTACCGCAAAAAAGTTGCTTTCGCGTCAATAGTTTCAAGCCTCTTTTTGTGCCGAAGGTTAAAAAGAGATAAAAAATAAAAAAATATAAACGTTTATTATGCAAGTAGGCCGCAAAGGGCTCTTTTACATGTCACTTTTTTATACTAACAGCGATTTCGAAAATACCACGAACACATGAATTTACCGGGATGAAGCGATATCGAAGACGAAAATGTCTCGTTCTAAAAGCGATAATCCCGTGAGTTCGCAACCCTTGTTCTTTTATCAAGTGCAACGGTGGCGAGCGAGGATTATCACCCACAATCTTATCGGTCCAACGACTCCGCTCAGTGTCATGAACACCTCAGACCCTGTCGGACACCAGACGATGACAAAGTTATATTCCACATCATTGCGGTGACGATACTGGTCGATAATAAAATTGTGCTCCACAGTTTTATTATCATTTTTATAGAATTTTATTGTGTTAAAAATGGATGAGAGGAGCGTGAAACAGAAGGGCTATGTCCCGTTTTTACGACAGGTAAATTTGCTATTTTATTTTATATATTTTTACGTTGATGTAGCGCTAAGGAAGCGAAGTCGTCTACATAAACCGATCTCGCGCCTCTCAAGTAAATAGTGCTAAAAGTTGCGATTTGTTCAAAGGTTTATGAGAAAAATAAAAAATAAAAATATTCAAACCTACTTTGAGCCCTCTACTGTGTCATTCAAAGATTTAAAAAAAAACTTTTAAGTATATGTTAAATTCCGTAAAATACCTATTTGTGTTTTTACCTAAAATTATGTGGTCATCTTATTCAAAATATACCTAAGTATCTTAGTTTAAGTAAAACGCCTTTGTAACGCACTAAATTTACCAAAATTATAAATTAAATAGACTGCCAAAACTAACCAATACCACCAATTTTCGTTTAAATATGTTTATGTAATGTCCCGTCACTTTTCAGCATAAAAAATATTTATTTAATTTATGTGAAATTACGCAGTTTCCATACAAGAATCAAAATGTTCGAGGTAAGGTAGAGGGCTAAAACATATGTCGAAAAGATTATATAAAAATATTTAAGTAAGAAACTGGTCCATATGCAAGTTTTTAGAGGTATTTGAGACTGATTAAACAACTTTTTCTCCATACATAGACGCTCCACCTTACTCTCAACTCAAGAGGCGCATCATGATTTTATGCACGCACTGGAATATGCCATCTAACGACTACAATAGAGCGACTATCCTTTTGGTCTATCCCAGGGCCAGCGCTGGTCTATGGTCATGATCATTCTGTGATCATAATCGTCTGTCACACATCCCATGTTTCTGTCACATACAGGACATGGTATCCATGGCTATACCTACGTAATTTTTCGATAAGGGGTCGTGTTTTTTGAGCACATACTTTAAGCTTGGTGGAGTTGACATATCGTTGAAGTTATAACTACACAGACAAACAACACGCCTGAATTTCCAAATGGTAGGCAGAGCACACGAAACGTTACCGCTTCGGAGCCACTTTTAACAATTTTAGGTTTTTATGTTTGACAAAAACGGAAAAAAGTTATGAGAGCCAAGTTCAATATTATGATAATATGCCTTGATTGTTGACTTTAACAACAAAAGAAGTGAGATCTAAACAGCTGCCAAGTTCAATGGTCAGTCCTGAAATATATTTATTAATAGTAAGTATATAAATATTTTATAACCACTTAATAATATCATTTCTTTTTATAACTTAGGATAATTATATTAAGGCCTAAGGTCGGACTTGGCTAGTTCTCATATAGAATTATTATTAAGTACCTAGGTACTAAAACAGTTATGGAAGAGCCCTATGTTCAATAGCTAGTTTCTACCAGCAAGCCAAATTTTCTTATAAGAATAAAGAATAAAATATGAACTTACAACTTTGGAACTTGCGAAGGCTATAATATAAATCGTAAATGAAAACTAGCCAAGTCCGACCTTAGGCTTCAATATAATTTTCCTAAGTTATAAAAAGAAATGATATTTAAAGTTGTTATAAAATATTGTATACTGTTAAGTAAATTTCAGGACTGACCATTGAACTTGGCAGCCGTTTAGATCGTACTTCTCGTGTTGTTAAAGTCAACAATCAAGGCATTTTTAACCCCCGACGAAAAAGAGGGGTGTTATATCATAATATTGATCTTGGCTCTCATTTCACAAAGTTTTTATGGGATATCATTACTTTTTGCACAGAAATAATTTAATGTAAAAATTACAACAAAATGATAAAAATTTACTAGTTCCTGATTTACTCGTATTTCTTTGTATTCACCCAACTACCTATCTGTATGCCAAATTTAAACTTTCTAGGTCATCTGGAACTAGGTTAGAGTTTTGATCTATGTGAGTCAGTGATAAAAATGCCGATTTTTGGATGTTAATAATATATCAATAACATTAGAGGTGTGTTTATGAAATTTGGAGCACATATGTATCATGCAAGTCTCAATAAATGAGCCAAATTTGATATGTTTGTGTGAAATAGTTTTTGAGTTATGAGGTGGTCAAAAGTGGCTCCAAATGGTTCGGCTAAAATTACACACGGTGCTGCTCGCCAGTTCTGTTAGCTTGAACTTGGCTTGACAGGCTACCGCGTGTCTAGATGCAAGATAACTTCAAGTGGATACTTAACTCGTGGCTATTTTAAGTGTTTGCAAGTACGTTTAAAAACCTTTATTGTAGGTACATACTCGTAGAATAAATAACACAGAACATTGCAGTGATATGTTACCGAAGCAAATGGAATTTACATAAGTCCGGGTAAAATTATCCCTTACAGTAATCTGTTTTATCTCACTTATCAGTGAGAATTTTTGTGACAAACCGATTGGCAGTTGTTTATAGAGCATTTCGAAGACATAAATTTAGAAATTTAGATTTAATTTTAGAGCGTTTAGAAATTTTCGGTTCTGAGTTCAGTTCAAAATTTTGCACTGACTTAGTTTAGTTAAGATCTGAGTTTAAGCTCAATGACCCCGGTGCAAGGCACCGTCTAGCACTTTGGTAGTTACTCCCACAAGTTCTGTGGTTTGTAGATACGGCACTGACTGGTGTGTTGGATATTAAATAGGCTCTAATAAAAGGGCGGGTTTGCTTGTTTTTGTAATGAAAAGGGACAGGGTCGGTCAAGGAAGGAACCAATGGAGATCAATAAACATAGACCCCAGCACCCCGCAGAGCCTAAGAGTCATCCCAAACCTTTCGCATCGATACGCGGAATCGGCTTGAGCCGATCAAAAAACTCTTTAGAGCGAAACCGACGTCGAGGTCGGGGACGCGAGCCGACGTTTACCCGGCGAGAGTCCGGTACTGTCTGGGCCCTCTACCCAGTCGTCCATAATGGATTTTTCCGACTGCACGCCGCCATCTTCTGTGAAGCATCTCATATAACATTTAAAAACTAAAAACGAGTAAATAAAAGCAAGGACCTTGTCATTGGTCATTAAAGCAACTCAATCCCAAAAAAGGTACCTAGACCCGAACCTTAGATCAGTGCGATCTAGAACACGTGTTTTCGCTGATAGGCTATAGCTATAGTATACTATTTGTAACAGATAGCATATCTACGTCAAGAATCAAAACTTATCGTCGATTAAATGTGTCCATGGTCGCGTAAATCATTTATTATACTGATGATTTGATTTCTACCGTTTACTGGCAATTTAACACGGATATAAAAAACTGCAAGTAATTTGCCAGAGCCCTTAAGTTTGTAATTGTACTTGAATGTGATTTAATACTTGATTTCATGTATTTTTTTTATGTTGCTTAATATGTATTACCTATTTGCTTTATAAGACTTGCGTAAAGACGAAAATTAAAAAAAAAACCTAAAACGATCTTCCCCACTATACTGGTGCTGGGTGGAAGTTACAAGCACATCGGTGTTTTAAACCAGTACTATTGAAGTTTACTACAAACCCAACTAACTTTTATGCTCCCAGTTAGTTTACCCTACTTCTGGGCACTGGCATTCTGTCAGAATTTCTCACACACACCATGGATTTTCTTCGTAGATTATAGAGGAGCTCATCGTAAATTTAAATTCAATGTAGCACTTTCCAACTGTTACGGTGCAAAATTCCTGCGTCGGAGTTCGGTGAGATCTGATAAAATATGATTAGTAAATGAATCAGTGATAATATAACGGCGTTTGTCGCTATCATATCACAGATTAACTGTGAACAAATTAGGGTCATTAATTTTGATTGTGTAATTGATTTGGTTAAAGTAATTCGAAGATTAAATTGTTATGTCTAAAAGTATAATCTTTGAACTCATAAATCTGATTGTTAATGGAGAAGAACCATCATGCGAATTTAGTCTTGGTGAATAATGCTCTCATAAACTTGTAGGCATTAGGTATGTGAACGGCACCGGTTCTAACCCTTGATATGGTAGAATTAAATTGTCTCATCACTTCCGCGCCTCTCATAAGGCGCCGTCATGCTTTAATTTTGCTTTGGAAACTGGATAACGGCACCCCTTGGCATTTAGCGCCTAGAACGACCGCTCTCCTATTGCTCTGCCCCAGGACCTATATGGAAACTGTGGTTTAAGACCACACATTCAATATTAGCCAAGTTTACTTTCAATGTTGTAAGCAAGGTAAGGGATCTTGAAGAGACCATTTAGGATCGTGATGCTTGGAAGTCCCTAATGCAAACCCTACATTCCTGCTGACGGGCTAAAGGACATCATCATGCCTCTGCTATCATGTCGTCATTATTACATCTAATATTCCTCCTTGAAGCACTATAATCTCTATAATTTACTTCATATGTCTCAGCAACGCACCAAGACAAGCACACAGACAGGCGGTCCAAAGACAACTGTCGCTCTTACTCCGTATGCGCTTAAGACAGAACAGGATATTATTAAAGACAATTACACTACTTCAACTTTCGTATGTATTACATTTCAGTGTTTCCTGACTGCGAGTGTGGCGGTCAACATCATCGGGCACGGCTGTGTCATCGGTTACTCCGCTATCTTAATACCTAGCTTGAGGAAAGCAGACTCAAACATCAAAGCAACGACTAGCGAGGAATCATGGATAGGTAAGCATTACAACTAATTTGCTCTATATAATTCGTTTTATCGCTGAGAAAGAAACGTTTACGAATGCCATTGCCATGTCATTGCATTGTCATGCATGGCGACTGCCATTTCTAGATAACCTTTACACACTGACTGAAATAGGTACTTAAATAAGTGTCTTTAAACTACAATAAAATGATTAAGAAAAGCTTGGGCTTTGAACACTAGACAACGGATAAGCATGCACTTATTTATGAAATTAAGGACGCCTTAACATCTATAAGACGGTTTAAAAATACTCATATTTAGTGCAGCATGTAGTAAATATTCGTTTGCACAATTCTTACCAAGTAATTCTACGGTGAACGGGACTAGAAGGTATCTTACCGTCCTAATCCTGCCTGCTCCAGCTAAAAAAACAAATTAGAGTTAACTACCAAGCAAAGTCTTCACCCGCTTTATATTTTTTATTAAATCAAACCACAATAGCGTTACACTACATTAACGTTACAATAGTGATTCATTTATTTGACATGTAACATTAATACCCATATTTCGATTTCAGCCTCCATCGCCGGGTTTGCTCTGATCCTGGGCAACCTTATCATTACTCCACTCATGGACATAATCGGCAGGAAGAAGTGCCATCTACTGTCGACCGTGCCAATTCTGATCGGATGGTTCCTGCTCATCCTAGCTGAGAGCATCCAAGCGATTATCTTTGCCAGATTTCTGCAAGGAATATCTATGGGTCTGCTAGGTCCGCTGGGATCTATTATCATCAGTGAAATGACAGACCCTAAAAATAGAGGAGCCTTCCTCACATGCGTGTCGCTATCGCTGACTATTGGTGTATTAATGACGCATACGATAGGAACGTTCTTGAGCTGGCAGCAAACCGCTCTGGTATGCTCTTTTGTGACCTTCATAAGCTTGAACATGATCATCTTTGCCCCTGAGTCGCCCTCCTGGCTCATAGCCAAAGGGAGATATAAGGAAAGTAAAGATGTGTTCTTTTGGCTGCGAGGCGAGGGTCCGGAGCAAGAAGACGAGCTCGAACACATGATAACAGCGCAAAAACTGATCCGGAAATCCAGTGTTGCGGGACAGAAGTTATCTGTCAGGGCTAAAACAGGAAGATTCTTCAGATATTTGGGGCAAACTTTCAAGAAGCCTGAATTCTACAAGCCTATAGCTATCATGTTCCATTTGTATGTGTTATTCCAATTTGCTGGCATCAATGTTATCAGTTCGTATGCTATGGATATTATTAAGCAAGTGGTAGGACCGGACGCGAACGCTGCCCTACTTATGGTTCTTCTAGACGTTGAACGTTTAATCTGTAACATTCTCGCCGTGTTCTTGATGAAGAAGTTTAACCGTAGGACCCTATTGTTCTTCACTGGATCCATCTGTGTTCTTGCATACTACGGTAAAGGTACTTACGTGTTAGCTAAGCAAAATAACTGGCTTCCCTTCGACAGCCAGTTCATCCCTATTTTCTTGATAGCAATATACATGTTTTCTCTAACTGTTGGTATATCGTCTATACCTTTCGCCATTTCGGGTGAGATCTTTCCTTTAGAATACAGGGGGTTGGGGGGAGGTATTGGTACGTTACCTTTGTCATTGAATTTCTTTATAGCTATTAAATGTTTCCCGGTTTTGATTGCGGCAATAACTCTTCCGTTTACTTATTTCGTGTATGGTAGTGTGGTGTGTTATTGTCTGATCGTGTTGTGGTTTATCTTGCCGGAAACGAAAGATAAGACTCTGCAGGAGATTGAGGATAAGCTCCGAGGGCAGACTGGCGAAGACAGGAGAAGTTCTGAACCTTTGAATGGTAAAGTTAATTTGATGCGTAGGTTCAGCTCTCAAATTATTATCCACTAACAGATTTTATTTATTTATTGTACTTACCTAGATTTCTTAGAAGTCTTGTATGTGATGCGACTTTATTAGCGTTTCTCAAGGATGTTTCTAAACGCTTCTTGGTTCGTCGCATGGTAGGTAGGTATCGAATAACTTTTTATTTTGAAAGTCCTTTAGATTTGTCTTAAATAAAGCTTCATCAGCATTAGAAGTAAATAAATGGTTAAAACGAGCGGATAACGCTTTCGAGAAGTTTTTTTGTGTAAAAACTGTAAATTTGAGGGAGATTCAGCTATTGTTGATGTTATTTTGTGTTGTTGTAAACATGAATGTTGATCTATTTAATTACCTGTTATTATTATTATTTATACTTATATTAATTAAACTAAGTCAAGTTTTTACTGCCTTTAATTTCGTTAGCGTTAAAAAATTTAATAATAGACGAAAATTTAATGAGAGAAGAGGTAAAGGAGAGCTAATGATGAAATCATTTCAACCGGATTAAGGAAAACGTTGAAGCCGTGGTGGCCTAGTGGTTAGACCTATCAAGCAGAGGGTCGTGGGTTCAAACCCCGGCTCGCACCTCTGAGTTTTTCAAAATTCATGTGCGGAATTACATTTGAAATTTACCACGAGCTTTGCGGTGAAGTAAAACATCGAGAGGAAACCTTTATAAACCTGCGAATCAATTCAATGGTGCGTGTGAAGTTCCCAATCCGCACTGGACCCGCGTGGGAACTACGGCCCAAGCCCTCTTGTTCTGAGAGGAGGCCTGTGCCCAGCAGTGGGACGTATATAGGCTGGGATGATGATGATAAAGGAAACCGTTTGTGTGAGTTCATATCTAGACGTCAAGAAGCTGACGAAAGAAATAGATAAGTGGCAATTACTTAAGAGCACAACTCATGAATTAAAATGATGGTAGGTTGACCAACCAAAGTGGTATAGTAAATTCACACGTAATTTTGTTCTAAACGCATCCCACCGATATTTCTGGAGGAAGGTAGAAGTGAGGGTAGTTTAGCTTGAGTGACAAAGGGTCAAATAGATGTCCAGTCGAGGAAATTGAATCACGTACGAGAGTGGAACAGTTAAACTAATAGCACTAACTAGTAGCACAGTTAATGTCATATTGTCATCCCATACATTTTCAAAATAATCATAGCGAAATTGATTATAAAAAGGTTTCACCCTGGTACGGTCAAGGACTTTAATCCATGAGCCACCATGGAACCTTTTCAAAGGAGAAGTCATTACGATTTTCCTTGTTAATTAATGCGATGTCACTATGACGTTTACTGTGAAATGGTTCCATGATGAACTAAAAGAATTTTCTTGCTCACTCGCGACCTTACCATAGCTAAGCTTATGCAAAATATGCGTGTTCATGCAGTTCATCCACCTCCACACTGTAAGAACACACACAAATCGCACAAACCACTACACCAACCTCTACCTACTCAACCAGAGCTCATCTTCAGAGTCACACAACCGTACACCATGCTACCAGTTAGCAACTGCTGGTGTAGCTAACAACTGGTGGGAATATCGGGATAAAAGTAGCTTAAATATATGTTTTTCCAGACGTCCAGCAACCTGCATAAGTGCCAAATTTCATGACTCTAAGCCCAGCGGTAGTTATTTCAAAATTTTACCCCTATCCCGTGGGAATATCGGGATAAAAAGTATCCTATGTTTTAATCCAGGTTATAAACTTTTAACCAAATTCCATCTAAATCCGTCATGCCATTTCCGCGTAAAGAAGTAACAAACATACTCACTCACTCACAAACTTTCACATTTATAATATTAGTAGGATAAGTATAGGATAGGATTGTTGTAGGTTTTGTTCCAATCCAAATAGCCAGTCTAGTGCCGTAAGGTACATAGATTTCAATGCGATACTTGCACCAACTAGCCTGTCCCTGTCATAGAAACCCTCATTGGAACGAAGTCGACCAACATACGGCTAAGAGATGGTGTTAGATGAGTTGGGCAGCCCCCTCTTCACTGTGCACTGTGTAATTCTATTTTTATGATTGAAACAAGCCATTTAGTATCATAATTTTATTCATGAATAGATTTAAGGGTGAAATTCTAAGTCGTTAATTTACAATCGTACAAAACATAATTTGACGAATCAAAATTTTATTCGGATTATTTTTAACTACAAATTGTCATTACTCATTTTGCGACTCACTTTAAGGTATCTGAACAGGATACAGAGCAGAAAAGGAAAAGAAAAAGAAATAATCTTTGTCTAGATCGATCATACACAAAAATTTGTTTAGCTCTGTCTTGCAAACATGAAAAAGTTAAGATTTTACAGCCTTTGAGGGCTTTGTTCAGAGGAATTCTACTTTTATTTCTTATTCTATGTATGACCCATGTGTTGCAACTGTTACACGCGCTGGTAGGCTAACAATATTAATATTAATGATTCTGTCTAGATCATCTAACTGTGTAATGTTAAGCCGTGTTCTCGATCATCAAATCACACATTCCAGAAATCACCCTAAATCATTAAAATATCTACGTCAATAATCACAAGTACTCTCCTATGTCTACGGGGCCAGCTTTTAGTGGCATAGCGTTTCCTTTGTCACTCCACGCCCCATCATCCACCTTCCATGGTCTCCAGTTCCAGCATCTTGTCCTTCTCGCCGGAATCGGCTCTATCGCTCTTGATGCCTTTGAAGTGACATTCTATCTCATACAACGTCTTCCCTTTAGTTTCTGGTAGGAGGAAATATAAGAATGCTCCGCAGATAGCAATGCAGATACCGTAGACTAAGAACGTTCCGTTGACACCAATCTCTTTGAAAGAAGTTGGTGCAGTCTTCACAACAACAAAGAACATAATTGATAGGATCATGCCTGATATTCCGCTGCCTAAGCTCCTGTAAGCCAATGGGAAAACTTCACCAGCAATTGCCCATGGTATTGCGAGGATCCCCAAAGTTTTTCCGAAGATGTATGTTAAGGTCGGTATGACCGGTATCCATCTGTACTCCTCTGTGATGAAGCCAAGGTCTCTCAAATATAACAGAACAGCTGCTAAAAAGAGAGAGGTAACGCTGATGATAACTCCGAGGAATAAAACGGTTCTTCTGTTCAGTTTATTTACGACAACACAAGCCATGATTGATGTGACGAACCTAACGACATCCACCATCAACATACTAGTGTTGGACTCTATAGCCCTGCCAGTAACTTCGTCCATCATTGGAATAGTGTATGAGGGCACCACAGTCATTCCAGAAATTTGAAACATTACAAACATGAACACCATGATTAAAGTAGGCTTGTAGAACTCGGGTTTCTTTGCCGTTTCCACCCAATTCTGCAGCCTTGATTTCCCTGTTATAACTTCAGTCACTTCCATCTTCTGGCTGTTCAGTAAAACTTCTAGCTCTTTCTCAGAATCATGATAATATCCTCTCAACCATCTGAACGATTTCCTGCATTGGTTGAATTTGCCTCTAGAAGCTAGATATGGTGGTGTTTCTGGAGACAAAGACACTAGTATAAAGGATAAGAGGTAAACGCTTCCGCAGGCAATGCCTGCTGATCTCCAGTAGAGGAGTGTTCCGAAGACGTGGGCAATCAACATGCCGGTGGCAAAAGAGAAGGCGATCGTGGCGAGGAAGGCCCCGCGGAGCTTGGGTGAGGAGTACTCGGCGATGGAGACGGGAGCTGAAGCTGCTTGGAGTCCCATACCGAAGCCCTGTAAAAAAAAGGAAGCTATTATTCCCACTCAGAAAGCACTGTATGACACACTTTGACGACATTGGTGTAGGGAAATATTAACTTGTGTGCGTATTTTCATTTATTTGGCTAACAAACATCAGAG